>NW_027488804.1:0-360795 GCF_050948215.1 Halictus rubicundus
CTATCCTATCCTCTATCCTATCCTATCCGCTATCCTATCCTATCCTCTATCCTATCCTATCCTCTATCCTATCCTATCCTCTATCCTATCCTATCCTCTATCCTATCCTATCCTCTATCCTATCCTATCATCTATCCTATCCAATCCTCTATTCTATCTGATCCACTATCATATCCTATCCTCTATCCTATCCTATCCTCTATCCTATCCTATCCTCTATCATATCCTATCCTCTATCATATCCTATCCTATATCCTATCCTATCCTCTATCCTATCCTATCGTATCCTCTATCGTATCCTATCCTCTATCCTATCCTATCGTATCCTCTATCGTATCCTATCCTCTATACTATCCTATCCTCTATACTATCCTATCCTCTATCCTATCCTATCCTCTATCTTATCTTATCCTCTATCTTATCCTATCCTCTATCCTATCCTATACTCTATCCTATCTTATCCTCTATCTTATCCTATACTCTATCCTATCCTCTATCCTATCCTATCCTTTATTCTATCCAATCCCCTATCCTATCCTCTATCCGATCCTATCCTCTATCCTATCCTATCCTCTATCCTATCCTATCCTCTATCCGATCCTATCCTCTATCCTATCCTATCCTCTATCCTATCCTATCCTCTATCCTATCCTATCCTCTATCCTATCCTATCCTCTATCCTATCCTATCCTCTATCCTATCCTATCCTCTATCCTATCCTATCCTCTATCCTATCCTATCCTCTATCCTATCCTATCCTCTATCCTATCCTATCCTCTATCCTATCCTATCCTCTACAATATCGTATCCTCTATCATATCCTTTCCTCTTTCCTATAATATCATCTATCCTATCCTATCCTCTATCTTATCCTATCCTGTATCCTATCCTATCATCTATCCTGTACTATCCTCTATCCTATCCTATCCTCTATCCTATCCTATCCTCTATCATATCCTATCCTCTATTAAAATCCTATCCTCTATCCTATCTTATCCTCTATCTTATCCTATCCTCTATCCTATCCTATCATCTATCCTATCCTATCCTCTATCCTATCCTATCGTATCCTCTATCGTATCCTATCCTCTATCCTATCCTATCCTCTCTCCTATCCAATCCCCTATCCTATTCTCTATCCGCTCCTCTCCTCTATCTTATCCTATCCTCTATCCTATCCTATCATCTATCCTATCCTATCCTCTATCCTATCCTATCCTCTATCATATCCTATCCTCTATCCTATCCTATACTCTATCCTATCTTATCCTCTATCTTATCCTATCCTCTATCCTATCCTCTATCCTATCCTATCCTTTATTCTATCCAATCCCCTATCCTATCCTGTAGCCGATCCTATCCTCTATCCTATCCTATCCTCTATCCTATCCTATCCTCTATCATATCCTATCCTCTATCATATCCTATCCTCCATCCTATCCAATCCTCTATCCTATCCTATCCTCTATCCTATCCTATCGTATCCTCTATCCTATCGTCTCCTATCCTCTATCCTATCCTATCCTCTATCCTATCCTATCCTTTATCCTATCCTATCCTCTATCCTATCCTATCCTCTATACTATCCTATCCTCTATCCTATCCTATCCTCTATCATATCCTATCCTCTATCCTATCCTATCCTACCCTCTACCCTATCCTATCCTCTATCCTATCCCATCCTCTATCCTATCCTATCCTCTATCCTATCCTATCCTCTATCCTATTCTATCCTCTATCCTATCCTATCCTCTTTTCCTATCCTATCCTCTATCCTATCCTATCCTATATCCTATCCTATCCTCTATCCTATCCTATCGTATCCTCTATCGTATCCTATCCTCTAACCTATCCTATCGTATCCTCTATCGTATCCTATCCTCTATACTATCCTATCCTCTATACTATCCTATCCTCTATCCTATCCCATCCTCTATCCTATCCTCTATCCTATCCTATCCTCTATCCTATCCAATCCCCTATCCTATCCTCTATCCCATCCTATACTCAATCCTATCCTATACTGTATTATATCGTATCCTCTTTCCTATCCTCTAACATACCGTATCCTCTATCCTATCCTATCCTCTATCCTATCCTATCCTCTATCCTATCCTATCCTCTATCCTATCCGATCCTCTATCCTATCCTATCCTCTATCCTATCCTATCCTCTACAATATCGTATCCTCTATCATATCCTTTCCTCTTTCCTATAATATCATTTATCCTATCCTATCCTCTATCTTATCCTATCCTCTATCCTATCCTATCCTCTATCCTATCCTATCCTCTATCGTATCCTCTATTCTATCCTATCCTCAATCCTATCCTATCCTCTATCCTATCCTATCCTCTATCCTATCCTATCCTCTATCCTAACCTATCCTCTATCCTATCCTATCCTCTATCCTATCCTATCCTCTATCCTATCCTATCCTCTATCCTATCCTATCCTCTATCCTATCCTATCCTCTATCCTATCCTATCCTCTATCCTATCCTATCCTCTATCCAATACTATCCACTATCCTATCCTATCCTATCCTATATCCTATCCTATCCTCTATCCTATCCTATCCTCTAACCAATCCTATCCTTTACCCTATCCTATCCTCTATCCTATCCTATTCTGTATACTATCCTATCCTCTATCCTATCCTCTCCTCTATCCTATCCAATCCCCTATCCTATCCTCTATCCCATCCTATACTCAATCCTATCCTATACTGTATTATATCGTATCCTCTTTCCTATCCTCTAACATACCGTATCCTCTATCCTATCCTATCCTCTATCCTATCCTATCCTTTATCCTATCCTATCCTCAATCCTATCCTATCCTGTATCCAATCCTATCCTCTATCCTATCCTATCCTCTATCCTATCCTATACTGTATTATATCCTATCCTCTTTCCTATCCTCTAACATACCGTATCCTCTATCCTATCCTCAATCCTATCCTATCCTGTATCCAATCCTATCCTCTATCCTATCCTATCCTCAATCTTATCCTATCCTCTATCCTATCCTATCCTCTATCCTATCCTATCCTCTATCCTATCCTATCCTCTATCCTAACCTATCCTCTATCCTATCCTATCCTCTATCCTATCCTATCCTCTATCCTATCCTATCCTCTATCCTATCCTATCCTCTATCCTATACTATCCACTATCCTATCCTATCCTCTATCCTATCCTATCCCCTATCCTATCCTATCCTCTATCCTATACTATCCACTATCCTATCCACTATCCTATCCTATCCTCTATTCTATCCTATCCTATCCTCTATCCTATCCTATCCTCTATCCTATCCTATCCTCTATGCTATAATATTCTCTATCCCATCCATTACGTTATTCTATCCTCTATACTATCATCCATCCTATCCTATCCAATATCCTATCCTATCCTCTAACCAATCCCATCCTTTACCCTATCCTATCCTCTATCCTATCGTATTCTGTATACTATCCTATCCTCTATCCTATCCTATCCTCTAGCCTATCCAATCCCCTATCCTATCCTCTATCCCATCCTATACTCAATCCTATCGTATCCTCTTTCCTATCCTCTAACATACCGTATCCTCTATCCTATCCTATCCTCTATCCTATCCTATCCTGTATCCAATCCTATCCTCTATCCTATCCTATCCTCAATCTTATCCTATCCTCTATCCTATCCTATCCTCTATCCTATCCTATCTTCTATCCTATCCTATCCTCTATCCTATCCTATCCTCTATGCTATAATATTCTCTATCCCATCCATTACGTTATTCTATCCTCTATACTATCATCCATCCTATCCTATCCAATATCCTATCCTATCCTCTAACCAATCCTATCCTTTACCCTATCCTATCCTCTATCCTATCCTATTCTGTATACTATCCTATCCTCTATCCTATCCTATCCTCTATCCTATCCAATCCCCTATCCTATCCTCTATCCCATCCTATACTCAATCCTATCCTATAATGTATTATATCGTATCCTCTTTCCGATCCTCTAACATACCGTATCCTCTATCCTATCCTATCCTCTATCCTATCCTATACTGTATTATATCCTATCCTCTTTCCTATCCTCTAACATACCGTATTCTCTATCCTATCCTCAATCCTATCCTATCCTGTACCCAATCCTATCCTCTATCCTATCCTATCCTCAATCTTATCCTATCCTCTATCCTATCCTATCCTCTATCCTATCCTATCCTCTATCCTATCCTATCCTCTATCCTATCCTATCCTCTATCCTATCCTATCCTCTATCCTATCCTATCCTATCCTCTATCCTATCATATCCTCTATCCTATCCTATCCTCTATCCTATCCCATCCTCTATCCTATCCTATATCCTATCCTATCCTCTATCCTATCCTATCCTGTATCCTATCCTATCCTCAATCCTATCCTATCCTCTATCCTATCCTATCCTCTATCCTATCCTATCCTCTATCCTAACCTATCCTCTATCCTATCCTATCCTCTATCCTATCCTATCCTCTATCCTATCCTATCCTCTATCCTATCCTATCCTCTATCCTATCCTATCCTCTATCCTATCCTATCCTCTATCCTATCCTATCCTCTATCCAATACTATCCACTATCCTATCCTATCCTATATCCTATCCTATCCTCTATCCTATCCTATCCTCTATCCTATCCTATCCTCTATCCTATCCTATCCTCTATCGTATCCTCTATTCTATCCTATCCTCTATCCTATCCTATCCTCTATCCTATCCTATCCTCTATCCTATCCTATCCTCTATCCTATCCTATCCTCTATCCTATCCTATCCTCTATGCTATAATATTCTCTATCCCATCCATTACGTTATTCTATCCTCTATACTATCATCCATCCTATCCTATCCAATATCCTATCCTATCCTCTAACCAATCCTATCCTTTACCCTATCCTATCCTCTATCCTATCCTATTCTGTATACTATCCTATCCTCTATCCTATCCTATCCTCTATCCTATCCAATCCCCTATCCTATCCTCTATCCCATCCTATACTCAATCCTATCCTATACTGTATTATATCGTATCCTCTTTCCTATCCTCTAACATACCGTATCCTCTATCCTATCCTATCCTCTATCCTATCCTATCCTTTATCCTATCCTATCCTCAATCCTATCCTATCCTGTATCCAATCCTATCCTCTATCCTATCCTATCCTCTATCCTATCCTATACTGTATTATATCCTATCCTCTTTCCTATCCTCTAACATACCGTATCCTCTATCCTATCCTCAATCCTATCCTATCCTGTATCCAATCCTATCCTCTATCCTATCCTATCCTCAATCTTATCCTATCCTCTATCCTATCCTATCCTCTATCCTATCCTATCCTCTATCCTATCCTATCCTCTATCCTAACCTATCCTCTATCCTATCCTATCCTCTATCCTATCCTATCCTCTATCCTATCCTATCCTCTATCCTATCCTATCCTCTATCCTATACTATCCACTATCCTATCCTATCCTCTATCCTATCCTATCCCCTATCCTATCCTATCCTCTATCCTATACTATCCACTATCCTATCCACTATCCTATCCTATCCTCTATTCTATCCTATCCTATCCTCTATCCTATCCTATCCTCTATCCTATCCTATCCTCTATGCTATAATATTCTCTATCCCATCCATTACGTTATTCTATCCTCTATACTATCATCCATCCTATCCTATCCAATATCCTATCCTATCCTCTAACCAATCCCATCCTTTACCCTATCCTATCCTCTATCCTATCGTATTCTGTATACTATCCTATCCTCTATCCTATCCTATCCTCTAGCCTATCCAATCCCCTATCCTATCCTCTATCCCATCCTATACTCAATCCTATCGTATCCTCTTTCCTATCCTCTAACATACCGTATCCTCTATCCTATCCTATCCTCTATCCTATCCTATCCTGTATCCAATCCTATCCTCTATCCTATCCTATCCTCAATCTTATCCTATCCTCTATCCTATCCTATCCTCTATCCTATCCTATCCTCTATCCTATCCTATCCTCTATCCTAACCTATCCTCTATCCTATCCTTTCCTCTATCCTATCCTATCCTCTATCCTATCCTGTCCTCTATCCTATCCTATCCTCTATCCTATCCTATCCTCTATCCTATACTATCCACTATCCTATCCTATCCTCTATCCTATCCTATCCTCTATCCTATCCTATCCTCTATCCTATACTATCCACTATCCTATCCTATCCTCTATTCTATCCTATCCTATCCTCTATCCTATCCTATACTCTATCCTATCTTATCCTATCCTCTATCCTATCCTCTATCCTATCCTATCCTTTATTCTATCCAATCCCCTATCCTATCCTCTATCCGATCCTATCCTCTATCCTATCCTATCCTCTATCCTATCCTATCCTCTATCTTATCCTATCCTCTATCCTATCCTATCATCTATCCTATCCTATCCTCTATCCTATCCTATCCTCTATCATATCCTATCCTCTATCATATCCTATCCTATATCCTATCCTATCCTCTATCCTATCCTATCGTATCCTCTATCGTATCCTATCCTCTAACCTATCCTATCGTATCCTCTATCGTATCCTATCCTCTATACTATCCTATCCTCTATACTATCCTATCCTCTATCCTATCCCATCCTCTATCCTATCCTCTATCCTATCCTATCCTCTATCCTATCCAATCCCCTATCCTATCCTCTATCCCATCCTATACTCAATCCTATCCTATACTGTATTATATCGTATCCTGTTTCCTATCCTCTAACATACCGTATCCTCTATCCTATCCTATCCTCTATCCTATCCTATCCTCTATCCTATCCTATCCTCTATCCTATCCTATCCTCTATCCTATCCTATCCTCTATCCTATCCTATCCTCTATCCTATCCTATCCTCTATCCTATCCTATCCTCTATCCTATCCTATGCTCTATCCTATCGTATCCTCTATCCTATCCTATCCTCTATCCTATCCTATCCTCTATCCTATCCTATCCTCTATCCTATCCTATCCTCTATCCTATCCTCTATCCTATCCTCTATCCTATCCTATCCTCTCCTCTATCCTATCCTATCCTGTATCCTATCCTATCCTCAATCCTATCCTATCCTCTATCCTATCCTATCCTATATCCTATCCTATCCTCTATCCTATCCTATCCTCTATCCTATCCTATCCTCTATCCTATCCTATCCTCTATCCTATCCTATCCTCTATCCTATCCTATCCTCTATCCTATCCTATCCTCTACAATATCGTATCCTCTATCATATCCTTTCCTCTTGCCTATAATATCATCTATCCTATCCTATCCTCTATCCTATCCTATCCTCTATCCTATCCTATCCTCTATCCTATCCTATCCTCTATCCTATCCTATCCTCTATCCTATCCTATCCTCTATCCTATCCTATCCTCTATCCTATCCTATCCTCTATCCTATCCTATCCTCTATCCTATCCTATCCTCTATCCTATCCTATCCTCTATGCTATAATATTCTCTATCCCATCCATTACGTTATTCTATCCTCTATACTATCATCCATCCTATCCTATCCAATATCCTATCCTATCCTCTAACCAATCCTATCCTTTACCCTATCCTATCCTCTATCCTATCCTATTCTGTATACTATCCTATCCTCTATCCTATCCTATCCTCTATCCTATCCAATCCCCTATCCTATCCTCTATCCCATCCTATACTCAATCCTATCCTATACTGTATTATATCGTATCCTCTTTCCTATCCTCTAACATACCGTATCCTCTATCCTATCCTATCCTCTATCCTATCCTATCCTTTATCCTATCCTATCCTCAATCCTATCCTATCCTGTATCCAATCCTATCCTCGATCCTATCCTATCCTCTATCCTATCCTATACTGTATTATATCCTATCCTCTTTCCTATCCTCTAACATACCGTATTCTCTATCCTATCCTCAATCCTATCCTATCCTGTACCCAATCCTATCCTCTATCCTATCCTATCCTCAATCTTATCCTATCCTCTATCCTATCCTATCCTCTATCCTATCCTATCCTCTATCCTATCCTATCCTCTATCCTATCCTATCCTCTATCCTATCCTATCCTCTATCCTATCCTATCCTCTATCCTATCCTATCCTCTATCCTATCCTATCCTCTATCCTATCCTATCCTCTATCCTATCCTATGCTCTATCCTATCGTATCCTCTATCCTATCCTATCCTCTATCCTATCCTATCCTCTATCCTATCCTATCCTCTATCCTATCCTATCCTCTATCCTATCCTCTATCCTATCCTCTATCCTATCCTATCCTCTCCTCTATCCTATCCTATCCTGTATCCTATCCTATCCTCAATCCTATCCTATCCTCTATCCTATCCTATCCTCTATCCTATCCTATCCTCTATCCTATCCTCTATCCTATCCTATCCTCTCCTCTATCCTATCCTATCCTCTATCCTATCCTATCCTCAATCCTATCCTATCCTCTATCCTATCCTATCCTATATCCTATCCTATCCTCTATCCTATCCTATCCTCTATCCTATCCTATCCTCTATCCTATCCTATCCTCTATCCTATCCTATCCTCTATCCTATCCTATCCTCTATCCTATCATATCCTCTACAATATCGTATCCTCTATCATATCCTTTCCTCTTTCCTATAATATCATCTATCCTATCCTATCCTCTATCTTATCCTATCCTCTATCCTATCCTATCCTCTATCCTATCCTATCCTCTATCGTATCCTCTATTCTATCCTATCCTCTATCCTATCCTATCCTCTATCCTATCCTATCCTCTATCCTATACTATCCTCTATCCTATCCTATCCTCTATCCTATCCTATCCTCTATGCTATAATATTCTCTATCCCATCCATTACGTTATTCTATCCTCTATACTATCATCCATCCTATCCTATCCAATATCCTATCCTATCCTCTAACCAATCCTATCCTTTACCCTATCCTATCCTCTATCCTATCCTATTCTGTATACTATCCTATCCTCTATCCTATCCTATCCTCTATCCTATCCAATCCCCTATCCTATCCTCTATCCCATCCTATACTCAAACCTATCCTATACTGTATTATATCGTATCCTCTTTCCTATCCTCTAACATACCGTATCCTCTATCCTATCCTATCCTCTATCCTATCCTATCCTTTATCCTATCCTATCCTCAATCCTATCCTATCCTGTATCCAATCCTATCCTCGATCCTATCCTATCCTCTATCCTATCCTATACTGTATTATATCCTATCCTCTTTCCTATCCTCTAACATACCGTATTCTCTATCCTATCCTCAATCCTATCCTATCCTGTACCCAATCCTATCCTCTATCCTATCCTATCCTCAATCTTATCCTATCCTCTATCCTATCCTATCCTCTATCCTATCCTATCCTCTATCCTATCCTATCCTCTATCCTATCCTATCCTCTATCCTATCCTATCCTCTATCCTATCCTATCCTCTATCCTATCCTATCCTCTATCCTATCCTATCCTCTATCCTATCCTATCCTCTATCCTATCCTATGCTCTATCCTATCGTATCCTCTATCCTATCCTATCCTCTATCCTATCCTATCCTCTATCCTATCCTATCCTCTATCCTATCCTATCCTCTATCCTATCCTCTATCCTATCCTCTATCCTATCCTATCCTCTCCTCTATCCTATCCTATCCTGTATCCTATCCTATCCTCAATCCTATCCTATCCTCTATCCTATCCTATCCTCTATCCTATCCTATCCTCTATCCTATCCTCTATCCTATCCTCTATCCTATCCTCTATCCTATCCTATCCTCTCCTCTATCCTATCCTATCCTGTATCCTATCCTATCCTCAATCCTATCCTATCCTCTATCCTATCCTATCCTATATCCTATCCTATCCTCTATCCTATCCTATCCTCTATCCTATCCTATCCTCTATCCTATCCTATCCTCTATCCTATCCTATCCTCTATCCTATCCTATCCTCTATCCTATCCTATCCTCTATCCTATCCTATCCTCTACAATATCGTATCCTCTATCATATCCTTTCCTCTTTCCTATAATATCATCTATCCTATCCTATCCTCTATCTTATCCTATCCTCTATCCTATCCTATCCTCTATCCTATCCTATCCTCTATCGTATCCTCTATTCTATCCTATCCTCTATCCTATCCTATCCTCTATCCTATCCTATCCTCTATCCTATACTATCCTCTATCCTATCCTATCCTCTATCCTATCCTATCCTCTATGCTATAATATTCTCTATCCCATCCATTACGTTATTCTATCCTCTATACTATCATCCATCCTATCCTATCCAATATCCTATCCTATCCTCTAACCAATCCTATCCTTTACCCTATCCTATCCTCTATCCTATCCTATTCTGTATACTATCCTATCCTCTATCCTATCCTATCCTCTATCCTATCCAATCCCCTATCCTATCCTCTATCCCATCCTATACTCAATCCTATCCTATACTGTATTATATCGTATCCTCTTTCCTATCCTCTAACATACCGTATCCTCTATCCTATCCTATCCTCTATCCTATCCTATCCTTTATCCTATCCTATCCTCAATCCTATCCTATCCTGTATCCAATCCTATCCTCGATCCTATCCTATCCTCTATCCTATCCTATACTGTATTATATCCTATCCTCTTTCCTATCCTCTAACATACCGTATTCTCTATCCTATCCTCAATCCTATCCTATCCTGTACCCAATCCTATCCTCTATCCTATCCTATCCTCAATCTTATCCTATCCTCTATCCTATCCTATCCTCTATCCTATCCTATCCTCTATCCTATCCTATCCTCTATCCTATCCTATCCTCTATCCTATCCTATCCTCTATCCTATCCCATCCTCTATCCTATCCTATCCTTTATCCTATCCTATCCTCTATCCTATCCTATCCTCTATACTATCCTATCCTCTATCCTATCCTATCCTCTACCCTATCATATCCTCTATCCAATCCTATCCTCTATCCTATCCCATCCTCTATCCTATCCTCTATCCTATCCTATCCTCTATCCTATCCTATCCTCTATCCTATCCTATCCTTTATCCTATCCTATCCTCTATCCTATCCTATCCTCTATACTATCCTATCCTCTATCCTATCCTATCCTCTATCATATCCTATCCTCTATCCTATCCTATCCTACCCTCTACCCTATCCTATCCTCTATCCTATCCCATCCTCTATCCTATCCTATCCTCTATCCTATCCTATCCTCTATCCTATTCTATCCTCTATCCTATCCTATCCTCTATCCTATCCTATCCTCTATCCTATCCTATCCTCTATCCTATCCTCTATCCTATCCTATCCTCTATCCTATCCTATCCTGTATCCTATCCTATCCTCAATCCTATCCTATCCTCTATCCTATCCTATCCTCTATCCTAACCTATCCTCTATCCTATCCTATCCTCTATCCTATCCTATCCTCTATCCTATCCTATCCTCTATCCTATCCTATCCTCTATCCTATCCTATCCTCTATCCTATCCTATCCTCTATCCTATCCTATCCTCTATCCAATACTATCCACTATCCTATCCTATCCTATATCCTATCCTATCCTCTATCCTATCCTATCCTCTATCGTATCCTCTATTCTATCCTATCCTCTATCCTATCCTATCCTCTATCCTATCCTATCCTCTATCCTATCCTATCCTCTATCCTATCCTATCCTCTATCCTATCCTATCCTCTATGCTATAATATTCTCTATCCCATCCATTACGTTATTCTATCCTCTATACTATCATCCATCCTATCCTATCCAATATCCTATCCTATCCTCTAACCAATCCTATCCTTTACCCTATCCTATCCTCTATCCTATCCTATTCTGTATACTATCCTATCCTCTATCCTATCCTATCCTCTATCCTATCCAATCCCCTATCCTATCCTCTATCCCATCCTATACTCAATCCTATCCTATACTGTATTATATCGTATCCTCTTTCCTATCCTCTAACATACCGTATCCTCAATCCTATCCTATCCTCTATCCTATCCTATCCTTTATCCTATCCTATCCTCAATCCTATCCTATCCTGTATCCAATCCTATCCTCTATCCTATCCTATCCTCTATCCTATCCTATACTGTATTATATCCTATCCTCTTTCCTATCCTCTAACATACCGTATTCTCTATCCTATCCTCAATCCTATCCTATCCTGTACCCAATCCTATCCTCTATCCTATCCTATCCTCAATCTTATCCTATCCTCTATCCTATCCTATCCTCTATCCTATCCTATCCTCTATCCTATCCTATCCTCTATCCTATCCTATCCTCTATCCTATCCTATCCTCTATCCTATCCTATCCTCTATCCTATCCTATTCTCTATCCTATCCTATCCTCTATCCTATCCTATCCTCTATCCTATCCTATGCTCTATCCTATCGTATCCTCTATCCTATCCTATCCTCTATCCTATCCTATCCTCTATCCTATCCTATCCTCTATCCTATCCTATCCTCTATCCTATCCTCTATCCTATCCTCTATCCTATCCTATCCTCTCCTCTATCCTATCCTATCCTGTATCCTATCCTATCCTCAATCCTATCCTATCCTCTATCCTATCCTATCCTCTATCCTATCCTATCCTCTATCCTATCCTCTATCCTATCCTCTATCCTATCCTATCCTCTCCTCTATCCTATCCTATCCTGTATCCTATCCTATCCTCAATCCTATCCTATCCTCTATCCTATCCTATCCTATATCCTATCCTATCCTCTATCCTATCCTATCCTCTATCCTATCCTATCCTCTATCCTATCCTATCCTCTATCCTATCCTATCCTCTATCCTATCCTATCCTCTATCCTATCCTATCCTCTATCCTATCCTATCCTCTACAATATCGTATCCTCTATCATATCCTTTCCTCTTTCCTATAATATCATCTATCCTATCCTATCCTCTATCTTATCCTATCCTCTATCCTATCCTATCCTCTATCCTATCCTATCCTCTATCGTATCCTCTATTCTATCCTATCCTCTATCCTATCCTATCCTCTATCCTATCCTATCCTCTATCCTATACTATCCTCTATCCTATCCTATCCTCTATCCTATCCTATCCTCTATGCTATAATATTCTCTATCCCATCCATTACGTTATTCTATCCTCTATACTATCATCCATCCTATCCTATCCAATATCCTATCCTATCCTCTAACCAATCCTATCCTTTACCCTATCCTATCCTCTATCCTATCCTATTCTGTATACTATCCTATCCTCTATCCTATCCTATCCTCTATCCTATCCAATCCCCTATCCTATCCTCTATCCCATCCTATACTCAATCCTATCCTATACTGTATTATATCGTATCCTCTTTCCTATCCTCTAACATACCGTATCCTCTATCCTATCCTATCCTCTATCCTATCCTATCCTTTATCCTATCCTATCCTCAATCCTATCCTATCCTGTATCCAATCCTATCCTCGATCCTATCCTATCCTCTATCCTATCCTATACTGTATTATATCCTATCCTCTTTCCTATCCTCTAACATACCGTATTCTCTATCCTATCCTCAATCCTATCCTATCCTGTACCCAATCCTATCCTCTATCCTATCCTATCCTCAATCTTATCCTATCCTCTATCCTATCCTATCCTCTATCCTATCCTATCCTCTATCCTATCCTATCCTCTATCCTATCCTATCCTCTATCCTATCCTATCCTCTATCCTATCCCATCCTCTATCCTATCCTATCCTTTATCCTATCCTATCCTCTATCCTATCCTATCCTCTATACTATCCTATCCTCTATCCTATCCTATCCTCTACCCTATCATATCCTCTATCCAATCCTATCCTCTATCCTATCCCATCCTCTATCCTATCCTCTATCCTATCCTATCCTCTATCCTATCCTATCCTCTATCCTATCCTATCCTTTATCCTATCCTATCCTCTATCCTATCCTATCCTCTATACTATCCTATCCTCTATCCTATCCTATCCTCTATCATATCCTATCCTCTATCCTATCCTATCCTACCCTCTACCCTATCCTATCCTCTATCCTATCCCATCCTCTATCCTATCCTATCCTCTATCCTATCCTATCCTCTATCCTATTCTATCCTCTATCCTATCCTATCCTCTATCCTATCCTATCCTCTATCCTATCCTATCCTCTATCCTATCCTCTATCCTATCCTATCCTCTATCCTATCCTATCCTGTATCCTATCCTATCCTCAATCCTATCCTATCCTCTATCCTATCCTATCCTCTATCCTAACCTATCCTCTATCCTATCCTATCCTCTATCCTATCCTATCCTCTATCCTATCCTATCCTCTATCCTATCCTATCCTCTATCCTATCCTATCCTCTATCCTATCCTATCCTCTATCCTATCCTATCCTCTATCCAATACTATCCACTATCCTATCCTATCCTATATCCTATCCTATCCTCTATCCTATCCTATCCTCTATCGTATCCTCTATTCTATCCTATCCTCTATCCTATCCTATCCTCTATCCTATCCTATCCTCTATCCTATCCTATCCTCTATCCTATCCTATCCTCTATCCTATCCTATCCTCTATGCTATAATATTCTCTATCCCATCCATTACGTTATTCTATCCTCTATACTATCATCCATCCTATCCTATCCAATATCCTATCCTATCCTCTAACCAATCCTATCCTTTACCCTATCCTATCCTCTATCCTATCCTATTCTGTATACTATCCTGTATCCAATCCTATCCTCTATCCTATCCTATCCTCAATCTTATCCTATCCTCTATCCTATCCTATCCTCTATCCTATCCTATCCTCTATCCTATCCTATCCTCTTTCCTAACCTATCCTCTATCCTATCCTATCCTCTATCCTATCCTATCCTCTATCCTATCCTATCCTCTATCCTATCCTATCCTCTATCCTATACTATCCACTATCCTATCCTATCCTCTATCCTATCCTATCCTCTATCCTATCCTATCCTCTATCCTATACTATCCACTATCCTATCCTATCCTCTATTCTATCCTATCCTATCCTCTATCCTATCCTATCCTCTATCCTATCCTATCCTCTATGCTATAATATTCTCTATCCCATCCATTACGTTATTCTATCCTCTATACTATCATCCATCCTATCCTATCCAATATCCTATCCTATCCTCTAACCAATCCTATCCTTTACCCTATCCTATCCTCTATCCTATCCTATTCTGTATACTATCCTATCCTCTATCCTATCCTATCATCTATCCTATCCAATCCCCTATCCTATCCTCTATCCCATCCTATACTCAATCCTATCGTATCCTCTTTCCTATCCTCTAACATACCGTATCCTCTATCCTATCCTATCCTCTATCCTATCCTATCCTGTATCCAATCCTATCCTCTATCCTATCCTATCCTCAATCTTATCCTATCCTCTATCCTATCCTATCCTCTATCCTATCCTATCCTCTATCCTATCCTATCCTCTATCCTAACCTATCCTCTATCCTATCCTATCCTCTATCCTATCCTATCCTCTATCCTATCCTATCCTCTATCCTATCCTATCCTCTATCCTATCCTATCCTCTATCCTATACTATCCACTATCCTATCCTATTCTCTATCCTATCCTATCCTCTATCCTATCCTATCCTCTATCCTATACTATCCACTATCCTATCCTATCCTCTATTCTATCCTATCCTATCCTCTATCCTATCCTATCCTCTATCCTATACTATCGTCTATCCTATCCTATCCTCTATCCTATCCTATCCTCTATCCTAACCTATCCTCTATCCTATCCTATCCTCTATCCTATCCTATCCTCTATCCTATTTTTTTTTTCCGAGGAGGTAATCTCGTTACGGATACCCGAACACCCCCGGGGGGGGGGTGGTCCGGGTTATGTGGGACTCCTCGGCTGGTTGGTGCAACGCCGAGTATACCCACTAACTCCTCCCCGTCCGTCCCTAGACTCCTGGGGGCACCCGTGCTCTGCGCGCGCATGCCAATCCGGTGTGCCCCCGCCTTAGCATACCACCCAGGGGGGGACGCGGCCCCCTCCCGTACCTACTCTATCCGAAGGCACCACGCAACGGACGACGTGGCGCCTTCCCACCTGTTAGGCCGCCCGATGAGCATCCGAGCCCCCGCTCGAGATGCCCGGCGGCCTCCGGGGACGCCGTTGGTGACCGAGTGTAAGGGGATATCCGATCCCCCGCCTCGAGATCATCAAGGGCGTCCCCGCTCGCGTCAGAGGCGTCGCAACGGGGGTACGCCCCCGGGGCGTACCCTGCGCCGCCTCCCCCCCCTTCGGCCGGGATCGTGATTACGCTCCCGATCCCGTTCCGCAGCCTCCTTCCGCAGCATAACCCGCTCGCAGAAGGAAGCGAACCCCCTCCACGCCTCCTCGCCACCGGCTGCCGCAGCGACGACAGCCGGGAGCGAGAGGTCGTGGCCCACCGCGCGCCGCAGGGCACGGCGCTCTCCCCCCCATGCCGGACACTCCTCCAGAGTGTGTTGCGCCGTGTCCCGCGGCTCGCCGCAGTGGTGACACGCCTCCTCGGTCTCCCTCCCGATGCGACACAGGTAGTCGCCGAAGCACCCGTGCCCGCTCATCACCTGCGTCACACGGTAGGAGACCCTATGCCCCATCCATCCCCTGTTCCATTGATCGAACACCGGGAGGATGGCCCGAACGGCCCGCCTCTCGCCCTCCCTCGTCCCGGGAAGGCTATCGCGCCACTCCCGGGCTGCGTGCCGCCGAGCATGTCGCCTGAGCTCATCCACCATGAGCCGCGCCTGATCCGGGGCCACCCCCCGGAGCCGGAGTTCCCTGGAGTGCGTATGCACATCCGCCAACACGCGGGCCTCCAGCTCGAGGGGGATCAGCCCCGACATCACCATCGCCGTCGCGTATGAAATGGTGCGGTACCCCCGCACGATGCCTATGGCCAGCCTGCGCTCGATGCGACGCAGCAGCGACCGTGTGCCGCCACTGCGCCCCCTAGCCAAGACATCGCGCGCCCACACAGGGGCTCCGTACAGGACCAAAACTCGCACCACCACCGCGAACAGACGACGCACCCGTCCACAGGGTCCCCCGAGATTCGGGAGAAGGCGACCGAGCGCAGCGGTCGCCCTCTCCGCCCGGGGCGCCAGCGACTCAAGGTGGCGGTCAAAACGCCACCGGCCGTCAAGCTCGAGTCCCAGGTACCGCATCTGGGACCCGACCTTGACCATCCCCTCCCCCAATCCTATCCTCTATCCTATCCTATCCTCTATCCTATCCTATCCTCTATCCTATCCTATCCTCTATCCTATACTATCCACTATCCTATCCTATCCTATATCCTATCCTATCCTCTATCCTATCCTATCCTCTATCCTATCCTATCCTCTATCGTATCCTCTATTCTATTCTATCCTCTATCCTATCCTATCCTCTATCCTATGCTATCCTCTATCCTATCCTATCCTCTATCCTATCCTATCCTCTATCCTATCCTATCCTCTATCCTATCTTATCCTCTATCCTATCCTATCCTCTATCCTATCCTATCCTCTATCCTATCCTATCCTCTATCCTATCCTATCCTCTATCCTATACTATCCTCTATACTATCCTATCCTCTGTGCTATCCTATCCTCTATCATATCCTATCCTCTATCCTATCCTATCCTCTATCCTATCCTATCCTCTATCCTATCCTCTCCTCTATCCTATCCTATCCTATATCCTATCCTATCCTCTATCCTATCCTATCCTCTATCCTATCCTATCCTCAATCCTATCCTATCCTCTATCCTATCCTCTCCTCTATCCTATCCTATCCTCTATCCTATACTATCCTCTATACTATCCTATCCTCTATCCTATCCTATCCTCTATCATACCCAATCCTCTATCCTATCCTATCCTACCCTCTACCCTATCCTATCCTCTATCCTATCCTATCCTCTATCCTATCCTATCCTCTATCCTATCCTATCCTCTATCCTATTCTATCCTCTATCCTATCCTATCCTCTATCCTATCCTATCCTCTATCCCATCCTCTATCCTATCCTCTATCCTATCCTATCCTCTATCCTATCCTATCCTCTATCCTATCCTATCATATATCCTATCCTATCCTCTATCCTATCCTATCCTCTATCCTATCCTCTATTCTATGCTATCCTCTATCCTATCCTATCCTCGATCCTATCCCATCCTCTATCCTATCCCATCCTCTATCCTATCCTATCCTCTATCCTATCCTCTCCTCTATCCTATCCTATCCTCTATCCTATCATATCCTCTATCTTGTCCTATCCTCTATCCTATCGTATCCTCTATCGTATCCTATCCTCTATCCTATCCTATCCTCTCTCCTATCCAATCCCCTAATCTATTCTCTATCCGATCCTATCCTCTATCTTATCCTATCCTCTATCCTATCCTATCCTATACTCTATCCTATCCTCTATAATATCCTATCATCTATCCTATCCTATCCTCTATCCTATCCTATCCTCTATCATATCCTATCCTCTATCCTATCCCCTATACTCTATCCTATCCTTTATAATATCCTATCCTCTATCCTATCCTATCCTCTATCCTATCCTATCCTCTATCCTATACTATCCTCTATACTATCCTATCCTCTATCCTATCCCATCCTCTATCATATCCTATCCTCTATCCTATCCTATCCTCTATGCTATAATATTCTCTATCCCATCCATTACGTTATTCTATCCTCTATACTATCATCCTTCCTATCCTATCCACTATCCTATCCTATCCTCTAACCAATCCTATCCTTTACCCTATCCTATCCTCTATCCTATCCTATTCTGTATACTATCCTATCCTCTATCCTATCCTATCCCCTATCCTATCCTCTATCCCATCCTATACTCAATCCTATCCTATACTGTATTATATCCTATCCTCTTTCCTATCCTCTAACATACCGTATCCTCTATCATATCCTATCCTCTAACATACCGTATCCTCTATCATATCCTATCCTCTATCCTATCATATCCTCTATCTTGTCCTATCCTCTATCCTATCCTATCCTCTATCCTATCCTATCCTCTATCCTATCCTATCCCCTATCCTATCCTATCCTATCCTCTATCCTATGCTATCCTATATCCTATCCGATCCTCTATCCTATCCTATCCTCTATCCTATCTTATCCTCTATCCTATCCTATCCTCTATAATATCGTATCCTCTATCATAACCTATCCACTTTCCTATAATATCATCTATCCTATCATATCCTCTATGTTATCCTATCCTCTATCATGTCCTATTCTCTATCCTATCCTATCCTCTATCCTATCCTATCCTCTACCCTATCCTATCCTCTATCCAATCCTATCCTCTATCCTATTCTATCTTCTATCCTATCCTATCCTCTATCCTATCCTATCCTCTATCCTATCCTATCCTCTATCCTATCCTATCCTATCCTCTATCCTATCCTATCCTCTATCCTATCCTATCCTCTATCCTATCCTATCCTCTATCCTATCCTATCCTCTATCCTATCTTATCCTCTATCCTATCCTATCCTCTAACATACCGTATCCTCTATCATATCCTATCCTCTATCCTATCATATCCTCTATGTTATCCTATCCTCTATCATGTCCTATTCTCTATCCTATCCTATCCTCTATCCTATCCTATCCTCTATCCTACCTTATCCTCTATCCTATCCTATCCTCTATCCTAACCTATCCTCTATCCTATCCTATCCTCTATCCTATCCTATCCTCTATCCTATCCTATCCTCTATGCTATAATATTCTCTATCCCATCCATTACTTTATCCTATCCTCTATCCTATCCTATCCTCTATCCTATCCTATCCTATCCTCTATCCTATGCTATCCTATATCCTATCGTATCTTCTATCCTATCCTATCCTCTATCCTATCCTATCCTCTAGCCTATCATATCCTCTATCTTGTCCTATCCTAAATCCTATCCTATCCTCTATCCTATCCTATCCTCTATCCTATCCTATCCTCTATCCTATCCTCTATCCTATGCTATCCTATGCTATTCTATATCCTATCCTATCCTCTATCCTATCCTATATTATCCTCTATCCTATCCTATCCTCTATCCTATCCTATCCTCTAACCTATCCTCTCCTCTATCCTATCCTATCCTCTATCCTATCATATCCTCTATCTTGTCCTATCCTCTATCCTATCCTATCCTCTATCCTATCCTATCCTCTATCCTATCCTATCCCCTATCCTATCCTATCCTATCCTATCCCCTATCCTATCCTATCCTCTATCCTATCCTATCCTCTATCCTATCCTATCCTCTATCCTATCCTATCCTCTATCCTATCTTATCCTCTATCCTATCCTATCCTCTAACATACCGTATCCTCTATCATATCCTATCCTCTATCCTATCATATCCTCTATGTTATCCTATCCTCTATCATGTCCTATTCTCTATCCTATCCTATCCTCTATCCTATCCTATCCTCTATCCTATCTTATCCTCTATCCTATCCTATCCTCTATCCTAACCTATCCTCTATCCTATCCTATCCTCTATCCTATCCTATCCTCTATCCTATCCTATCCTCTATGCTATAATATTCTCTATCCCATCCATTACTTTATCCTATCCTCTATCCTATCCTATCCTCTATCCTATCCTATCCTATCCTCTATCCTATGCTATCCTATATCCTATCGTATCTTCTATCCTATCCTATCCTCTATCCTATCCTATCCTCTAGCCTATCATATCCTCTATCTTGTCCTATCCTAAATCCTATCCTATCCTCTATCCTATCCTATCCTCTATCCTATCCTATCCTCTATCCTATCCTCTATCCTATGCTATCCTATGCTATCCTATATCCTATCCTATCCTCTATCCTATCCTATATTATCCTCTATCCTATCCTATCCTCTATCCTATCCTATCCTCTCCTCTATCCTATCCTATCCTCTATCCTATCATATCCTCTATCTTGTCCTATCCTCTTTCCTATCCTATCCTCTATCCTATCCTATCCTCTATCCTATCCTATCCCCTATCCTATCCTATCCTATCCTATCCCCTATCCTATCCTATCACCTATCGTATCCTATCCTCTATCCTATCCTATCCTCTATCCTATCCTATCCTCTATAATATCGTATCCTCTATCATAACCTATCCACTTTCCTATAATATCATCTATCCTATCATATCCTCTATTATATCCTATCCTCTATCCTATCCTATCCCCTATCCTATCCTATCCTATCCTATCCCCTATCCTATGCTATCCTATATCCTAAACTATCCTCTATCCTATCCTATCCCCTATCCTATCCTATCCTCTATCCTATCCTATCCCCTATCCTATCCTATCCTCTATCCTATCCTCTCCTCTATCCTATCCTATCCTCTATCCTATACTATCCTCTATACTATCCTATCCTCTATCCTATCCCATCCTCTATCATATCCTATCCTCTATCCTATCCTATCCTCTATGCTATAATATTCTCTATCCCATCCATTACGTTATTCTATCCTCTATACTATCATCCATCCTATCCTATCCACTATCCTATCCTATCCTCTAACCAATCCTATCCTTTACCCTATCCTATCCTCTATCCTATCCTATTCTGTATACTATCCTATCCTCTATCCTATCCTATCCTCTATCCTATCCAATCCCCTATCCTATCCTCTATCCCATCCTATACTCAATCCTATCCTATACTGTATTATATCCTATCCTCTTTCCTATCCTCTAACATACCGTATCCTCTATCATATCCTATCCTCTAACATACCGTATCCTCTATCATATCCTATCCTCTAACATACCGTATCCTCTATCATATCCTATCCTCTATCCTATCCTATCCTCTATCCTATCCTATCCTCTACCCTATCCTATCCTCTACCCTATCCTATCCTCTATCCTATCCTATCCTCTATCCTATTCTATCCTCTATCCTATCCTATCCTCTATCCTATCCTATCATCTATCCTATCCTATCCTCTATCCTATCCTATCCTCTATCCTATACTATCCTCTATACTATCCTATCCTCTATGCTATCCTATCCTATATCATGTCCTATCCTCTATCCTATCCTATCCTCTATCCTATCCTATCCTCTATCCTATCCTATCCACTATCCTATACTATCCTCTATCCTATCCTATCCTATCCTCTATCCTATCCTATCCTCTATCCTATACTATCCTCTATACTATCCTATCATCTATCCTATCCTATCCTCTATCTTATCCTATCCTCTATCCTATCCTATCCTCTATCCTATCCTATCATCTATCCTATCCTATCCTCTATCCTATCCTATCCTCTATCCTATCCTATACTCTACCCTATCCTATCCTCTATCCTATCCTATCCTCTATCCTATCCTATCCTCTATCCTATCTTATCCTCTATCTTATCCTATCCTCTATCCTATCCTATCATCTATCCTATCCTATCCTCTATCCTATCCTATCCTCTATCCTATCCTATACTCTACCCTATCCTATCCTCTATCTTATCCTATCCTCTATCCTATCCTATCATCTATCCTATCCTATCCTCTATCCTATCCTATCCTCTATCCTATCCTATCCTCTATCATATCCTATCCTCTATCCTATCCTATCCTCTATCCTATCCTATCCTCTATCCTATCCTATCCTCTATCGTATCCTATCCTCTATCCTATCCTATCCTCTATCCTATCCTATCCTCTATCCTCTATCCTATCCTATCCTCTATCCTATACTAGCCTCTATCCTATCCTATCCTCTATCCTATCCTATCCTCTATCCTATCCTATCCTCTATCCTATCCTATCCTCTATCCTATCCTATCCTCTATCCTATATCCTATCCTATCCTCTATCCTATCCTATCCTCTATCCTATCCTATCCTCTATACTATCCTATCCTCTATCCTATCATATCCTCTATCCTATCCTATCCTCTATCCTATCTTATCCTCTATCGTATCCTATCCTCTATCCTAAACTATCCTCTATCCTATCCTATCCTCTATCCTATCCTATCCTCTATCCTATCCTATCCTCTATGCTATAATATTCTCTATCCCATCCATTACTTTATTCTATCCTCTATACTATCATCCATCCTATCCTATCCACTATCCTATCCAATCCTCTAACCAATCCTATCCTTTACCCTATCCTATCGTCTATAATATCCTATTCTGTATACTATCCTATCCTCTATCCTATCCTATCCTCTATTATATCCTATCCTCTATCCTATCCTCTCCTCTATCCTATCCTATCCTCTAACATACCGTATCCTCTA
Organism: Halictus rubicundus; assembly: GCF_050948215.1. Taxonomy (NCBI): domain Eukaryota; kingdom Metazoa; phylum Arthropoda; class Insecta; order Hymenoptera; family Halictidae; genus Halictus; species Halictus rubicundus. Next base: position 23,463 of record NW_027488804.1, read on the forward strand.
TCATATCCTATCCTCTATCCTATCATATCCTCTATCTTGTCCTATCCTCTATCCTATCCTATCCTCTATCCTATCCTATCCTCTATCCTATCCTATCCCCTATCCTATCCTATCCTATCCTCTATCCTATGCTATCCTATATCCTATCCGATCCTCTATCCTATCCTATCCTCTATCCTATCTTATCCTCTATCCTATCCTATCCTCTATAATATCGTATCCTCTATCATAACCTATCCACTTTCCTATAATATCATCTATCCTATCATATCCTCTATGTTATCCTATCCTCTATCATGTCCTATTCTCTATCCTATCCTATCCTCTATCCTATCCTATCCTCTACCCTATCCTATCCTCTATCCAATCCTATCCTCTATCCTATTCTATCTTCTATCCTATCCTATCCTCTATCCTATCCTATCCTCTATCCTATCCTATCCTCTATCCTATCCTATCCTATCCTCTATCCTATCCTATCCTCTATCCTATCCTATCCTCTATCCTATCCTATCCTCTATCCTATCCTATCCTCTATCCTATCTTATCCTCTATCCTATCCTATCCTCTAACATACCGTATCCTCTATCATATCCTATCCTCTATCCTATCATATCCTCTATGTTATCCTATCCTCTATCATGTCCTATTCTCTATCCTATCCTATCCTCTATCCTATCCTATCCTCTATCCTACCTTATCCTCTATCCTATCCTATCCTCTATCCTAACCTATCCTCTATCCTATCCTATCCTCTATCCTATCCTATCCTCTATCCTATCCTATCCTCTATGCTATAATATTCTCTATCCCATCCATTACTTTATCCTATCCTCTATCCTATCCTATCCTCTATCCTATCCTATCCTATCCTCTATCCTATGCTATCCTATATCCTATCGTATCTTCTATCCTATCCTATCCTCTATCCTATCCTATCCTCTAGCCTATCATATCCTCTATCTTGTCCTATCCTAAATCCTATCCTATCCTCTATCCTATCCTATCCTCTATCCTATCCTATCCTCTATCCTATCCTCTATCCTATGCTATCCTATGCTATTCTATATCCTATCCTATCCTCTATCCTATCCTATATTATCCTCTATCCTATCCTATCCTCTATCCTATCCTATCCTCTAACCTATCCTCTCCTCTATCCTATCCTATCCTCTATCCTATCATATCCTCTATCTTGTCCTATCCTCTATCCTATCCTATCCTCTATCCTATCCTATCCTCTATCCTATCCTATCCCCTATCCTATCCTATCCTATCCTATCCCCTATCCTATCCTATCCTCTATCCTATCCTATCCTCTATCCTATCCTATCCTCTATCCTATCCTATCCTCTATCCTATCTTATCCTCTATCCTATCCTATCCTCTAACATACCGTATCCTCTATCATATCCTATCCTCTATCCTATCATATCCTCTATGTTATCCTATCCTCTATCATGTCCTATTCTCTATCCTATCCTATCCTCTATCCTATCCTATCCTCTATCCTATCTTATCCTCTATCCTATCCTATCCTCTATCCTAACCTATCCTCTATCCTATCCTATCCTCTATCCTATCCTATCCTCTATCCTATCCTATCCTCTATGCTATAATATTCTCTATCCCATCCATTACTTTATCCTATCCTCTATCCTATCCTATCCTCTATCCTATCCTATCCTATCCTCTATCCTATGCTATCCTATATCCTATCGTATCTTCTATCCTATCCTATCCTCTATCCTATCCTATCCTCTAGCCTATCATATCCTCTATCTTGTCCTATCCTAAATCCTATCCTATCCTCTATCCTATCCTATCCTCTATCCTATCCTATCCTCTATCCTATCCTCTATCCTATGCTATCCTATGCTATCCTATATCCTATCCTATCCTCTATCCTATCCTATATTATCCTCTATCCTATCCTATCCTCTATCCTATCCTATCCTCTCCTCTATCCTATCCTATCCTCTATCCTATCATATCCTCTATCTTGTCCTATCCTCTTTCCTATCCTATCCTCTATCCTATCCTATCCTCTATCCTATCCTATCCCCTATCCTATCCTATCCTATCCTATCCCCTATCCTATCCTATCACCTATCGTATCCTATCCTCTATCCTATCCTATCCTCTATCCTATCCTATCCTCTATAATATCGTATCCTCTATCATAACCTATCCACTTTCCTATAATATCATCTATCCTATCATATCCTCTATTATATCCTATCCTCTATCCTATCCTATCCCCTATCCTATCCTATCCTATCCTATCCCCTATCCTATGCTATCCTATATCCTAAACTATCCTCTATCCTATCCTATCCCCTATCCTATCCTATCCTCTATCCTATCCTATCCCCTATCCTATCCTATCCTCTATCCTATCCTCTCCTCTATCCTATCCTATCCTCTATCCTATACTATCCTCTATACTATCCTATCCTCTATCCTATCCCATCCTCTATCATATCCTATCCTCTATCCTATCCTATCCTCTATGCTATAATATTCTCTATCCCATCCATTACGTTATTCTATCCTCTATACTATCATCCATCCTATCCTATCCACTATCCTATCCTATCCTCTAACCAATCCTATCCTTTACCCTATCCTATCCTCTATCCTATCCTATTCTGTATACTATCCTATCCTCTATCCTATCCTATCCTCTATCCTATCCAATCCCCTATCCTATCCTCTATCCCATCCTATACTCAATCCTATCCTATACTGTATTATATCCTATCCTCTTTCCTATCCTCTAACATACCGTATCCTCTATCATATCCTATCCTCTAACATACCGTATCCTCTATCATATCCTATCCTCTAACATACCGTATCCTCTATCATATCCTATCCTCTATCCTATCCTATCCTCTATCCTATCCTATCCTCTACCCTATCCTATCCTCTACCCTATCCTATCCTCTATCCTATCCTATCCTCTATCCTATTCTATCCTCTATCCTATCCTATCCTCTATCCTATCCTATCATCTATCCTATCCTATCCTCTATCCTATCCTATCCTCTATCCTATACTATCCTCTATACTATCCTATCCTCTATGCTATCCTATCCTATATCATGTCCTATCCTCTATCCTATCCTATCCTCTATCCTATCCTATCCTCTATCCTATCCTATCCACTATCCTATACTATCCTCTATCCTATCCTATCCTATCCTCTATCCTATCCTATCCTCTATCCTATACTATCCTCTATACTATCCTATCATCTATCCTATCCTATCCTCTATCTTATCCTATCCTCTATCCTATCCTATCCTCTATCCTATCCTATCATCTATCCTATCCTATCCTCTATCCTATCCTATCCTCTATCCTATCCTATACTCTACCCTATCCTATCCTCTATCCTATCCTATCCTCTATCCTATCCTATCCTCTATCCTATCTTATCCTCTATCTTATCCTATCCTCTATCCTATCCTATCATCTATCCTATCCTATCCTCTATCCTATCCTATCCTCTATCCTATCCTATACTCTACCCTATCCTATCCTCTATCTTATCCTATCCTCTATCCTATCCTATCATCTATCCTATCCTATCCTCTATCCTATCCTATCCTCTATCCTATCCTATCCTCTATCATATCCTATCCTCTATCCTATCCTATCCTCTATCCTATCCTATCCTCTATCCTATCCTATCCTCTATCGTATCCTATCCTCTATCCTATCCTATCCTCTATCCTATCCTATCCTCTATCCTCTATCCTATCCTATCCTCTATCCTATACTAGCCTCTATCCTATCCTATCCTCTATCCTATCCTATCCTCTATCCTATCCTATCCTCTATCCTATCCTATCCTCTATCCTATCCTATCCTCTATCCTATATCCTATCCTATCCTCTATCCTATCCTATCCTCTATCCTATCCTATCCTCTATACTATCCTATCCTCTATCCTATCATATCCTCTATCCTATCCTATCCTCTATCCTATCTTATCCTCTATCGTATCCTATCCTCTATCCTAAACTATCCTCTATCCTATCCTATCCTCTATCCTATCCTATCCTCTATCCTATCCTATCCTCTATGCTATAATATTCTCTATCCCATCCATTACTTTATTCTATCCTCTATACTATCATCCATCCTATCCTATCCACTATCCTATCCAATCCTCTAACCAATCCTATCCTTTACCCTATCCTATCGTCTATAATATCCTATTCTGTATACTATCCTATCCTCTATCCTATCCTATCCTCTATTATATCCTATCCTCTATCCTATCCTCTCCTCTATCCTATCCTATCCTCTATCCTATCATATCCTCTATCGTGTCCTATCCTCTATCCTATCCTATCCTCTATCCTATCCTATACTCAATCCTATCCTATACTGTATTATATCCTATCCTCTATCCTATCCTATCCTCTACCCTATCCTATCCTCTATCCTATCCTATCCTCTATCCTATTCTATCCTCTATCCTATCCTATCCTCTACTCTATAATATCCTCTATCCTATCCTATCCTGTATCCTATACTATCATCTATACTATCCTATACTCTATCCTATCCTATCCTCTATCCTATCCACTATCCTATCCTCTATCCTATCCTATCCTCTATCCTATCCTATCCTCTATCCTATCCAATCCTCTATCCTATCCTATCCTCTATCCTATCCTATCCTCTATCCTATCCTATCCTCTATCCTATCCTATCCTCTATCCTATCCTATCCTCTATCCTATCCTATCCTCTATCCTATCCTATTCTCTACCCTATCCTATCCTCTATCCTATCCTATCCTCTATCCTATCCTATCCTCTACCCTATCCTCTCCTCTATTCTATCCTATCCTCTATCCTATACTATCCTCTATACTATCCTATCCTCTATCCTATCCTATCCTCTGTCCTATCCACTATCCTATCCTCTATCCTATCCTCAATCTTATCCTATCCTCTATCCTATCCTATCCTCTATCCTATCCTATCCTCTATCCTATCCTATCCTCTATCCTATCCTATCCTCTATCCTATCCTATACTCAATCCTATCCTATACTGTATTATATCCTATCCTCTATCCTATCCTATCCTCTACCCTATCCTATCCTCTATCCTATCCTATCCTCTATCCTATTCTATCCTCTATCCTATCCTATCCTTTATCCTATCCTATCCTCTATCCTATCCTATCCCCTATCCTATCCTATCCTCTATCCTATCCTATCCTCTATCCTATCCTATCCTCTATCCTATCCTATCCTCTATCCTATCCTATCCCCTATCCTATCCTATCCTCTATCCTATCCTATCCTCTATCCTATATCCTATCCTATCTTCTATCCTATCCTATCCTCTATCCTATCCTATCCTCTATCCTATCCTATCCTCTATCCTATCGTATCCTCTATCCTATCCTATCCTCTATCCTATCCTATCCTCTATCCTATCCTATCCTCTATCCTATCCTATCCTCTATCCTATCCTATCCTCTATCCTATCCTATCCTCTATCCTATCCTATCCTCTATCCTATCCTATCCTCTATCCTATCCTATCCTCTATCCTATCCTATCCTCTATCCTATCCTATCCTCTATCCCATATCCTATCCTATCCTCTATCCTATCCTAGCCTCTATCCTATCCTATCCTCTATCCTATCCTATCCTCTACCCTATCCTATCCTCTATCCTATCCTATCCTCTATCCTATCCTATCCTATCCTCTATCCTATGCTATCCTATATCCTATCGTATCTTCTATCCTATCCTATCCTCTATCCTATCCTATCCTCTATCCTATCATATCCTCTATCTTGTCCTATCCTCTATCCTATCCTATCCTCTATCCTATCCTATCCTCTATACTATCCTATCCTCTATCCTATCCTATCCTCTATCCTATCCTATCCTCTATCCTATCCTATCCTCTATCCTATCCTATCCTCTATCCTATCCTATCCTCTATTCTATCCTATCCTCTATCCTATCCTCTATCCTATCCTATCCTCTATCCTATCCTATCCTGTATCCTATCCTATCCTCTATCCTATCCTCTATCCTATCCAATCCCCTATCCTATCCTCAACCCCATCCTATACTCAATCCTATCCTATACTGTATTATATCCTATCCTCTTTCCTATCCTCTATCCTATCCTATCCTCTATCCTATCCTATCCTCTATCCTATCCTATCCTCTATCCTATCCTATCCTCTATCCTATCCTCTATCCTATCCTACCCTCAATCCTATCCTATCCTCTACCCTATCCTATCCTCTATCCTATCCTATCCTCTATCCTATCCTATCCTCTATCCTATCCTATCCTCTATCCTATCCTATCCTCTATCCTATCCTATCCACTATCCTATACTATCCTCTATCCTATCCTATCCTATCCTCTATCCTATCCTATCCTCTATCCTATACTATCCTCTATACTATCCTGTCCTCTATCCTATCCCATCCTCTATCATATCCTATCCTCTATCCTATCCTATCCTCTATCCTATCCTATCCTCTACCCTATCCTATCCTCTATCCTATCCTATCCTCTATCCTATCCTATCCTCTATCCTATCCTATCCTCTATCCTATCCTATCCTCTATCCTATCCTATCCTCTATCCTATCCTATCCACTATCCTATACTATCCTCTATCCTATCCTATCCTATCCTCTATCGTATCCTATCCTCTATCCTATACTATCCTCTATACTATCCTATCCTCTATGCTATCCTATCCTCTATCATATCCTATCCTCTATCCTATCCTATCCTCTATCCTATCCTATCCTCTATCCTATCCTCTCCTCTATGCTATCCTATCCTATATCCTATCCCATCCTCTATCCTATCCTATCCTCTATCCTATCCTATCCTCTATCGTATCCTCTATTCTATCCTATCCTCTATCCTATCCTATCCTCTATCCTTTCCTATCCTCTATCCTATCCTATCCTCTATCCTATCCTATCCTCTATCCTATCCTCTATCCTATCCTATCCTCTATCCTATCCTCTCCTCTATCCTATCCTATCCTCTATCCTATACTATCCTCTATACTATCCTATCCTCTATCCTATCCCATCCTCTATCATATTCTATCCTCTATCCTATCCTATCCTCTATCCTATCCTATCCTCTACCCTATCCTATCCTCTATCATATCCTATCCTCTATCCTATCCTATCCTCTATCCTATCGTATCCTCTACCCTATCCTATCCTCTATCGTATGCTATCCTCTATCGTATGCTATCCTCTATCCTATCCTATCCTCTATCCTATCCTATCCTCTATCCTATCCTATCCTCTATCCTATCCTATCCTCTATCCTATCCTCTATCCTATCCTATCCTCTATCCTAACCTATCTTCTATCGTATCCTCTATCCTATCCTATCCTCTAACCTATCCTATCATCTATCCTATCCTATCCTCTATCCTATACTATCCTCTATACTATCCTATCCTCTATCCTATCCTATCCTCTATCCTATCCTATCCTGTATCCTATCCTATCCTCTATCCTATCCTATCCTCTACCCTATCCTATCCTCTATCCTATCCTATCCTCTATCCTATCCTATCCTATCCTCTATCCTATGCTATCCTATATCCTATCGTATCTTCTATCCTATCCTATCCTCTATCCTATCCTATCCTCTATCCTATCATATCCTCTATCTTGTCCTATCCTCTATCCTATCCTATCCTCTATCCTATCCTATCCTCTATCCTATCCTATCCTGTATCCTATCCTATCCTCTATCCTATCCTATCCTCTATCCTATCCTATCCTCTATCCTATCCTATCCTCTATCCTATCCTATCCCCTATCCTATCCTATCCTCTATCCTATCCTATCCTCTATCCTATCCTATCCTCTATCCTATCCTATCCTCTATCCTATCCTATCCCCTATCCTATCCTATCCTCTATCCTATCCTATCCTCTATCCTATATCCTATCCTATCCTCTATCCTATCCTAGCCTCTATCCTATCCTATCCTCTATCCTATCCTATCCTGTACCCTATCCTATCCTGAATCCTACCCTATCCTCTATCCTAACCTATCTTCTATCCTATCCTATCCTCTATCCTATCCTATCCTCTATCCTATCCTATCCTCTATCCTATCGTATCCTCTATCCTATCCTATCCTCTATCCTATCCTATCCTCTATCCTATCCTATCCTCTATCCTATCCTATCCTCTATCCTATCCTATCCTCTATCCTATCCTATCCTCTATCCTATCCTATCCTCTATCCTATCCTATCCTCTATCCTATCCTATCCTCTATCCTATATCCTATCCTATCCTCTATCCTATCCTAGCCTCTATCCTATCCTATCCTCTATCCTATCCTATCCTCTACCCTATCCTATCCTCTATCCTATCCTATCCTCTATCCTATCCTATCCTATCCTCTATCCTATGCTATCCTATATCCTATCGTATCTTCTATCCTATCCTATCCTCTATCCTATCCTATCCTCTATCCTATCATATCCTCTATCTTGTCCTATCCTCTATCCTATCCTATCCTCTATCCTATCCTATCCTCTATCCTATCCTATCCTATCCTCTATCCTATGCTATCCTATGCTATCCTATATCCTATCCTATCCTCTATCCTATCCTATCCTCTATCCTATCCTATCCTCTATCCTATCCTATCCTCTATCCTATCCTATCCTCTATCCTATCCTATCCTATCCTCCATCCTATGCTATCCTATATCCTATCCTATCCTCTATCCTATCCTATCCTCTATCCTATCCTATCCTCTATCCTATCATATCCTCTATCTTGTCCTATCCTCTATCCTATCCTATCCTCTATCCTATCCTATCCTCTATCCTATCCTATCCCCTATCCTATCCTATCCTATCCTCTATCCTATGCTATCCTATATCCTATCCTATCCTCTATCCTATCCTATCCTATCCTCTATCCTATGCTATCCTATATCCTATCGTATCTTCTATCCTATCCTATCCTCTATCCTATCCTATCCTCTATCCTATCATATCCTCTATCTTGTCCTATCCTCTATCCTATCCTATCCTCTATCCTATCCTATCCTCTATCCTATCCTATCCTATCCTCTATCCTATGCTATCCTATGCTATCCTATATCCTATCCTATCCTCTATCCTATCCTATCCTCTATCCTATCCTATCCTATCCTCCATCCTATGCTATCCTATATCCTATCCTATCCTCTATCCTATCCTATCCTCTATCCTATCCTATCCTCTATCCTATCCTATCCTCTATCCTATCATATCCTCTATCTTGTCCTATCCTCTATCCTATCCTATCCTCTATCCTATCCTATCCTCTATCCTATCCTATCCCCTATCCTATCCTATCCTATCCTCTATCCTATGCTATCCTATATCCTATCCTATCCTCTATCCTATCCTATCCCCTATCCTATCCTATCCTGTATCGTATCCTATCCTCTATCCTATCCTATCCTCTATCCTATCCTATCCTCTATAATATCGTATCCTCTATCATAACCTATCGACTTTCCTATAATATCATGTATCCTATCATATCCTCTATTATATCCTATCCTCTATCCTATCCTATCCTCTATCCTATCATATCCTCTATCTTATCCTATCCTCTATCCTATCCTATCCTCTATCCTATCCTATCCTCTACCCTATCCTATCCTGTATCCTATCCTATCCTCTATCCTATCCTATCCTCTATCCTATCCTATCATCTATCCTATCCTATCCTCTATCCTATCCTATCCTCTATAATATCCTCTATCCTATCCTCTATCCTATCCTCTATCCTATCCTCTATCCTATCCTACCCTCAATCCTATCCTATCATGTACCCTATCCTATCCTCTATCCTATCCTATTATCTATCCTATCCTATCCTCTATCCTATCCTATCCTCTATCCTATCCTCTCCTCTATCCTATCCTATCCTCTATCCTATCCTATCCTTTATCCTATCCTATCCTCTATCCTATCCTATCCCCTATCCTATCCTATCCTCTATCCTATCCTATCCTCTATCCTATCCTATCCTCTATCCTATCCTATCCTCTATCCTATCCTATCCTCTATCCTATCCTATCCTCTATCCTATATCCTATCCTATCCTCTATCCTATCCTAGCCTCTATCCTATCCTATCCTCTATCCTATCCTATCCTGTACCCTATCCTATCCTGAATCCTACCCTATCCTCTATCCTATCCTATCTTCTATCCTATCCTATCCTCTATCCTATCCTATCCTCTATCCTATCCTATCCTCTATCCTATCCTATCCTCTATCCTATCCTATCCTCTATCCTATCCTATCCTCTATCCTATCCTATCCTCTATCCTATCCTATCCTCTATCCTATCCTATCCTCTATCCTATCCTATCCTCTATCCTATCCTATCCTCTATCCTATCCTATCCTCTATCCTATATCCTATCCTATCCTCTATCCTATCCTATCCTCTATCCTATCCTATCCTCTACCCTATCCTATCCTCTATCCTATCCTATCCTCTATCCTATCCTATCCTATCCTCTATCCTATGCTATCCTATATCCTATCGTATCTTCTATCCTATCCTATCCTCTATCCTATCCTATCCTCTATCCTATCATATCCTCTATCTTGTCCTATCCTCTATCCTATCCTACCCTCTATCCTATCCTATCCTCTATCCTATCCTATCCTATCCTCTATCCTATGCTATCCTATGCTATCCTATATCCTATCCTATCCTCTATCCTATCCTATCCTCTATCCTATCCTATCCTATCCTCCATCCTATGCTATCCTATATCCTATCCTATCCTCTATCCTATCCTATCCTCTATCCTATCCTATCCTCTATCCTATCCTATCCTCTATCCTATCATATCCTCTATCTTGTCCTATCCTCTATCCTATCCTATCCTCTATCCTATCCTATCCTCTATCCTATCCTATCCCCTATCCTATCCTATCCTATCCTCTATCCTATGCTATCCTATATCCTATCCTATCCTCTATCCTATCCTATCCCCTATCCTATCCTATCCTCTATCGTATCCTATCCTCTATCCTATCCTATCCTCTATCCTATCCTATCCTCTATAATATCGTATCCTCTATCATAACCTATCGACTTTCCTATAATATCATGTATCCTATCATATCCTCTATTATATCCTATCCTATATCCTATCCTATCCTCTATCCTATCCTATCCTCTATCCTATCCTCTATCCTATCCTATCCTCTATCCTATCCTATCCTCTATCCTATCATATCCTCTATCTTGTCCTATCCTCTATCCTATCCTATCCTCTATCCTATCCTATCCTCTATCCTATCCTATCCCCTATCCTATCCTATCCTATCCTCTATCCTATGCTATCCTATATCCTATCCTATCCTCTATCCTATCCTATCCCCTATCCTATCCTATCCTCTATCGTATCCTATCCTCTATCCTATCCTATCCTCTATCCTATCCTATCCTCTATAATATCGTATCCTCTATCATAACCTATCGACTTTCCTATAATATCATGTATCCTATCCTATCCTCTATCCTATCCTATCCTCTATCCTGTCCTATCCTCTATAATATCCTCTATCCTATCCTCTATCCTATCCTCTATCCTATCCTACCCTCAATCCTATCCTATCATGTACCCTATCCTATCCTCTATCCTATCCTATTATCTATCCTATCCTATCCTCTATCCTATCCTATCCTCTATCCTATCCTCTCCTCTATCCTATCCTATCCTCTATCCTATCCTATCCTCTATCCTATCCTATTCTCTATCCTATCCTATCCTCTATCCTATCCTCTATCCTATCCTATCCTCTATCCTATCCTATCCTCTATCCTATCCTATCCTCTATCCTATCCTATCCTCTATCCTATCATATCCTCTATCCTATCCAATCCTCTATCCTCTATCCTATCCTATCCTATCCTCTATCCTATCCTATCCTCTATGCTATCCTATCCTCTATCATATCCTATCCTCTATCATATCCTATCCTCTATCCTATCCTATCCTCTATCCTATCCTATCCTCTATCCTATCCTATCCTCTATCCTATCCTATCCTCTATACTATCCTATCCTCTATCCTATCCTATCCTCTATCCTATCCTATTCTCTACCCTATCCTATCCTCTATCCTATCCTATCCTCTATCCTATTCTATCCTCTATCCTATCCTATCCTCTACTCTATAATATCCTCTATCCTATCCTATCCTGTATCCTATACTATCATCTATACTATCCTATACTCTATCCTATCCTATCCTCTATCCTATCCACTATCCTATCCTCTATCCTATCCTCAATCCTATCCTTTATCCTATCCTATCCTGTATCCTATCTTATCCTCTATCCTATCCTATCCTTTATCCTATCCTATCCTCAATCCTATCCTATCCTCTATCCTATCCTATCCTCTACCCTATCCTATCCTCTATCCTATCCTATCCTCTATCCTATCCTATCCTCTATCCTATCCTATCCTCTATCCTATCCTATCCTCTATGCTATCCTATCCTCTATCATATCCTATCCTCTATCATATCCTATCCTCTATCCTATCCTATCCTCTATCCTATCCTATCCTCTGGCCTATCTACTATCCTATCCTCTATCCTATCCTATCCTTTATCCTATCCTATCCTCTATCCTATCCTATCCTCTATCCTATCCTATCCTCTATACTATCCTATCCTCTATCCTATCCTATCCTCTATCCTATCCTATCCTCTATCCTATCCTATCCTCTATCCTATCCTATCCTATCCTCTATCCTATGCTATCCTATGCTATCCTATCCTCTATCCTATCCTATCCTCTATCCTATCCTATCCTCTATCCTATCCTCTATCCTATCCAATCCCCTATCCTATCCTCAACCCCATCCTATACTCAATCCTATCCTATACTGTATTATATCCTATCCTCTTTCCTATCCTCTATCCTATCCTATCCTCTATCCTATCCTATCCTCTATCCTATCCTATCCTCTATCCTATCCTATCCTCTATCCTATCCTCTATCCTATCCTACCCTCAATCCTATCCTATCCTCTACCCTATCCTATCCTCTATCCTATCCTATCCTCTATCCTATTCTATCCTCTATCCTATCCTATCCTCTATCCTATCCTATCCTCTATCCTATCCTATCCTCTATCCTATCCTATCCTCTATCCTATACTATCCTCTATACTATCCTATCCTCTATCCTATTCTATCCTCTATCCTATCCTATCCTCTATCCTATCCTATCCTCTATCCTATCCTATCCTCTATCCTATCCTATCCTCTATCCTATCCTATCCACTATCCTATACTATCCTCTATCCTATCCTATCCTATCCTCTATCCTATCCTATCCTCTATCCTATACTATCCTCTATACTATCCTGTCCTCTATCCTATCCCATCCTCTATCATATCCTATCCTCTATCCTATACTATCCTCTATACTATCCTATCCTCTATCCTATCCTATCCGCTATCCTATCCTATCCTCTATCCTATCCTATCCTCTATCCTATCCTATCCTCTACCCTATCCTATCCTCTATCCTATCCTATCCTCTATCCTATCCTATCCTATCCTCTATCCTATGCTATCCTATATCCTATCGTATCTTCTATCCTATCCTATCCTCTATCCTATCCTATCCTCTATCCTATCATATCCTCTATCTTGTCCTATCCTCTATCCTATCCTATCCTCTATCCTATCCTATCCTCTATCCTATCCTATCCTGTATCCTATCCTATCCTCTATCCTATCCTATCCTCTATCCTATCCTATCCTCTATCCTATCCTATCCTCTATCCTATCCTATCCTCTATCCTATCCTATCCTCTATCCTATCCTCTATCCTATCCTACCCTCAATCCTATCCTATCATGTACCCTATCCTATCCTCTATCCTATCCTATTATCTATCCTATCCTATCCTCTATCGTATCCTATCCTCTATCCTATCCTCTCCTCTATCCTATCCTATCCTCTATCCTATCCTATCCTCTATCCTATCCTATTCTCTATCCTATCCTATCCTCTATCCTATCCTCTATCCTATCCTCTATCCTATCCTCTATCCTATCCTATCCTCTATCCTATCCTATCCTCTATCCTATCCTATCCTCTATCCTATCCTATCCTCTATCCTATCCTATCCTCTATCCTATCCTATCCTCTATCCTATCCTATCCTCTATCCTCTATCCTATCCTATCCTCTATCCTATCCTATCCTCTATCCTATCCTATCCTCTATCCTATCCTATCCTCTATCCTATCCTATCCTCTATCCTATCCTATCCTCTATCCTATCCTATCCTCTATCCTATCCTATCCTATCCTCTATCCTATCCTATCCTCTATCCTATTCTATCCTCTATCCTATCCTATCCTCTACTCTATAATATCCTCCATCCTATCCTATCCTCTATCCTATCCTATCCTCTACCCTATCCTATCCTCTATCCTATCCTATCCTCTATCCTATCCTATCCTCTATCCTATCCTATCCTCTATCCTATCCTATCCTCTATCCTATCCTATCCTCTATCCTATCCTATCCTCTATCCTATCCTATCCTCTACCCTATCCTATCCTCTATCCTATCCTATCCTCTATCCTATCCTATCCTATCCTCTATCCTATGCTATCCTATATCCTATCGTATCTTCTATCCTATCCTATCCTCTATCCTATCCTATCCTCTATCCTATCATATCCTCTATCTTGTCCTATCCTCTATCCTATCCTATCCTCTATCCTATCCTATCCTCTATCCTATCCTATCCTGTATCCTATCCTATCCTCTATCCTATCCTATCCTCTATCCTATCCTATCCTCTATCCTATCCTATCCTCTATCCTATCCTATCCTCTATCCTATCCTATCCTCTATCCTATCCTATCCTCTACCCTATCCTATCCTCTATCCTATCCTATCCTCTATCCTATTCTATCCTCTATCCTATCCTATCCTCTACTCTATAATATCCTCTATCCTATCCTATCCTCTATCCTATCCTATCCTCTACCCTATCCTATCCTCTATCCTATCCTATCCTCTATCCTATCCTATTCTCTATCCTATCCTATCCTCTATCCTATCCTATCCTCTATCCTATCCTATCCTCTATCCTATCCTCTATCCTATCCCATCCTCTATCCTATCCTATCCTCTATCCTATCCTATCCTCTATCCTATCCTATCCTCTATCCTTTTCTATCCTCTATCCTATCCTATCCTCTATCCTCTATCCTATCCTCTATCCTATCCTATCCTCTATCCTATCCTATCCTCTATCCTATCCTATCCTCTATCCTATCCTATCCTCTATCCTATCCTATCCTCTATCCTATCCTATCCTCTATCCTATCCTATCCTCTATCCTATCCTCTATCCTATCCAATCCCCTATCCTATCCTCAACCCCATCCTATACTCAATCCTATCCTATACTGTATTATATCCTATCCTCTTTCCTATCCTCTAACATATCGTATCCTCTATCCTATCCTATCCTCTATCCTATCCTATCCTCTATCCTATCCTATCCTCTATCCTATCCTATCGTCTATCCTATCCTATCCTCTATCCTATCCTATCCTCTATCCTATCCTATCCTCTATCCTATCCTATCCTCTATCCTATCCTATCCTCTATCCTATCCTATCCTCTATCCTATCCTATCCTCTACCCTATCCTATCCTCTATCCTATCCTATCCTCTATCCTATTCTATCCTCTATCCTATCCTATCCTCTACTCTATAATATCCTCTATCCTATCCTATCCTGTATCCTATACTATCATCTATACTATCCTATACTCTATCCTATCCTATCCTCTATCCTATCCACTATCCTATCCTCTATCCTATCCTCAATCCTATCCTTTATCCTATCCTATCCTGTATCCTATCTTACCCTCTATCCTATCCTATCCTTTATCCTATCCTATCCTCAATCCTATCCTATCCTCTATCCTATCCTATCCTCTATCCTATCCTATCCTCTATCCTATCCTATCCTCTATCCTATCCTATCCTCTATCCTATCCTATCCTCTATCCTATCCTATCCTCTATGCTATCCTATCCTCTATCATATCCTATCCTCTATCATATCCTATCCTCTATCCTATCCTATCCTCTATCCTATCCTATCCTCTGTCCTATCTACTATCCTATCCTCTATCCTATCCTCAATCCTATCCTATCCTTTATCCTATCCTATCCTCTATCTTATCCTATCCTCTATCCTATCCTATCCTCTATCCTATCCTATTCTCTATCCTATCCTATCCTCTATCCTATCCTCTATCCTATCCTCTATCCTATCCTCTATCCTATCCTATCCTGTATCCTATCCTATCCTCTATCCTATCCTATCCTCTATCCTATCCTATCCTCTATCCTATCCTATCCTCTATCCTATCCTATCCTCTATCCTATCCTATCCTCTATCCTATCCTATCCTCTATCCTATCCTATCCTCTATCCTATCCTATCCTCTATCCTATCCTATCCTCTATCCTATCCTATCCTCTATCCTATCCTATCCTCTATCCTATCCTATCCTCTATCCTATCCTATCCTCTATCCTATCCTCTATCCTATCCTCTATCCTATCCCATCCTCTATCCTATCCTATCCTCTATCCTATCCTATCCTCTATCCTATCCTATCCTCTATCCTATCCTATCCTATCCTATCCTATCCTCTATCCTATCCTATCCTCTATGCTATCCTATCCTCTATCCTATCCTATCCTCTATCCTATCCTATCCTCTATCCTATCCTATCCTCTATCCTATCCTATCCTATCCTATCCTATCCTCTATCCTATCCTATCCTCTATGCTATCCTATCCTCTATCCTATCCTATCCTCTATCCTATCCTATCCTCTATCCTATCCTATCCTCTATCCTATCCTATCCTCTATCCTATCCTATCCTCTATCCTATCCTATCCTCTATCCTATCCTATCCTCTATCCTATCCTATCCTCTATCCTATCCTATCCTCTATCCTATCCTATCCTCTATCCTATCCTATCCTCTATCCTATCCTATCCTCTATCCTATCCTATCCTCTATCCTATCCTATCCTCTATCCTATCCTCTATCCTATCCAATCCCCTATCCTATCCTCTAACATATCGTATCCTCTATCCTATCCTATCCTCTACTCTATAATATCCTCTATCCTATCCTATCCTGTATCCTATACTATGATCTATACTATCCTATCCTCTATCCTATCCTATCCTCTATCCTATCCACTATCCTTTTTTTTTTTTTTTTTTTAAAGGTATTTGCCTCTATTTAACTTTTCAATTTCTACAAAATCGTTAAAAATCTATTATCGCTGGTCGCGCATGTACTTAATTTAATTTAATCTAATCGATTCGCTTAAACTTAATCTATTTTATATATACTAACACTTAAAGTAACTAAACTCGAGATTAACCCTAAGATTACAAATCTAAAACCTAAACTCTAAAAATTTACTAGCTAAACCTTATTAACCAAAAACCAAAAAAAAACCAACACAAACAGTTGTAATTCTAATTTTTTCTATTAACCTAACCTATCTTATCTAAAATTCGCACAGAATCGCCGAGGTCCGCAGAAATCTACTTAGCGGCTACGATATTCTCTCTACCTACTAGCTACGAAAATTTGACGAAATTCGCAAAATTGTAAGAATTTTTTAAGAAATCTCGTGCGATCGACGGGAAAAATTCTAAAATCGCTTCGAATTATCTAAAATCGTCTGAAAGTGACGAAAAAACGCTAAGAAATGCTAAAATTCTGCTAATTTCTGGATTTCGCAAGAGGGAAGTGGGGGTTTTTGGATAGTTGACCCCCACTTATTCTTATATGTTTGTAAAGCCCTCGTTGAATGCGTAACTTGCCTCGTTGAAAGTTTTTTCGAGAATCAGCTCCTTCCCCTTGTCCGTGTTGTTATCTCGAAAAGGGGGGGGGGGGTTTCGACAAATTTTTTGCCTTGGGGAACCATGTTCCCCAGATCACAGACACCCCTTAGATTCCCCTAACGAGTCGACCCACGTACTCAGATTTTTTAGGATCCGAAATTATTTGGTCACCCGGTATGCACGCTAATTTTCAACTTTCACCGATTCCGGCGTTCAGCGGCTCGTTGTAACGGTACGGGCGAGCACTTTACTTTCGTCTGGTCCGTTTCCCTAATTTCCGTAAAATAAGCCTGCTAATCGCTATATCTCCGAAATGGGTGGGTGCAGAGCAAAAAAGTTTTCGGGGGGGAGAATAACTTCTCCTTTCCGACCCCCTTCGACTCGCCACCCTTCGAAATGGGCGGCCCTAAAATTTTATTGAGATCGGCCTATTTTTGTATTTTACCCGAGTTCTATCTCTTTCTCCTAAGACTTTATATCCGGTGTATAATTACTACTGGTTATCCCTCTGCGGTTTTAACTCTTCTAGTTCCTACCTTACTTTAGGTAACACCGTCCGACCGACCCCTCACGTTGTGTGAACTTCTCGGCTTGGCCTTTCGGGTGTTCTCTATCCTCTCTTGTTCTATGTATTTTCTCTCTATCTCTCTCGTCACTTGACACTTGGAAATTCTAAACTGCTTTATAGTCCACTTGGTATTAATCTATCGAGTGTAATTGTTCGTTTTCTAACACTGTTATTTCACCGGTTTTAATTATTTATTTATTTTTAAAATTTAATTGACATCTCTACTATTTTTAAAAACTTCTAGTCTTTTTCTATTTCTTTCTTTTCAGGTATATGCAGTTTTTCGGCACTCCCGTTTCCCGGATTTTGCTGGAAGTATCTTATTTTCACGTAAGTGTACCCGATTTAATTTTAAGAGTTTAATCTTTTCTTTTTCTTTTTCAGATGTTCGCGTTTGGTTTTTCGAGATTCTATAGTTGATGATCTGCTATTTTCTTTCAAGTTATTTTCCTCTTAGGAGTTTATCCGCCCCTGAGGGGTTTTTAACCCGAACTCCGCGTGAATCGCGTCTTTATTCGCGTTTTGGCTTTATAGTCCTTTTGGTTTTGAATTTTCCACTCACTTTTTACTTTTATATATACTCATACTTATTATTTCGAGTAAGAATAAATTAAAGTAAAACTCGCGAGTGCGGTTGAAATTTTCGCGTTTCTATGCTCTCTTACGATGTTAGCTCGGTGAGATTTCGATTCGCTCTGCTTTTCAAATTCAATCCTGAGGCACGGGAGGCCTCGGTGACTTTCCCCCTCCCTACCCGTTTCTCCGAGCGTTTTTCGGTCGTGGTGTGTTGTGTTACGCCGAGACAATGTAGTTGAACTCGAGTAACCCCATCATTTCAAAATTTTGATATTTTGATTGCTTTGACCTGAGTTGTTCTATCGTTAACGTCCTCGTCTTATGATTTTTTCCCGTTTTACCCTTGTGGTATGGAAACAGAGGGGCAAGTGTCCTATTTCTTCTTCTATTTTCGGTTAGTATATTGCCTAACTGTCTAATTTTAAAATATATTCTATGCTATCCGATTAATACTTTCCTCCTAATAAACTTTCTTCGTGCTACCCGCCCGTGTTCTGGAAACGACTATGTACATATTATACTATTACCGTGGCCTGAGCCGCGTATTCTGTGCTCCACGAAATTTCTTTTAGCTATAAAATCAAGATTTTTAATATTTTATCTGGTCAAATTTTTGGCGGGCGTTTAGAAAGGTGCAAATTTTTATTTTCATCTTAATTTTTTAGCCCCCCCCCCCCCTCTTGAAAATATCTTTTAAAATAGACCCTTTTCAGTTGTTTTTTCTATATCAAAAAATTCGCCGTTTCCAAAAAACGTCGGGTTTACAATCTGGCACGTTAAAAGTTCCCCTAACCCTTATAATTTAATAAAATACAATTCGCCACGCGTTGATAGCGTCGTCCGCCATCTTGTCGCTTAGTGCTAAGCAATACGCCGCTGGGAGTATGCCCCTGATTTACCTTGTCACTTCTCGCCCGCTATCTTCGCTTTCTCGCGCGATTCCTACTTTATCCTACTTTTCGCGGTGTCGCGCTCTGCCCGGAGTCGGTAAGTGGCGCCTGGGAAGCTGCAACCGGAGCCGCAAGTAATACGCCGCTGGTCCTTTGGCTTCGTTGCCTTCCACCGTCTGCTCCGTGCTACAGCGTCCCCGGGAGAGTGTGGAGGGGCCAGGGGGGGGGGGAGCCGAGATGCTGAAGGGTTGTCTGCGTTGAGCTTGGAAGTTTCTCCCTCTACTTAGCGGTGGTTGATCTCCTTGTTGTCGCCCTAGCCTGGTCCCGCGTATTCGCTTCTTCACAGGCGTCGGTTGACCTTCGGCATCCTCCACCGTCTATTGAGGCCTCCTTTTCCCGCGATGTCCTCCGCTCCTCGGCCCCCCCCCCCCCGGGAAGCGCTGCAACACAGAGAGATTACATTTATTTTAGCGAGTATCATACTTTCTAATATTTATTTTTACTAGTCGCAAATTAGGATCTGATTAATACTTATCTAGAGGTCTCCCATGATTTCGGCATCGGCAGATTCCAGATCTTCGTCTGTACCTCTTATTATCGGATTGTCTATCAGCTCTTTCTCTCTTCTTCTTTCCTCTTCTTCCTTCGTGCTTAGGATGTTTCTGCAGAGGACCATAAATATTTTCCAAGTAGGTTCGCTCTCTAGGATACCGTCCATTATTTTCTCCGTAGACAGAGATTCCGCATCGGTTCGTAGGGCTTCCAAGAGCGGCTTCCTCTCCTCCGTCCATCTCTGGCATGAGACAATAGTGTGTTCCGGTGTGTCAGTGGTTCCCGGATGGAACCAGCACTCATCTGATTCGGTTTTGCCAATGCGTTTTCTAAACAAATTAAAAACTCCGTGCCCGGTAAGGGCTTGTGTTAGGTAAAAGTTCAACTCGCCGTGTTTCCTATTTACCCATTTATCTATATCAGGAATAAGTTTGTGTGTCCATCGGCCTACAACGTTGTGGTTCCATTCATCTTGCCACTTTTGGAGAGTGATTTCTTTATTTTGTTTCCTGATTTGTTTTTTGAACCTGGAAATTGCTAATTCAACTATTTCTTCCGTAGTTTCTTCCTCTATGCCAGTAGTTGGTGGTGGATTTTGTCCTCTATTCTCCGCGGCGTTAGGCCCATGTTCTCTCAAAAATGACGTCATATCATTTTCTTTCTCGAAGATTCTTCTTCTTTCCAAAACTTTGAGATCCCAGGGGGGGATCCCCGCTAAGACTGCTAAAGTTTCTAACGGTACCGATCTATAGGCTGCTACTACTCTTGTAAGCCCCATTTTTTGCGTTTTTCTGAGTAATCTTCTAAAGAAAATTTTTTCCGCAGCTTCGGCCCATATTGGTGCTCCGTATAACACGATCGATTCCATAGTCATAAAGTACAGCTTTCTTCCTGTTTGTCTAGTCTTAATTTTATTTGTCATAATCCTGCTGAGGGCAGACATCGTTCTTATGGCCTTATTAGTTGCCTTCTCGATTTGTTTTTTAAAACTTTTATTGGATTCGAAGATTATTCCGAGGTATTTCAATTCATTCTTCGGTATTATCTCAGCGTCTCCTATTCTGAAACAAAGGTTCGGGTCAACATATTTACAATTCAGCCACATGATTTCTGTTTTGTCTTCCGCTAGGGACAGTCCGGCCGTGGTCATCCACTGTTTGGTGTCCTCAGCGATTTCTTCTGCTCTCAGCTTGAGTCTATTGGTGGTAGAAGCCTGAATAATAATGGCCAAGTCGTCTGCAAAGGCAATTTTTTGTGTCATCGGCGGTGTCGATCTATTTAGAAGTCCATCGTACACCAAATTCCACAAAAAAGGGCCGAGGACTGAGCCTTGAGGGACTCCCATTTTCATATTCAGTTCTATTGATTTTTCCGATGCTTCGTATTCTACCATTCTGCCCCTGAAATAGTCACTTATTATCCGGACGAGATACTCGGATACTTTCCTGTTTTTTAATTCGTTGTCGATTGCCTTCCAGCTCAAAGAGTTAAAGGCGTTTTTTACGTCAAGGGCGATCATGACCGCAAATCTGTTTTTTGCCGAGGCCTCAATTGCCGCTTTCCTGACGATTTCCATTGCATGTATGGTTGATGTTCCCTTAGTGAATCCAAATTGATTTGAGCTGAAAGGTCTTTCTCCTAGCTCTCCATGTAATCTCGCCCGGATGACATATTCCAGGAGCTTGGCCACAGCATCTAGAATACAAATTGGTCTGTAGGCAGAGTGGGAGGAAGGGTCCTTACCTTCTTTTCTAAGAAGAATTGTTCTTGCTACTTTCCATTGCTGTGGTATACTCCCTCTAATTAGAATGCCCTTGAAGAGGGCAGCAAATCTGTCCGGCCTTGTTTCTGCTAATAATTTTATAATTTCAGGTTGCATACCGTCTTTTCCCGGGGCTTTTCCGGATTTCAGCAATTTGGAAGCAGCTATGATTTCTTCCGAGGTAACCTCGGGTATTTTTCTTCCGATTGTCTCCTCTTGGTTTCTCAGGCTATTTTCCCTTTCTGTCTCATTGTTCTCGCTTCCGTTGTTTCCACTTGGTTGCTCGTCAGGTTGTCTAAAATCTTGTGGGAATAATCCCTCCATCACGTTTGCTGCACACTCTGCTGAGAGAGAGGCTGGAGGATTGTCTTTTTTAACCTGTCTTATGATTATTTTATAGGGCTTGCCCCATATGTCCTTATTAATAGTTTCGCATAGTTCGTTCCATGATATCTCTTTCTGTTTGGAAATTAGTCTTTGTAGGTTCTTCTTAGCTCGTTTGTATAGGAAGGTTAAGGCCTCCCTTTCGTCGTCCTTACCCTTCCTCCTCGCTTTTTGGACTGACCTTCTAAGTTTCTGGGTTTTATCTCTTTCTTTCTTTAACTCAGGAGTCCACCAGATATTACTTTTAACCTTTCTATGCGTTGATTCGGGTTTATCTAGCTCTTCGTCGCAGATTTTATAAATATTGTTTAGAAACTTAGTTTCCTCGTCTTTATTAAAATAGTTTGCTTCGTTGAGTCCTTCCTCTATGATAGATCTTTGCAGCGCCGTCCCCAGCCTGAGGAGTCCTGTTCTCGTTAATTTCCATTTATTGCTTTGACTTCCCTTGTTCCTTTGCATCTCGTCCTTAGTTTGAATCTCTGTGAACAAATATTTGTGATCGGATGCTGTTTCTTTGTTAAGTACTTTATTAATGATTTTGTTGTCTTTTTCTTGTAGGTCCCGGGTAGTTGCTATGAAATCCAGATTTGAGGTGGATTTCCCTCTCTCAAAGGTGTGTCCTCCCTCAGGGATACAGGGGAAGATGTTTATCCTTAGCATTTCTTCCAATAATATTGTTCCTTTAAGATTCTGTTCTACAGATCCCCAGGCTGGGGATTTAGCATTAAAGTCTCCTCCTAACAAAATTCTTTTTCCTTTCAGGCGTTCCTGGTCGACAAACTGCATTAGTTTCTTTATTTTGTGTGTGTAGAGATCCGTAGAGATATTTGGAGAAATGTAGGTACTTACTATCGTGAGGTTATCAATTCTTACCGCAACGTAGTCTTCCTGTACCCTGTCTCCGTCCTCTTGTCTTTTAAAGCCGTTTGTATTAGTGACCCAGATTGCTGCTGAATTTCCAGTTGAGTAAATCCAGTTTCCTGGATTGTAAAGTGGCTCTGAAATCAGAACTATGTCCACCCCCGTTTCTGCGACTGTTTGTGTTAGCAAGCAGTGAGCGAGCCTACAATGGTTCAGATTAATTTGCAATAATTTTAAATTGAATTTTATGCGTTACTCCTAGCTGATTGCTCCAAAAATTTTTTATATTGCGGGCAGTTTACCGCCCCCGCAACATGTTCGGCCTTCGATGCGTGTATCCCTTCTCGGATGCAGAGGACACAGCATCTTATTGCCTCACAGCCATTAATTTGGTGTCCTATTGCCCCGCATCTCCTGCAGAGTTCTTGACCCTTCAGATCTAACGTGCAGTTGTACGATAAGTGCCCGAAAGCGTGGCACTTGTAGCATCTTAGAATGTTCTGAGTCCTTTTGACTCTGCAGTTTGTAAAGCCGATTTTTAATTTATTTTCCTGTCCCAATTGTTCCAATATTTTAGCCGGAAGGGCAACTATGGCCATCCGAGTTCCTCCGTATCCGAATCGGATATTTTTGACCTCTATTTCATCTTTCTGAATTCCTAGAATTTTTTCGAGTTCCTCCTGGAGTTCCCCTCTGTCGATTGTTGGATCGAGATCTTTTATTTCGTACACTACCTTGGGGGCCATTCTCCTGATTTTGCAATCTCCCCCTAGGGTGTCCTTCGCGAATTTTTCCAGATCTCCGCCAGTGGTACCCTTTTCCATCTCTATAACGAGATCTCCTCCCCTGGACTTTCTTACGGTATGAATTCCATTCAATCTATCTCCAGCATTGGTCTTTAGTTGTTTAAATAAATCCGCGAAGGTCCTTGTTTCTGATGTTTTAATGATTATAGCTTCCGATTTTGGAGGCGGAGGAAGCTTGTTTCTTTTTTCTCGTTCCTTTTCTTGTTCCCGTTTCCTTTTCTCTGCTTCTGCTGCTTCTTCCTCTTCTTTCTTCTTTTTCCTTAAAGCTTTCTTCTCCTCGTTTTTATTTCTATTCTCGACTGTCTTCCATTCGTTTTCTTTCTCTTTATCATGGTCGATTTCCTTGTTCAATTTGCCGCTTGCTTCTTCCGCTTCACTTTCATACATTAATCTTTTCTTCAGTCCTTCTGCTGTCTTTTTATGCTTTTCGGGTTTCGGTGGAACATTATTTTCATTTTTAGCTAAGGAGCATTGCGTTCCCATATCTCTATGCAGTATACTATTTTTGAGTTGTTTATTTTCTATTATTAGTTCAATGTTTTTTAGCTTGGTGATC
The DNA here is from genome assembly GCF_050948215.1 of Halictus rubicundus. Classification (NCBI taxonomy): domain Eukaryota; kingdom Metazoa; phylum Arthropoda; class Insecta; order Hymenoptera; family Halictidae; genus Halictus; species Halictus rubicundus. The sequence continues at coordinate 48,417 of NW_027488804.1, forward strand.
GCCACTTCGAGCAGTCTATCCGCTTGGCTGGCGTGACATTTCGTCACGTTTTTTACCTCCGTTAGTGGGTCCGCACAATAATTTTTAACCTCGCGTGTTGAATTTTTAGTTTTTTTGAGGATTTTTATTAGTTGCCCTATTAGTTTTAATACGTCGTCCTCCTCATCCTTCTCTTCGTCGTCGGTCTGGTTGATTGCGTACAAAGTTATGTCTTCTAGTCGTTTCTTTTTTAATGCCGTACTTCCGACCAAGATTACGTCCGAGATTACCGAATCTGTGTCGGTTTCCTCTTCATTTTCTCTTGGTCTTTTAATCAATGATCTATCCTTTTCTTTTTCCGCGCTATGCTTTATTTTTGAGCTTTTCTTGAAGACATTGCCTTTCGCTGCTGGTTGCATTGGTGTGAGGAATTTTTCTTCCTCGTCCATCTTCTTTCTTATTTTGTTCTCTCTTTCTTTCGTCTTCTTTTCGATATGCTATTGTTCTTTTACTATCGTATTGATTTGAAACCGTATTGTCTGTTTGTGCTAACGTATGTGTCAAGTGAATGCTGTATGTGTCTTTGTTTGTGGGTGTCCGTGGTGGCGGTCGTTTCGTCCTCGGTGCGTGTTATTGTATTAGGTTGTCTCTTACTTTGTCCTCTCGCTTTCGCTCGGGGTCGGCCGTTACGATTCCGTCTGTTCGGTATCTTTAACCCCCCCTGGCTCTCCCCTTCTGTACCTATCGTTTTCCCAGCGTTTTTTAACCTACCCTTTCCCTTTCCTCTCTTTCCTTAATGTCTTTTTCCCTGTTTCTCTCTGTCCTGATTAGGCTTTAAAAATTTTTTTTTATATTTTAGCTTTTAACTACAAAAGTTTTCTGCTATTAGTATATTTTTCTGCTATTAGTATATTAATCTTACTACATTTTATTTATTTTATATAACTACTACTATCTTGTCTTTTATCTACTATCTTGTCTTTTGAAGGGTGATTTTTCTGACAAATTGTCGCTTTTTTATTACTAATAGAGGGCTAAGCAATTTGATTTTACTACTATTTCTTTCTAATACTGGTTTCTTGTTTTTTAATTCTATTAAGCTATTGTATTTTATTCTTTATTTTATTACATTTAATTGTATTATTTGTAGGTTGGGGAAGGCAGTAAGTCGGAAAACACGGAGAATTAAAGGTATTTGCCTCTATTTAACTTTTCAATTTCTACAAAATCGTTAAAAATCTATTATCGCTGGTCGCGCATGTACTTAATTTAATTTAATCTAATCGATTCGCTTAAACTTAATCTATTTTATATATACTAACACTTAAAGTAACTAAACTCGAGATTAACCCTAAGATTACAAATCTAAAACCTAAACTCTAAAAATTTACTAGCTAAACCTTATTAACCAAAAACCAAAAAAAAACCAACACAAACAGTTGTAATTCTAATTTTTTCTATTAACCTAACCTATCTTATCTAAAATTCGCACAGAATCGCCGAGGTCCGCAGAAATCTACTTAGCGGCTACGATATACTCTCTACCTACTAGCTACGAAAATTTGACGAAATTCGCAAAATTGTAAGAATTTTTTAAGAAATCTCGTGCGATCGACGGGAAAAATTCTAAAATCGCTTCGAATTATCTAAAATCGTCTGAAAGTGACGAAAAAACGCTAAGAAATGCTAAAATTCTGCTAATTTCTGGATTTCGCAAGAGGGAAGTGGGGGTTTTTGGATAGTTGACCCCCACTTATTCTTATATGTTTGTAAAGCCCTCGTTGAATGCGTAACTTGCCTCGTTGAAAGTTTTTTCGAGAATCAGCTCCTTCCCCTTGTCCGTGTTGTTATCTCGAAAAGGGGGGGGGGGGGGTTTCGACAAATTTTTTGCCTTGGGGAACTGTGTTCCCCAGATCACAGACACCCCTTAGATTCCCCTAACGAGTCGACCCACGTACTCAGATTTTTTAGGATCCGAAATTATTTGGTCACACGGTATGCACGCTAATTTTCAACTTTCACCGATTCCGGCGTTCAGCGGCTCGTTGTAACGGTACGGGCGAGCACTTTACTTTCGTCTGGTCCGTTTCCCTAATTTCCGTAAAATAAGCCTGCTAATCGCTATATCTCCGAAATGGGTGGGTGCAGAGCAAAAAAGTTTTCGGGGGGGAGAATAACTTCTCCTTTCCGACCCCCTTCGACTCGCCACCCTTCGAAATGGGCGGCCCTAAAATTTTATTGAGATCGGCCTATTTTTGTATTTTACCCGAGTTCTATCTCTTTCTCCTAAGACTTTATATCCGGTGTATAATTACTACTGGTTATCCCTCTGCGGTTTTAACTCTTCTAGTTCCTACCTTACTTTAGGTAACACCGTCCGACCGACCCCTCACGTTGTGTGAACTTCTCGGCTTGGCCTTTCGGGTGTTCTCTATCCTCTCTTGTTCTATGTATTTTCTCTCTATCTCTCTCGTCACTTGACACTTGGAAATTCTAAACTGCTTTATAGTCCACTTGGTATTAATCTATCGAGTGTAATTGTTCGTTTTCTAACACTGTTATTTCACCGGTTTTAATTATTTATTTATTTTTAAAATTTAATTGACATCTCTACTATTTTTAAAAACTTCTAGTCTTTTTCTATTTCTTTCTTTTCAGGTATATGCAGTTTTTCGGCACTCCCGTTTCCCGGATTTTGCTGGAAGTATCTTATTTTCACGTAAGTGTACCCGATTTAATTTTAAGAGTTTAATCTTTTCTTTTTCTTTTTCAGATGTTCGCGTTTGGTTTTTCGAGATTCTATAGTTGATGATCTGCTATTTTCTTTCAAGTTATTTTCCTCTTAGGAGTTTATCCGCCCCTGAGGGGTTTTTAACCCGAACTCCGCGTGAATCGCGTCTTTATTCGCGTTTTGGCTTTATAGTCCTTTTGGTTTTGAATTTTCCACTCACTTTTTACTTTTATATATACTCATACTTATTATTTCGAGTAAGAATAAATTAAAGTAAAACTCGCGAGTGCGGTTGAAATTTTCGCGTTTCTATGCTCTCTTACGATGTTAGCTCGGTGAGATTTCGATTCGCTCTCATCCTCTATCCTATCCTATCCTCTATCCTATCCTATCCTCTATCCTATATTATCCTCTATCCTATCCTATCCTATCCTCTATCCTATCCTATCCTCTATCCTATCCTATCCTCTATCCTATCCTATCCTCTATCCTATCCTATCCTCTATCCTATCCTATCCTCTATCCTATCCTATCCTCTATCCTATCCTATCCTCTATCCTATCCTATCCTCTATCCTATATTATCCTCTATCCTAACCTATCCTCTATCCTATCCTATCCTCTATCCTATCCTATCCTCTATCCTATCCTATCCTCTATCCTATCCTATCCTCTATCCTATCCTATCCTCTATCCTATCCTATCCTCTATCCTATCCTATCCTCTATCCTATCCTATCCTCTATCCTATCCTATCCTCTATCCTATCCTATCCTCTATCCTATCCTCTATCCTATCCTATCCTCTATCCTATCCTATCCTCTATCCTATATTATCCTTTATCCTATCCCATCCTCTATCCTATCCTATCCTCTATCCTATCCTATCCTCTATCCTATTCTATCCACTATCCTATCCTATCCTCTATCCTATCCTATCCTCTATCCTATCCTATCCTCTATCCTATCCTATCCTCTATCCTATCCTATCCTCTATCCTATCCTATCCTCTATCCTATCCTATCCTCTATCCTATCCTATCCTCTATCCTATATTATCCTCTATCCTATCCTATCCTCTATCCTATCCTATCCTCTATCCTATCATATCCTCTATCCTATCGTCTCCTCTATTGTATCCTATCCTCTATCCTATTAAATCCTATATCGTATCCTCTATCCTATCCTATCCTCTATCCTATCCTATCCTCTATCCTATCCTATCCTCTATCCTATCCTATCCTCTATCCTATATTATCCTCTATCCTATCCTATCCTATCCTCTATCCTATCCTATCCTCTATCCTATCCTATCCTCTATCCTATCCTATTCTCTATCCTATCCTATCCTCTATCCTATCCTATCCTCTATCCTATCCTATCCTCAATCCTATCCTATCCTCTATCCTATCCTATCCTCTATCCTATATTATCCTCTATCCTATCCCATCCTCTATCCTATCCTATCCTCTATCCTATCTTATCCTCTATCCTATCCTATCCTCTATCCTATCCTATCCTCTGTCCTATCCTATCCTCTATCCTATCCTATCCTCTATCCTATCCTATCCTCTATCCTATCCTTATCCTCTATCGTATCCTATCCTCTATCCTATCCTATCCTCTATCCTATCCTATCCTCTATCCTATCCTATCCTCTATCCTATCCTATCCTCTATCCTATCCTATCCTCTATCCTATCCTATCCTCTATCCTATCCTATCCTCTATCCTATCCTATCCTCTATCCTATCCTATCCTCTATCCTATCCTATCCTCTATCCTATCCTATCCTCTATCCTATCCTCTATCCTATCCTCTATCCTATCCTCTATCCTATCCTCTATCCTATCCTATCCTCTATGCTATCCTCTATCCTATCCTCTATCCTATCCTCTATCCTATCCTATCCTCTATCCTATCCTATCCTCTATCCTATATTATCCTCTATCCTATCCCATCCTCTAACCTATCCTATCCTCTATCCTATCCTATCCTCTGTCCAATCCTATCCTCTATCCTATCCTATCCTCTATCCTATCCTATCCTCTATCCTATCCTATTCTCTATCCTATCCTATCCTCTATCCTATCCTATCCTCTATCCTATCCTATCCTCAATCCTATCCTATCCTCTATCCTATCCTATCCTCTATCCTATATTATCCTCTATCCTATCCCATCCTCTATCCTATCCTATCCTCTATCCTATCTTATCCTCTATCCTATCCTATCCTCTATCCTATCCTATCCTCTGTCCTATCCTATCCTCTATCCTATCCTATCCTCTATCCTATCCTATCCTCTATCCTATCCTTATCCTCTATCGTATCCTATCCTCTATCCTATCCTATCCTCTATCCTATCCTATCCTCTATCCTATCCTATCCTCTATCCTATCCTATCCTCTATCCTATCCTATCCTCTATCCTATCCTATCCTCTATCCTATCCTATCCTCTATCCTATCCTATCCTCTATCCTATCCTATCCTCTATCCTATCCTATCCTCTATCCTATCCTATCCTCTATCCTATCCTATCCTCTATCCTATCCTATCCTCTATCCTATCCTATCCTCTATCCTATCCTCTATCCTATCCTCTATCCTATCCTCTATCCTATCCTCTATCCTATCCTATCCTCTATCCTATCCTATCCTCTATGCTATCCTCTATCCTATCCTCTATCCTATCCTCTATCCTATCCTCTATCCTATCCTATCCTCTATCCTATCCTATCCTCTATCCTATATTATCCTCTATCCTATCCCATCCTCTAACCTATCCTATCCTCTATCCTATCCTATCCTCTGTCCAATCCTATCCTCTATCCTATCCTATCCTCTATCCTATCCTATCCTCTATCCTATCCTATCCTGTATCATATCCTATCCTCTATCCTATCCTATCCTCTATCCTATTCTATCCTCTATCCTATCCTATCCTCTATCCTATACTATCCTGTATCCTATTCTATCCGCTATCCTATCCTATCCTCTATCCTATCCTATCCTGTATCATATCCTATCCTCTATCCTATCCTATCCTCTATCCTATTCTATCCTCTATCCTATCCAATCCTATATCCTATTCTCTATCCTATCCTATCCTCTATCGTATCCTATCCTCCATCCTATCCAATCCTATATCGTATCCTCTATCCTATCCTATCCTCTATCCTATCCTATCCTCTATCCTATCCTATCCTCTATCCTATCCTATCCTCTATCCTATCCTATCCTCTATCCTATCCTATCCTCTATCCTATCCTATCCTCTATCCTATCCTATCCTCTATCCTATCCTATCCTCTATCCTATCCTATCCTCTATCCTATCCTATCCTCTATCCTATCCTATCCTCTATCCTATCCTATCCTCTATCCTATCCTATCCTCTATCCTATCCTATCCTCTATCCTATCCTATCCTCTATCCTATCCTCTATCCTATCCTCTATCCTATCCTATCCTCTATCCTATCCTATCCTCTATGCTATCCTCTATCCTATCCTCTATCCTATCCTCTATCCTATCCTCTATCCTATATTATCCTCTATCCTATCCCATCCTCTAACCTATCCTATCCTCTATCCTATCCTATCCTCTGTCCTATCCTATCCTCTATCCTATCCTATCCTCTATCCTATCCTATCCTCTATCCTATCCTATCCTCTATCCTATCCTATCCTCTATCCTATCCTATCCTCTATCCTATCCTATCCTCTATCCTATTCTATCCTCTATCCTATCCTATCCTCTATCCTATACTATCCTGTATCCTATTCTATCCGCTATCCTATCCTATCCTCTATCCTATCCTATCCTGTATCATATCCTATCCTCTATCCTATCCTATCCTCTATCCTATTCTATCCTCTATCCTATCCAATCCTATATCCTATTCTCTATCCTATCCTATCCTCTATCGTATCCTATCCTCCATCCTATCCAATCCTATATCGTATCCTCTATCCTATCCTATCCTCTATCCTATCCTATCCTCTATCCTATCCTATCCTCTATCCTATCCTATCCTCTATCCTATCCTATCCTCTATCCTATCCTATCCTCTATCCTATCCTATCCTCTATCCTATCCTATCCTCTATCCTATCCTATCCTCTATCCTATCCTATCCTCTATCCTATCCTATCCTCTATCCTATCCTATCCTCTATCCTATCCTATCCTCTATCCTATCCTATCCTCTATCCTATCCTATCCTCTATCCTATCCTATCCTCTATCCTATCCTCTATCCTATCCTCTATCCTATCCTATCCTCTATCCTATCCTATCCTCTATGCTATCCTCTATCCTATCCTCTATCCTATCCTCTATCCTATCCTCTATCCTATATTATCCTCTATCCTATCCCATCCTCTAACCTATCCTATCCTCTATCCTATCCTATCCTCTGTCCTATCCTATCCTCTATCCTATCCTATCCTCTATCCTATCCTATCCTCTATCCTATCCTATCCTCTATCCTATCCTATCCTCTATCCTATCCTATCCTCTATCCTATCCTATCCTCTATCCTATCCTATCCTCTATCCTATCCTATCCTCTATCCTATATTATCCTCTATCCTATCCTATCCTATCCTCTATCCTATCCTATCCTCTATCCTATCCTATCCTCTATCCTATATTATCCTCTATCCTATCCCATCCTCTAACCTATCCTATCCTCTATCCTATCCTATCCTCTGTCCTATCCTATCCTCTATCCTATCCTATCCTCTATCCTATCCTATCCTCTATCCTATCCTATCCTGTATCATATCCTATCCAATCCTATATCGTATCCTCTATCCTATTCTATCCTCTATCCTATCCTATCCTCTATCCTATCCTATCGTCTATCATATCCTATCCTCTATCCTATCCTATCCTCTATCCTATTCTATCCTCTATCCTATCCTATCCTCTATCCTATCCCATCCTCTATCCTATCCTATCCTCTATCCTATCCTATCCTCTATCGTATCCTATCCTCTAACCTATTAAATCCTATATCGTATCCTCTATCCTATCCTATCCTCTATCCTATCCTATCCTCTATCCTATCCTATCCTCTATCCTATCCTATCCTCTGTCCAATCCTATCCTCTATCCTATCCTATCCTCTATCCTATCCTATCCTCTATCCTATCCTATCCTGTATCATATCCTATCCTCTATCCTATCCTATCCTCTATCCTATTCTATCCTCTATCCTATCCTATCCTCTATCCTATACTATCCTGTATCCTATTCTATCCGCTATCCTATCCTATCCTCTATCCTATCCTATCCTGTATCATATCCTATCCTCTATCCTATCCTATCCTCTATCCTATTCTATCCTCTATCCTATCCAATCCTGTATCCTATTCTCTATCCTATCCTATCCTCTATCGTATCCTATCCTCCATCCTATCCAATCCTATATCGTATCCTCTATCCTATCCTATCCTCTATCCTATCCTATCCTCTATCCTATCCTATCCTCTATCCTATCCTATCCTCTATCCTATCCTATCCTCTATCCTATCCTATCCTCTATCCTATCCTATCCTCTATCCTATCCTATCCTCTATCCTATCCTATCCTCTATCCTATCCTATCCTCTATCCTATCCTCTATCCTATCCTCTATCCTATCCTATCCTCTATCCTATCCTATCCTCTATGCTATCCTCTATCCTATCCTCTATCCTATCCTCTATCCTATCCTCTATCCTATATTATCCTCTATCCTATCCCATCCTCTAACCTATCCTATCCTCTATCCTATCCTATCCTCTGTCCTATCCTATCCTCTATCCTATCCTATCCTCTATCCTATCCTATCCTCTATCCTATCCTATCCTCTATCCTATCCTATCCTCTATCCTATCCTATCCTCTATCCTATCCTATCCTCTATCCTATCCTATCCTCTATCCTATCCTATCCTCTATCCTATCCTATCCTCTATCCTATATTATCCTCTATCCTATCCTATCCTATCCTCTATCCTATCCTATCCTCTATCCTATCCTATCCTCTATCCTATATTATCCTCTATCCTATCCCATCCTCTAACCTATCCTATCCTCTATCCTATCCTATCCTCTGTCCTATCCTATCCTCTATCCTATCCTATCCTCTATCCTATCCTATCCTCTATCCTATCCTATCCTGTATCATATCCTATCCAATCCTATATCGTATCCTCTATCCTATTCTATCCTCTATCCTATCCTATCCTCTATCCTATCCTATCGTCTATCATATCCTATCCTCTATCCTATCCTATCCTCTATCCTATTCTATCCTCTATCCTATCCTATCCTCTATCCTATCCCATCCTCTATCCTATCCTATCCTCTATCCTATCCTATCCTCTATCGTATCCTATCCTCTAACCTATTAAATCCTATATCGTATCCTCTATCCTATCCTATCCTCTATCCTATCCTATCCTCTATCCTATCCTATCCTCTATCCTATCCTATACTCTATCCTATCCTATCCTCTATCCTATCCTATCCTCTATCCTATCCTATCCTATCCTCTATCCTATCCTATCCTCTATCCTATCCTATCCTCTATCCTATCCTATCCTCTATCCAATCCTATCCTATCCTCTATCCTATCCTATCCTCTATATTATCCTATCCTCTATCCTATCCTATTCTCTATCCTATCCTATCCTCTATCCTATCCTATCCTCTATCATATCCTATCCTCTATCCTATCCTATCCTCTATCCTATCCTTATCCTCTATCGTATCCTATCCTCTTTCCTATCCTATCCTCTATCCTATCCTATCCTCTATCCTATCCTATCCTCTATCCTTATCCTCTATCCTATCCTATCCTCTATCCTATCCTATCCTCTATCCTATATTATCCTCTATCCTATCCCATCCTCTATCCTATCCTATCATCTATCCTATCCTATCCTCTATCCTATTCTATCCTCTATCCTATCCTATCCTCTATCCTATCCTATCCTCTATCCTATCCTATCCTCTATCCTATCCTATCCTCTATCCTATCCTATCCTCTATCCTATCCTATCCTCTATAATATCCTATCCTCTATCCTATCCTATCCTCTATCCTATAGTATCCTCTATCCTATCCTATCCTCTATCCTATCCTATCCTCTATCCTATCCTATCCTCTATCCTATCCTATCCTCTATCCTATCCTATCCTCTATCCTATATTATCCTCTATCCTATCCTATCCTATCCTCTATCCTATCCTATCCTCTATCCTATCCTATCCTCTATCCTATCCTATCCTCTATCCTATCCTATCCTCTATCCTATCCTATCCTCTATCCTATATTATCCTCTATCCTATCCTATCCTCTATCCTATACTATCCTCTATCCTATCCTATCCTCTCTCCTATCCTATCCTCTATCCAATCCTATCCTCTATCCTATCCTATCCTGTATTATATCCTATACTCTATCCTATTCTATCCTCTATCCTATCCTATCCTCTATCCTATCCTATCCTCTATCCTATCCTATCCTCTATCCTATCCTATCCTATCCTCTATCCTATCCTATCCTCTATCCTATCCTATCCTCTATCCTATCCTATCCTCTATCCAATCCTATCCTATCCTCTATCCTATCCTATCCTCTATATTATCCTATCCTCTATCCTATCCTATTCTCTATCCTATCCTATCCTCTATCCTATCCTATCCTCTATCATATCCTATCCTCTATCCTATCCTATCCTCTATCCTATCCTTATCCTCTATCGTATCCTATCCTCTTTCCTATCCTATCCTCTATCCTATCCTATCCTCTATCCTATCCTATCCTCTATCCTTATCCTCTATCCTATCCTATCCTCTATCCTATCCTATCCTCTATCCTATATTATCCTCTATCCTATCCCATCCTCTATCCTATCCTATCATCTATCCTATCCTATCCTCTATCCTATTCTATCCTCTATCCTATCCTATCCTCTATCCTATCCTATCCTCTATCCTATCCTATCCTCTATCCTATCCTATCCTCTATCCTATCCTATCCTCTATCCTATCCTATCCTCTATAATATCCTATCCTCTATCCTATCCTATCCTCTATCCTATAGTATCCTCTATCCTATCCTATCCTCTATCCTATCCTATCCTCTATCCTATCCTATCCTCTATCCTATCCTATCCTCTATCCTATATTATCCTCTATCCTATCCTATCCTATCCTCTATCCTATCCTATCCTCTATCCTATCCTATCCTCTATCCTATCCTATCCTCTATCCTATCCTATCCTCTATCCTATCCTATCCTCTATCCTATATTATCCTCTATCCTATCCTATCCTCTATCCTATACTATCCTCTATCCTATCCTATCCTCTCTCCTATCCTATCCTCTATCCAATCCTATCCTCTATCCTATCCTATCCTGTATTATATCCTATACTCTATCCTATTCTATCCTCTATCCTATCCTATCCTCTATCCTATCCTATCCTCTATCCTATCCTATCCTCTATCCTATCCTATCCTCTATCCTATCCTATCCTCTATCCTATCCTAGTCTCTATCCTATCCTATCCTCTATCCTATCCTATCCTCTATCATATCCTATCATCTATCCTATCCTATCCTGTATCCTATCCTATCCTCTATCCTATCCTATCCTCTATCCTATCCTATCCTCTATCCTATACTATCCTGTATCCTATTCTATCCGCTATCCTATCCTATCCTCTATCCTATCCTATCCTGTATCATATCCTATCCTCTATCCTATCCTATCCTCTATCCTATTCTATCCTCTATCCTATCCAATCCTATATCCTATTCTCTATCCTATCCTATCCTCTATCGTATCCTATCCTCCATCCTATCCAATCCTATATCGTATCCTCTATCCTATCCTATCCTCTATCCTATCCTATCCTCTATCCTATCCTATCCTCTATCCTATCCTATCCTCTATCCTATCCTATCCTCTATCCTATCCTATCCTCTATCCTATCCTATCCTCTATCCTATCCTCTATCCTATCCTCTATCCTATCCTATCCTCTATCCTATCCTATCCTCTATGCTATCCTCTATCCTATCCTCTATCCTATCCTCTATCCTATCCTCTATCCTATATTATCCTCTATCCTATCCCATCCTCTAACCTATCCTATCCTCTATCCTATCCTATCCTCTGTCCTATCCTATCCTCTATCCTATCCTATCCTCTATCCTATCCTATCCTCTATCCTATCCTATCCTCTATCCTATCCTATCCTCTATCCTATCCTATCCTCTATCCTATCCTATCCTCTATCCTATCCTATCCTCTATCCTATCCTATCCTCTATCCTATCCTATCCTCTATCCTATATTATCCTCTATCCTATCCTATCCTATCCTCTATCCTATCCTATCCTCTATCCTATCCAATCCTCTATCCTATATTATCCTCTATCCTATCCCATCCTCTAACCTATCCTATCCTCTATCCTATCCTATCCTCTGTCCTATCCTATCCTCTATCCTATCCTATCCTCTATCCTATCCTATCCTCTATCCTATCCTATCCTGTATCATATCCTATCCAATCCTATATCGTATCCTCTATCCTATTCTATCCTCTATCCTATCCTATCCTCTATCCTATCCTATCGTCTATCATATCCTATCCTCTATCCTATCCTATCCTCTATCCTATTCTATCCTCTATCCTATCCTATCCTCTATCCTATCCCATCCTCTATCCTATCCTATCCTCTATCCTATCCTATCCTCTATCGTATCCTATCCTCTAACCTATTAAATCCTATATCGTATCCTCTATCCTATCCTATCCTCTATCCTATCCTATCCTCTATCCTATCCTATCCTCTATCCTATCCTATACTCTATCCTATCCTATCCTCTATCCTATCCTATCCTCTATCCTATCCTATCCTCTATCCTATATTATCCTTTATCCTATCCTATCCTCTATCCTATCCTATCCTCTATCCTATCCTATCCTCTATCCTATCCTATCCTGTATCATATCCTATCCTCTATCCTATCCTATCCTCTATCCTATCCTATCCTCTATCCTATCCTATCCTCTATCCTATCCTATCCTCTATCCTATCCTATCCTCTATCCTATCCTATCCTCTATCCTATCCTATCCTCTATCCTATCCTATCCTCTATCCTATCCTATCCTCTATCCTATCCTATCCTCTATCCTATCCTCTATCCTATCCTCTATCCTATCCTCTATCCTATCCTATCCTCTATCCTATCCTATCCTCTATGCTATCCTCTATCCTATCCTCTATCCTATCCTCTATCCTATCCTCTATCCTATCCTATCCTCTATCCTATCCTATCCTCTATCCTATATTATCCTCTATCCTATCCCATCCTCTAACCTATCCTATCCTCTATCCTATCCTATCCTCTGTCCAATCCTATCCTCTATCCTATCCTATCCTCTATCCTATCCTATCCTCTATCCTATCCTATCCTGTATCATATCCTATCCTCTATCCTATCCTATCCTCTATCCTATTCTATCCTCTATCCTATCCTATCCTCTATCCTATACTATCCTGTATCCTATTCTATCCGCTATCCTATCCTATCCTCTATCCTATCCTATCCTGTATCATATCCTATCCTCTATCCTATCCTATCCTCTATCCTATTCTATCCTCTATCCTATCCAATCCTATATCCTATTCTCTATCCTATCCTATCCTCTATCGTATCCTATCCTCCATCCTATCCAATCCTATATCGTATCCTCTATCCTATCCTATCCTCTATCCTATCCTATCCTCTATCCTATCCTATCCTCTATCCTATCCTATCCTCTATCCTATCCTATCCTCTATCCTATCCTATCCTCTATCCTATCCTATCCTCTATCCTATCCTATCCTCTATCCTATCCTATCCTCTATCCTATCCTATCCTCTATCCTATCCTATCCTCTATCCTATCCTATCCTCTATCCTATCCTATCCTCTATCCTATCCTATCCTCTGTAACCGTTTATTTTATCTTTTAACGCTTCCTGTGCGTGATCGGCAATGATCACACTTCTTGAATCAAGGGACGGTTACCACCCTTGGATAGCTCGGTTCGTGTCTGTGAGACGGAGAGGTTCTATCTACTTTTAAATCAATCGGAGATGATGTGGGAGGTAGAATGACAGTATATTTTGTCCTTAATGCTTTACAATTTGTTTATGGGTTCGCGTGACGCAGTACGACTTTAAATTCTATTGAGTATACAATTCTAGTTTAATATTCGCCCATTTCATTAAGCTCTATTATATAAATCATCACCGTGGTGGTGCGCTCGTTTGATTTCAATGGCCTCTACGCCTAGATGTTTCGGCTCGATAGCGCGATTCGCGTTCGGTATTCTTTTATGATTTCGTGACGGTCTTTCGACGGATGTGAACGCGTCACGATTTACCCGATTGACGGAGGGCCGCCGCAGCACACTTGCACTCGGCTGATTTCTCAGGAAGAGTGCAAGTGTGGCGTCGCGTACAAAGTGTCCGTCACTCTTCCGACCCTGAGGATCGCATCGATCGTCACTGGTAGTGGGTTACGATGCTTTCCGGTGTCGGGGAGGTGACTTCAACCGCACTAACCCGTACGCGGATCACAACGCGATATTCGTGATCCCGGAGGGCCGTCACAGCACCCCCGTACTCGGCTGATTTCTCAGGAAGAGTACAAGTGTGGCGACGCGTACAAAGTGTCCGTCACTCTTCCGACCCTGAGGATTGCATCGATCGTCGCTTGTAGCGGGTTACGATGCCTTCCGGTGTCGGGGAGGTGACTTCAACCGCACTAACCCGTACGCGTATCACGACGCGATGTTCGTGATTCCCGGAGGGCCGTCGCAGCACACTCGCACTCGGCTGATTTCTCAGGAAGAGTACAAGTATGGCGACGAGTACAAAGTGTCCGTTACTCTTCTGACCCTGAGGATTGCATCAATCGTCACTTTCAGTGGGTTATGATGCTTTCCGGTATCGGGGAGGTAACTTCCACTGTACTAACCCGTATGAGTATCACGACGCGTTATTCGCGATTCCCGGAGGGCCGTCGCAGCACACTCCCACTCGGCTGATTTCCTAGGAAGAGTACAAGTATGGCGACGAGTACCAAGCGTCCGTTACTCTTCCGACCCTGAGGATTGCATCAATCGTCACTTTCAGTGGGTTAAGACGCCTTCCGGTATCGGGGAGGTAACTTCTACTGCACTAACCCGTACGTGGACTACGACACGATATTCTCAAAGATGGAAGACACTCGGGATTGACACGTTATCCTCGTCTCGTCACCTCACCTGGATTACTATGATGTTTATTTGCTGTCGTGCGGTTTGCACGACCAGCTCCTCGGTTTGAGGTGTGCGCGAGGCGAGGGCAACGTAGTCGGTTTGACTATCGTTCCCGAGTCGGTTTGACTCTCACCGCCGCGTACCGAATTTATGGGATCTTCCCGGATCCGCGTGTTCGCCCGATCGCGCCTAGACGTAGAGTCCTGGATCTATCGCTCGCATCGACCTCCTTCGATCGCTATCGAGTGGGGATCGATGCTTGCGCATACTAATTAGTGGGAGATCCTGCGATCCTTTGTTACGAAAAGGACAGCAGGACGACGCGGAACGCTGTGGTGGGGGCCCGCGTCACTCAGGCAACGCGTTGCTTGATCGATATGTAATCGATACGGTTACATATGCCCCCCCCCCCCACTGAATTCGCGACTGCAGTCGCAGGAACGCAGTCTAGATGCACTGCAGTCGCGATGTATAAACAAACAAAGTTCTTGAAAACGAAAGGAAAATATATTGCTCTGACATTTAACTAAATAATATTTACTTGACCAAACGAGGACTCTTAAAAGGAAATTTTTATTTTGCGTTCCCACTCAAACTTGATGTAACATAACGGAAAAAAGGAGAAAAAAAAATATATTGTTTTGAGAATTAATAAAATAATATTGACTTGAGTAAACGAGCATACTGACGTTCTTTTGCGCACCCTTAATCAAAACAATGACTAAAAATTTCTATGTGTCACCAACAAACAAAAAAAAGACATTTCTTTTGCGCATCCCTTTACGCTTAATGTAACAACAGAAGGAGAGAAAAGAAAATATACTGCTTTGAAATTTAACAAAAAAAAAATAATATTACCTTGGCTTGCCTTTATAATATTGCCTTGAGCAAACGGGCTCTTTTGCACGTACCTTAAAATTTATATTAACTTATATAACTAAGAGTAAAACGAAAAGAAAAAAAAAACTAATTATTTTTCTTTTTTTATCGCTTATCGTTTCGTGGTGATTCTAGCAGCTCGTGGATGAGCTCTTCCGTGAGCGGGAGGAGGCCGAGTGGGTCCTTGGGATCCAGGTCGGCTACCTCCACCTCGTAGTCTTCCACCTGGTCCCAGGAGAAATCCAGGTTTTCCTTTGAAGACTCCGGAGGAAGCCCCGGGCTGAGTTCCGCTGCATGCGGCTGGCGATGGTTGTCGTTATCCTGTGGGATTACCTCCCACGAGAGGTCTAATTCCTTCACCGGCGTTGACGGACCAGCCGTTGTGGAGGGTTTAATCTGGTGACTGACCCTAGTGGTCCCAGTTAACGGACCCTTCTTCGGTGTTTGTACCCGTGCGTGAGTTTTTCGTAGCGTGGCTTGCGTGGCCACGCCGCCACGATACCGGGATCCACGACCGATGGACCAGGGCCGCGGTACTATTGTCGGTATCGTTAATTCTGGGATTTCGTGATAATGGAGATCCATCCCCGTTTGTGTGGGCCTGGATACCATAGCCCATGAGGCGTAGGCCTGCGTGCCCACCTCGCGTTTCTCAACGGTTACGTTTTGGTTTTCCATTGCGAACTGTGTCTCAATGTTAGTTTCCGCGCGTATTTATAGGCCATAGGTTTGGGGATTCTTGGAATCCTTGCCTCGACATAATTCTGTTTATCTGCTGGATGCTCTAGTTTTGCACGTTGGCTTTGTTCGCATCGTACCTGTTGTGTTTACGTTATGTGCTTCCTTGTCTGGCCGATGATATTGCCGGAGACTTGTCGCGTGGAATGTGCCTCTGGTAGCTCCTGTCTGCGGGCGTCGCAGGACGTACGTCGCGGGACCTTTTCTCTCTTTCACCTCGTACGGTCCTTCGTATAGGTGGAAGAACTTTGCGACTTCTCGCTCAACGGCGTTTGAAATGGGATTCGTTCTTAGCAGGACAGTGTCACCGATGTCAAATTGTACGTGCGTCCTACCCTTGTTTGCTCGTTCGCATCGTTTATGCGCCTTTCGTGACACATTACGGAATGCTAGTTGCAATTTTTGTTCCACTGTTCCGTCGCTCAGTTTTTCTTGAATAAACCATTTGGTCCATGGTCGTGTGGGCGGTTTTCCCAGAAGGAGCTCCATCGGCGTGAAACCCGTACTGTCGTGTATCACCTCGTTACAGCAGGTTTCCACCACTTTCACCCATATGGCCCACGATGTATGTGCCTTTGCCGCTAGCGTGCGGAATATTCGCCCAATTTCGCGATTCACTCTCTCGACAGGGTTACTTTGAGGATGTCTAACCGATGATAATATGTGTTGGATCCCTTCTTCGTGTAACCTCTGTGTCCACTTTTTAGAGGTGAATTGGGTCCCATGGTCCGTCAGCATTTTCTGTGGCTTACCATATTGCGGGATGTAGTTTTTAAAGATGCGCGTGAGCGTTATTGCCGTCGTCGCGTTTTTAACAGAATAGAGCTTAACGAACTTAGTAAATAGTTCTTCAATTACTAAGATATATTTTACACCTCCCCTTGATGTTGGTAATGGACCATAGTAGTCTATTGAAACGATCTCTAGTGGCTTTTTGGGCAAAATTGTTTGCAGATCGAAATGCAAAGCATGTGTTGGAATTTTAACACGTTGACAAATATCGCACGTAGCTATCAATTTACGCGCATATCGGTGAAGTTTTGGAACATAAAAACTTTCAGCAACAAGTGCTATGGTTTTGTCGCTACCGAGATGCGCGTATATTTCATGCACTTCCGTAATTAGTCGGTCACGCAGCTGAGCGGGAATCACGGCCCTGACTTTACCGGTCCGATCCACGTGATATAAAGTATTCTCGTGGATTCTATACCTTTTGATGGTACATTTATCCTGCCGGGAATACTTTTCTATAATCGCGCGGATCCTGTCGTCCCCCTGTTGCCAATTAGACAAACTTTTAAGCGCCTTTGCGAGTTTCGTGGACATGGCTTGCGCCACCGCGGCGAGGATGGGTACTCGAGTTTCGCGGCCTACGTTGTCTTTGTCTGACTCGTTATACGACCGGCTCATTACGTCTGCTGGGATGTTTTCCTTGCCCGGTCGGTACCGAATTTCGACGCGGTAATCTTGAATTGACAAAATCCACCGCGTGAGACGCTGGTTTAATAGCTTACTGCTCATTAGGAAAGTGATTGCCTTGTGGTCAGTTAACAGTATTATTTTTGCACCATATACATAGGATCTAAACTTTCCCAATGCCCAGACTATCGCTAATAATTCTTTTTCGGTGGTAAAATACGTTAATTCTGGTCCTTTCAACGTTCGACTCGCGAATGCTACTGGCCGCAGATTTCCCGTCGCGTCTCGCTGCTCGATCACGGCTCCGACTGCAACGAAGCTCGCGTCGGTGGCCAGGTAAAATTCTCTGCTGGCGTCCGCATATTGCAGTGCCACTTCTTTACAGAAAATTTGCTTCGCTTTTTCGAGCGCTGCCTCTTGTGCCTCGTTCCATGACCATCGTTTTCCCTTTTTTAAGAGGGTCAGTAATGGTGTTGTGACATCAGCATGCTTGTCCGTGAACTTGCTGTAGTAATTTATGAGTCCGAGAAATCCACGTAGCTGTTTTACGTTTCGTGGTACCGGAAATTCTCGAATTGCTGCGAGTTTTTCCGGATCTTGTTTCAATCCTTCTGCCGACAAGACGTGGCCGAGGAATTTGATTTCTCGTCTCATAAAGTGACATTTATCCAAGTTGACAGTAAGGTTGTGCGCCTCCAATCGCTCCAACAAGGTCGTCAGGTGTTGCATGTGCTCTTCGAATGTTCTTGAGAAGCATAAGATATCATCAATGAAGTTCACCACGAAGCCCTCCATTCCTTCAAGTACCCGCCGTAGGGCTCTGACCAGACTTGCACTGCTTGTCTTGAGGCCAAACGGTGTTACTACGTATTCATAGCACCTCCCGCGATACATGAAAGCAGTGTACTTTCGTGATGCTTTTGTTAGTGGAATTTGCCAGAAGCTGCTCGTTAGATCGAGACTTGTGAGAAAATCCACCTTCTTGAAGCGTTGGAAGATTGCATCCGGTGTTTCTGACATTTCGTGGTCGTCAACAAGAGCTTGATTCAGCATTCTGGCGTCCAGACATAGACGGAGCGATCCGTTCTTTTTTAATACGGGAACCACTGGATTGATATACGGGCTCTTGCTGGGTTGTATGATGTTATTGTCCAGCATTCTTTGTATCTCCGCATCGGCCGCCTCTAGATATTTTAGTGGTGTGGGATATGTCCTGCAAAAATACGGGATGTCCGCCTTTACGTGCAGGTGATGTTCATAGCACGTAAGACGTCCTATCTCCTCTTTCCAAACTCGGGGAAAGGACTCGATCACCCGTTGCAGTTCTTTCTTTTGCCGGGGAGTTGCTTGAACGGCTTCCAATGATGTTAGATTGTCTTGACGCGTGACAGAACCTTTTATTGTTCTGAGCGCTTCCGTTTCGGCACTTTCTTGATTCATCTTGATGACGACTCCTGTTCTGTCGGTTGATATTATTAGTGTGTCATTTGCAAAGTCGATCGTAGCCTTTGACTTTCGTAACGTGTCTACGCCTATGATCAGATCACAGATTAGTCCGGGAACGATTACTACCGGAGCTTCTAATGTAACCTCTGGGTGCGTGATGGTTACCCATATTTGTTTTTTCAGTCGGGCTGATTTACTGCCCGTTGCTCCAATTACGACTGCTCCCGAGACTGGTAGCATGGGGCACTTCTTCAAGTGACCTTGATGTTTCAGGTACCATTCTTCTGACATAGCTGTTACGGTGCTGCCTGTATCGACGAGAGCTTTAACGGGAGCGCCCTCGATTTTCAAGTAGACCTCTGGACTGTTATTGGTCCCTAGGACTGGTCTTGATTGGTGACATTCCTCGTTGGTGAGGTCACGTCGGAGGTCTCCGAAAATCGATCCAACTGTTAAGCAGAGGTCTTCCCTAGATGGTTCCTTGGAGGTGGCTCTTATCTGAGTGGGGAAGTCGCTCAGATGTTCTTCTGAGTTCCTCCTTACTCGTTTTCCGAGATGGATATTTCTTCTTCACCAATTCCAATGCCTTCTTCAGGGTTTTCTTCCTCTACCTGCGCCGCTCGAATGTGAGTCGGGCGAGGATTCCATCGTCGATCCTCCTGATTTCGACCCTCGGGACGCCGCTCTTGCTGTGAATAATTTTCCCTAGATGGACGTGGGATTTCTGGCGCCCTGCGTTGATACTCGCCCATTTGACGCTGAGGTTCCCTTGAAGGTCGTTGGCTAGTTTCGTTGGACTGCGGGCGCGGCCCGCTCGACCCGTATGTTTGGCTCCGGGGTGGTGGTTCGTAGCTCGGACGTGGAATCCATTCCTTTTCGCCAGATTGTCTTTCGTTCGTCCGCTGCCGGTTGACCGTTCCGCCATTATCGAATCGTTCTAATAAAGCCAAGAACGAATCGATGGTAGTTATGTTCTGTCCCAAAACGCAGTCGTCCACTGCTTGCGTAAAATGTCGGGCAAGAGACAATACGATTTCCTCGTCAGCAGGTCGTGGTACGAGGTCACGTGCGCTTCCGATCAACCTCATGGCATACGCCACGCGTGTCAATCCGGGTTCTGGGCGATATACACCGGAATCGAGGTTATCCTTTATTTTTCTTTGGATGGCCGTGCTCCAAAATCGTTCGAGGAATAGTCGGGAAAAATGATTCCACGAAGTCACTTGTTCGGTGACTATGTCCCACCATTCGCTTGCCACCCCTTTTAGTGCCTGCGTAATGATAAACTTTAGCTCATCGTCTGGCACTCGTGCGGCCTCGATGAATTGCCGCATCTCGCGGAGAAACCTCGGAGGTTTTTCCGTAGCTTTTCCCTCGAAAACTGGGAGTTTGGGTTTTACGGCGAATGGCCTTGATGCGGCAAATTGCGATGCCTCTAACCTCGTGGATTCGTACGCTTGCCATCGGTTATTGGGAGCCTCTGGCTGGATGGAGACGCGTGGACGGTTCATCCCTCTTGAGATGTGTTGTTCGATGCGTTGCTCACGAGAATGAGGTTCTCTTGCATCTTCATGTGAGGCAACGCGGCGTGGTATCTCCGACAGCGCGAGAACTTCGTCGAAGCCGTCGTGCATCTCCTTACGGAGACGCTCCTCGATCTCTGCGGCCAGCAGTGATTCGCGGTCAATTCGTGTTTCTATTTCGCGCCTCCAATCTCGCATCTCGCGCTTGTGCGCACTAATCCTGTCGTATAACTCGTCGTTGCTAATCATGGTTTCCCTGATTTCGGCTAACCTCGCATCGAGTTCTTGTTCGCGTTTTTTGTTGGCCTCTATTTCGCGATCTAATCGTGATTCTACTGCGAGTTTCCAGTCAGCAATTTGTGCACGGGCTTCCGCGTTTTCAACGTGCATACCCATCCCCGCGGCGAGCTTAACCTCGAGTTGGAGGATTCGTTCGTCCTGTCGCGAAATTTTTGATCGTAAGTCGCGAATCAAATCGCGCAACTGCTCTATACTCATCGCGTCAAGGTGGTCGTCAAGTTGGTCTTTTGGCGGAGAAACTACGTTTGTCCCGGAACCTGACTCGATATTTCTCACAACGACTGGTGTCCCCGGATTTTTCCGCGACCTTGCTCGAGTTTCAGTTGACATGTTTAAGGTCAATTCCGATTGGTTTAATGTACCTGAACCTCGCCGTCCCTGTTCGGGCGCCAAATATGTAACCGTTTATTTTATCTTTTAACGCTTCCTGTGCGTGATCGGCAATGATCACACTTCTTGAATCAAGGGACGGTTACCACCCTTGGATAGCTCGGTTCGTGTCTGTGAGACGGAGAGGTTCTATCTACTTTTAAATCAATCGGAGATGATGTGGGAGGTAGAATGACAGTATATTTTGTCCTTAATGCTTTACAATTTGTTTATGCGTTCGCGTGACGCAGTACGACTTTAAATTCTATTGAGTATACAATTCTAGTTTAATATTCGCCCATTTCATTAAGCTCTATTATATAAATCATCACCGTGGTGGTGCGCTCGTTTGATTTCAATGGCCTCTACGCCTAGATGTTTCGGCTCGATAGCGCGATTCGCGTTCGGTATTCTTTTATGATTTCGTGACGGTCTTTCGACGGATGTGAACGCGTCACGATTTACCCGATTGACGGAGGGCCGCCGCAGCACACTTGCACTCGGCTGATTTCTCAGGAAGAGTGCAAGTGTGGCGTCGCGTACAAAGTGTCCGTCACTCTTCCGACCCTGAGGATCGCATCGATCGTCACTGGTAGTGGGTTACGATGCTTTCCGGTGTCGGGGAGGTGACTTCAACCGCACTAACCCGTACGCGGATCACAACGCGATATTCGTGATCCCGGAGGGCCGTCACAGCACCCCCGTACTCGGCTGATTTCTCAGGAAGAGTACAAGTGTGGCGACGCGTACAAAGTGTCCGTCACTCTTCCGACCCTGAGGATTGCATCGATCGTCGCTTGTAGCGGGTTACGATGCCTTCCGGTGTCGGGGAGGTGACTTCAACCGCACTAACCCGTACGCGTATCACGACGCGATGTTCGTGATTCCCGGAGGGCCGTCGCAGCACACTCGCACTCGGCTGATTTCTCAGGAAGAGTACAAGTATGGCGACGAGTACAAAGTGTCCGTTACTCTTCTGACCCTGAGGATTGCATCAATCGTCACTTTCAGTGGGTTATGATGCTTTCCGGTATCGGGGAGGTAACTTCCACTGTACTAACCCGTATGAGTATCACGACGCGTTATTCGCGATTCCCGGAGGGCCGTCGCAGCACACTCCCACTCGGCTGATTTCCTAGGAAGAGTACAAGTATGGCGACGAGTACCAAGCGTCCGTTACTCTTCCGACCCTGAGGATTGCATCAATCGTCACTTTCAGTGGGTTAAGACGCCTTCCGGTATCGGGGAGGTAACTTCTACTGCACTAACCCGTACGTGGACTACGACACGATATTCTCAAAGATGGAAGACACTCGGGATTGACACGTTATCCTCGTCTCGTCACCTCACCTGGATTACTATGATGTTTATTTGCTGTCGTGCGGTTTGCACGACCAGCTCCTCGGTTTGAGGTGTGCGCGAGGCGAGGGCAACGTAGTCGGTTTGACTATCGTTCCCGAGTCGGTTTGACTCTCACCGCCGCGTACCGAATTTATGGGATCTTCCCGGATCCGCGTGTTCGCCCGATCGCGCCTAGACGTAGAGTCCTGGATCTATCGCTCGCATCGACCTCCTTCGATCGCTATCGAGTGGGGATCGATGCTTGCGCATACTAATTAGTGGGAGATCCTGCGATCCTTTGTTACGAAAAGGACAGCAGGACGACGCGGAACGCTGTGGTGGGGGCCCGCGTCACTCAGGCAACGCGTTGCTTGATCGATATGTAATCGATACGGTTACACCTCTATCCAATCCTATCCTATCCTCTATCCTATCCTATCCTCTATATTATCCTATCCTCTATCCTATCCTATTCTCTATCCTATCCTATCCTCTATCCTATCCTATCCTCTATCATATCCTATCCTCTATCCTATCCTATCCTCTATCCTATCCTTATCCTCTATCGTATCCTATCCTCTATCCTATCCTATCCTCTATCCTATCCTATCCTCTATCCTATCCTATCCTATCCTCTATCCTATCCTATCCTCTATCCTATCCTCTATCCTATCCTATCCTCTATCCTATCCTATCCTCTATCCTATATTATCCTCTATCCTATCCCATCCTCTATCCTATCCTATCATCTATCCTATCCTATCCTCTATCCTATTCTATCCTCTATCCTATCCTATCCTCTATCCTATCCTATCCTCTATCCTATCCTATCCTCTATCCTATCCTATCCTCTATCCTATCCTATCCTCTATCCTATCCTATCCTCTATAATATCCTATCCTCTATCCTATCCTATCCTCTATCCTATATTATCCTCTATCCTATCCTATCCTCTATCCTATCCTATCCTCTATCCTATCCTATCCTCTATCCTATATTATCCTCTATCCTATCCTATCCTATCCTCTATCCTATCCTATCCTCTATCCTATCCTATCCTCTATCCTATCCTATCCTCTATCCTATCCTATCCTCTATCCTATCCTATCCTCTATCCTATATTATCCTCTATCCTATCCTATCCTATCCTCTATCCTATCCTATCCTCTATCCTATCCTATCCTCTATCCTATCCTATTCTCTATCCTATCCTATCCTCTATCCTATCGTATCCTCTATCGTATCCTATCCTCTATCCTATTAAATCCTATATCGTATCCTCTATCCTATCCTATCCTCTATCCTATCCTATCCTCTATCCTATCCTATCCTCTATCCTATCCTATCCTCTATCCTATATTATCCTCTATCCTATCCTATCCTATCCTCTATCCTATCCTATCCTCTATCCTATCCTATCCTGTATCCTATCCTATTCTCTATCCTATCCTATCCTCTATCCTATCCTATCCTCTATCATATCCTATCCTCTATCCTATCCTATCCTCTATCCTATCCTTATCCTCCATCGTATCCTATCCTCTATCCTATCCTATCCTCTATCCTATCCTATCCTCTATCCTATCCTATCCTCTATCCTATCCTATCCTCTATCCTATCCTATCCTCTATCATATCCTATCCTCTATCCTATCCTATCCTCAATCCTATCCTATCCTCTATCCTATCCTATCCTCTATCCTATATTATCCTCTATCCTATCCCATCCTCTATCCTATCCTATCCTCTATCCTATCCTATCCTCTATCCTATCCTATCCTCTATCCTATCCTAGTCTCTATCCTATCCTATCCTCTATCCTGTCCTATCCTCTATCCTATATTATCCTCTATCCTATCCTATCCTATCCTCTATCCTATCCTATCCTCTATCCTATCCTATCCTCTATCCTATCCTATTCTCTATCCTATCCTATCCTCTATCCTATCCTATCCTCTATCATATCCTATCCTCTATCCTATCCTATCCTCTATCCTATCCTTATCCTCTATCGTATCCTATCCTCCATCCTATCCTATCCTCTATCCTATCCTATCCTCTATCCTATCCTATCCTCTATCCTATCCTATCCTCTATCCTATCCTATCCTCTATCCTATCCTATCCTCTATCCTATCCTATCCTCTATCCTATCCTATCCTCTATCCTATCCTCTATCCTATCCTCTATCCTATCCTATCCTCTATCCTATCCTATTCTCTATCCTATATTATCCTCTATCCTATCCCATCCTCTAACCTATCCTATCCTCTATCCTATCCTATCCTCTGTTCTATCCTATCCTCTATCCTATCCTATCCTCTATCCTATCCTATCCTCTATCCTATCCTATCCTGTATCATATCCTATCCTCTATCCTATCCTATCCTCTATCCTATTCTATCCTCTATCCTATCCTATCCTCTATCCTATCCTATCCTGTATCCTATTCTATCCTCTATCCTATCCTATCCTCTATCCTATCCTATCCTGTATCATATCCTATCCTCTATCCTATCCTATCCTCTATCCTATTCTATCCTCCATCCTATCCAATCCTATATCGTATCCTCTATCCTATCCTATCCTCTATCCCATCCTATCCTCTATCCTATCCTATCCTCTATCCTATCCTATCCTCTATCCTATCCTATCCTCTATAATATCCTATCCTCTATCCTATCCTATCCTCTATCCTATATTATCCTCTATCCTATCCTATCCTCTATCCTATCCTATCCTCTATCCTATCCTATCCTCTATCCTATATTATCCTCTATCCTATCCTATCCTATCCTCTATCCTATCCTATCCTCTATCCTATCCTATCCTCTATCCTATCCTATCCTCTATCCTATCCTATCCTCTATCCTATCCTATCCTCTATCCTATATTATCCTCTATCCTATCCTATCCTATCCTCTATCCTATCCTATCCTCTATCCTATCCTATCCTCTATCCTATCCTATTCTCTATCCTATCCTATCCTCTATCCTATCGTATCCTCTATCGTATCCTATCCTCTATCCTATTAAATCCTATATCGTATCCTCTATCCTATCCTATCCTCTATCCTATCCTATCCTCTATCCTATCCTATCCTCTATCCTATCCTATCCTCTATCCTATATTATCCTCTATCCTATCCTATCCTATCCTCTATCCTATCCTATCCTCTATCCTATCCTATCCTGTATCCTATCCTATTCTCTATCCTATCCTATCCTCTATCCTATCCTATCCTCTATCATATCCTATCCTCTATCCTATCCTATCCTCTATCCTATCCTTATCCTCCATCGTATCCTATCCTCTATCCTATCCTATCCTCTATCCTATCCTATCCTCTATCCTATCCTATCCTCTATCCTATCCTATCCTCTATCCTATCCTATCCTCTATCATATCCTATCCTCTATCCTATCCTATCCTCAATCCTATCCTATCCTCTATCCTATCCTATCCTCTATCCTATATTATCCTCTATCCTATCCCATCCTCTATCCTATCCTATCCTCTATCCTATCCTATCCTCTATCCTATCCTATCCTCTATCCTATCCTAGTCTCTATCCTATCCTATCCTCTATCCTGTCCTATCCTCTATCCTATATTATCCTCTATCCTATCCTATCCTATCCTCTATCCTATCCTATCCTCTATCCTATCCTATCCTCTATCCTATCCTATTCTCTATCCTATCCTATCCTCTATCCTATCCTATCCTCTATCATATCCTATCCTCTATCCTATCCTATCCTCTATCCTATCCTTATCCTCTATCGTATCCTATCCTCCATCCTATCCTATCCTCTATCCTATCCTATCCTCTATCCTATCCTATCCTCTATCCTATCCTATCCTCTATCCTATCCTATCCTCTATCCTATCCTATCCTCTATCCTATCCTATCCTCTATCCTATCCTCTATCCTATCCTCTATCCTATCCTATCCTCTATCCTATCCTATTCTCTATCCTATATTATCCTCTATCCTATCCCATCCTCTAACCTATCCTATCCTCTATCCTATCCTATCCTCTGTTCTATCCTATCCTCTATCCTATCCTATCCTCTATCCTATCCTATCCTCTATCCTATCCTATCCTGTATCATATCCTATCCTCTATCCTATCCTATCCTCTATCCTATTCTATCCTCTATCCTATCCTATCCTCTATCCTATCCTATCCTGTATCCTATTCTATCCTCTATCCTATCCTATCCTCTATCCTATCCTATCCTGTATCATATCCTATCCTCTATCCTATCCTATCCTCTATCCTATTCTATCCTCCATCCTATCCAATCCTATATCGTATCCTCTATCCTATCCTATCCTCTATCCCATCCTATCCTCTATCCTATCCTATCCTCTATCCTATCCTATCCTCTATCCTATCCTATCCTCTATAATATCCTATCCTCTATCCTATCCTATCCTCTATCCTATATTATCCTCTATCCTATCCTATCCTCTATCCTATCCTATCCTCTATCCTATCCTATCCTCTATCCTATATTATCCTCTATCCTATCCTATCCTATCCTCTATCCTATCCTATCCTCTATCCTATCCTATCCTCTATCCTATCCTATCCTCTATCCTATCCTATCCTCTATCCTATCCTATCCTCTATCCTATCCTATCCTCTATCCTATCCTATCCTCTATCCTATCCTATCCTCTATCCTATCCTATCCTCTATCCTATCCTATCCTCTATCCTATATTATCCTCTATCCTATCCTATCCTCTATCCTATCCTATCCTCTATCCTATCCTATCCTCTATCCTATCCTATCCTCTATCCTATATTATCCTCTATCCTATCCTATCCTATCCTCTATCCTATCCTATCCTCTATCCTATCCTATCCTCTATCCTATCCTATCCTCTATCCTATCCTATTCTCTATCCTATCCTATCCTCTATCCTATCGTATCCTCTATCGTATCCTATCCTCTATCCTATTAAATCCTATATCGTATCCTCTATCCTATCCTATCCTCTATCCTATCCTATCCTCTATCCTATCCTATCCTCTATCCTATCCTATCCTCTATCCTATATTATCCTCTATCCTATCCTATCCTATCCTCTATCCTATCCTATCCTCTATCCTATCCTATCCTCTATCCTATCCTATTCTCTATCCTATCCTATCCTCTATCCTATCCTATCCTCTATCATATCCTATCCTCTATCCTATCCTATCCTCTATCCTATCCTTATCCTCCATCGTATCCTATCCTCTATCCTATCCTATCCTCTATCCTATCCTATCCTCTATCCTATCCTATCCTCTATCCTATCCTATCCTCTATCCTATCCTATCCTCTATCATATCCTATCCTCTATCCTATCCTATCCTCAATCCTATCCTATCCTCTATCCTATCCTATCCTCTATCCTATATTATCCTCTATCCTATCCCATCCTCTATCCTATCCTATCCTCTATCCTATCCTATCCTCTATCCTATCCTATCCTCTATCCTATCCTAGTCTCTATCCTATCCTATCCTCTATCCTGTCCTATCCTCTATCCTATATTATCCTCTATCCTATCCTATCCTTATCCTCTATCGTATCCTATCCTCCATCCTATCCTATCCTCTATCCTATCCTATCCTCTATCCTATCCTATCCTCTATCCTATCCTATCCTCTATCCTATCCTATCCTCTATCCTATCCTCTATCCTATCCTCTATCCTATCCTATCCTCTATCCTATATTATCCTCTATCCTATCCCATCCTCTAACCTATCCTATCCTCTATCCTATCCTATCCTCTGTTCTATCCTATCCTCTATCCTATCCTATCCTCTATCCTATCCTATCCTCTATCCTATCCTATCCTGTATCATATCCTATTCTCTATCCTATCCTATCCTCTACCCTATTCTATCCTCTATCCTATCCTATCCTCTATCCTATCCTATCCTGTATCCTATTCTATCCTCTATCCTATCCTATCCTCTATCCTATCCTATCCTGTATCATATCCTATCCTCTATCCTATCCTATCCTCTATCCTATTCTATCCTCCATCCTATCCAATCCTATATCGTATCCTCTATCCTATCCTATCCTCTATCCTATCCTATCCTCTATCCTATCCTATCGTCTATCATATCGTATGCTCTATCCTATCCTATCCTCTATCCTATCCTATCCTCTATCCTATCCAATCCTATATCCTATCCTCTATCATATCCTATCCTCTATCCTATCCTATCCTCAAACCTATCCTATCCGCTATCCTATCCAATCCTATATCCTATCCTATCCTCTATCGTATCCTATCCTCTAACCTATTAAATCCTATATCGTATCCTCTATCCTATCCTATCCTCTATCCTATCCTATCCTCTATCCTATCCTATCCTCTATCCTATCCTATCCTCTATCCTATCCTATCCTCTATCCTATCCTATCCTCTATCCTATCCTATCCTCTATCCTATCCTCTATCCTATCCTCTATCCTATCCTCTATCCTATCCTATCCTCTATCCTATCCTATCCTCTATCCTATATTATCCTCTATCCTATCCCATCCTCTAACCTATCCTATCCTCTATCCTATCCTATCCTCTGTTCTATCCTATCCTCTATCCTATCCTATCCTCTATCCTATCCTATCCTCTATCCTATCCTATCCTGTATCATATCCTATCCTCTATCCTATCCTATCCTCTATCCTATTCTATCCTCTATCCTATCCTATCCTCTATCCTATCCTATCCTGTATCCTATTCTATCCTCTATCCTATCCTATCCTCTATCCTATCCTATCCTGTATCATATCCTATCCTCTATCCTATCCTATCCTCTATCCTATTCTATCCTCCATCCTATCCAATCCTATATCGTATCCTCTATCCTATCCTATCCTCTATCCCATCCTATCCTCTATCCTATCCTATCCTCTATCCTATCCTATCCTCTATCCTATCCTATCCTCTATAATATCCTATCCTCTATCCTATCCTATCCTCTATCCTATATTATCCTCTATCCTATCCTATCCTCTATCCTATCCTATCCTCTATCCTATCCTATCCTCTATCCTATCCTATCCTCTATCCTATATTATCCTCTATCCTATCCTATCCTATCCTCTATCCTATCCTATCCTCTATCCTATCCTATCCTCTATCCTATCCTATCCTCTATCCTATCCTATCCTCTATCCTATCCTATCCTCTATCCTATCCTATCCTCTATCCTATCCTATCCTCTATCCTATCCTATCCTCTATCCTATCCTATCCTCTATCCTATCCTATCCTCTATCCTATCCTATCCTCTATCCTATCCTATTCTCTATCCTATCCTATCCTCTATCCTATCGTATCCTCTATCGTATCCTATCCTCTATCCTATTAAATCCTATATCGTATCCTCTATCCTATCCTATCCTCTATCCTATCCTATCCTCTATCCTATATTATCCTCTATCCTATCCTATCCTATCCTCTATCCTATCCTATCCTCTATCCTATCCTATCCACTATCCTATCCTATCCTCTATCCTATCCTATTCTCTATCCTATCCTATCCTCTATCCTATCGTATCCTCTATCGTAGCCTATCCTCTATCCTATTAAATCCTATATCGTATCCTCTATCCTATCCTATCCTCTATCCTATCCTATCCTATCCTCTATCCTATCCTATCCTCTATCCTATCCTATCCTCTATCCTATATTATCCTCTATCCTATCCTATCCTATCCTCTATCCTATCCTATCCTCTATCCTATCCTATCCTGTATCCTATCCTATTCTCTATCCTATCCTATCCTCTATCCTATCCTATCCTCTATCATATCCTATCCTCTATCCTATCCTATCCTCTATCCTATCCTTATCCTCCATCGTATCCTATCCTCTATCCTATCCTATCCTCTATCCTATCCTATCCTCTATCATATCCTATCCTCTATCCTATCCTATCCTCAATCCTATCCTATCCTCTATCCTATCCTATCCTCTATCCTATATTATCCTCTATCCTATCCCATCCTCTATCCTATCCTATCCTCTATCCTATCCTATCCTCTATCCTATCCTATCCTCTATCCTATCCTAGTCTCTATCCTATCCTATCCTCTATCCTGTCCTATCCTCTATCCTATATTATCCTCTATCCTATCCTATCCTATCCTCTATCCTATCCTATCCTCTATCCTATCCTATCCTCTATCCTATCCTATTCTCTATCCTATCCTATCCTCTATCCTATCCTATCCTCTATCATATCCTATCCTCTATCCTATCCTATCCTCTATCCTATCCTTATCCTCTATCGTATCCTATCCTCCATCCTATCCTATCCTCTATCCTATCCTATCCTCTATCCTATCCTATCCTCTATCCTATCCTATCCTCTATCCTATCCTATCCTCTATCCTATCCTATCCTCTATCCTATCCTCTATCCTATCCTCTATCCTATCCTATCCTCTATCCTATCCTATTCTCTATCCTATATTATCCTCTATCCTATCCCATCCTCTAACCTATCCTATCCTCTATCCTATCCTATCCTCTGTTCTATCCTATCCTCTATCCTATCCTATCCTCTATCCTATCCTATCCTCTATCCTATCCTATCCTGTATCATATCCTATCCTCTATCCTATCCTATCCTCTATCCTATTCTATCCTCTATCCTATCCTATCCTCTATCCTATCCTATCCTGTATCCTATTCTATCCTCTATCCTATCCTATCCTCTATCCTATCCTATCCTGTATCATATCCTATCCTCTATCCTATCCTATCCTCTATCCTATTCTATCCTCCATCCTATCCAATCCTATATCGTATCCTCTATCCTATCCTATCCTCTATCCCATCCTATCCTCTATCCTATCCTATCCTCTATCCTATCCTATCCTCTATCCTATCCTATCCTCTATAATATCCTATCCTCTATCCTATCCTATCCTCTATCCTATATTATCCTCTATCCTATCCTATCCTCTATCCTATCCTATCCTCTATCCTATCCTATCCTCTATCCTATCCTATCCTCTATCCTATCCTATCCTCTATCCTATCCTATCCTCTATCCTATCCTATCCTCTATCCTATATTATCCTCTATCCTATCCTATCCTATCCTCTATCCTATCCTATCCTCTATCCTATCCTATCCTCTATCCTATCCTATTCTCTATCCTATCCTATCCTCTATCCTATCGTATCCTCTATCGTATCCTATCCTCTATCCTATTAATTCCTATATCGTATCCTCTATCCTATCCTATCCTCTATCCTATCCTATCCTCTATCCTATCCTATCCTCTATCCTATCCTATCCTCTATCCTATATTATCCTCTATCCTATCCTATCCTATCCTCTATCCTATCCTATCCTCTATCCTATCCTATCCTGTATCCTATCCTATTCTCTATCCTATCCTATCCTCTATCCTATCCTATCCTCTATCATATCCTATCCTCTATCCTATCCTATCCTCTATCCTATCCTTATCCTCCATCGTATCCTATCCTCTATCCTATCCTATCCTCTATCCTATCCTATCCTCTATCCTATCCTATCCTCTATCCTATCCTATCCTCTATCCTATCCTATCCTCTATCATATCCTATCCTCTATCCTATCCTATCCTCAATCCTATCCTATCCTCTATCCTATCCTATCCTCTATCCTATATTATCCTCTATCCTATCCCATCCTCTATCCTATCCTATCCTCTATCCTATCCTATCCTCTATCCTATCCTATCCTCTATCCTATCCTAGTCTCTATCCTATCCTATCCTCTATCCTGTCCTATCCTCTATCCTATATTATCCTCTATCCTATCCTATCCTATCCTCTATCCTATCCTATCCTCTATCCTATCCTATCCTCTATCCTATCCTATTCTCTATCCTATCCTATCCTCTATCCTATCCTATCCTCTATCATATCCTATCCTCTATCCTATCCTATCCTCTATCCTATCCTTATCCTCTATCGTATCCTATCCTCCATCCTATCCTATCCTCTATCCTATCCTATCCTCTATCCTATCCTATCCTCTATCCTATCCTATCCTCTATCCTATCCTATCCTCTATCCTATCCTATCCTCTATCCTATCCTATCCTCTATCCTATCCTATCCTCTATCCTATCCTCTATCCTATCCTCTATCCTATCCTATCCTCTATCCTATCCTATTCTCTATCCTATATTATCCTCTATCCTATCCCATCCTCTAACCTATCCTATCCTCTATCCTATCCTATCCTCTGTTCTATCCTATCCTCTATCCTATCCTATCCTCTATCCTATCCTATCCTCTATCCTATCCTATCCTGTATCATATCCTATCCTCTATCCTATCCTATCCTCTATCCTATTCTATCCTCTATCCTATCCTATCCTCTATCCTATCCTATCCTGTATCCTATTCTATCCTCTATCCTATCCTATCCTCTATCCTATCCTATCCTGTATCATATCCTATCCTCTATCCTATCCTATCCTCTATCCTATTCTATCCTCCATCCTATCCAATCCTATATCGTATCCTCTATCCTATCCTATCCTCTATCCCATCCTATCCTCTATCCTATCCTATCCTCTATCCTATCCTATCCTCTATCCTATCCTATCCTCTATAATATCCTATCCTCTATCCTATCCTATCCTCTATCCTATATTATCCTCTATCCTATCCTATCCTCTATCCTATCCTATCCTCTATCCTATCCTATCCTCTATCCTATCCTATCCTCTATCCTATATTATCCTCTATCCTATCCTATCCTATCCTCTATCCTATCCTATCCTCTATCCTATCCTATCCTCTATCCTATCCTATCCTCTATCCTATCCTATCCTCTATCCTATCCTATCCTCTATCCTATCCTATCCTCTATCCTATCCTATCCTCTATCCTATCCTATCCTCTATCCTATATTATCCTCTATCCTATCCTATCCTCTATCCTATCCTATCCTCTATCCTATCCTATCCTCTATCCTATCCTATCCTCTATCCTATATTATCCTCTATCCTATCCTATCCTATCCTCTATCCTATCCTATCCTCTATCCTATCCTATCCTCTATCCTATCCTATCCTCTATCCTATCCTATTCTCTATCCTATCCTATCCTCTATCCTATCGTATCCTCTATCGTATCCTATCCTCTATCCTATTAAATCCTCTATCCTATCCTATCCTCTATCCTATCCTCTATCCTATCCTCTATCCTATCCTCTATCCTATCCTATCCTCTATCCTATCCTATCCTCTATCCGATCCACTATCCTATCCTATCCTCTATCCTATCCTATCCTCTATCCTATCCTATCCTCTATCAGATCCTCTATCCTATCCTATCATCTATCCTATCCTCTATCGTATCCTATCCTATACTCTATCCTATCCTCTATACCATCCTCTATCCTATCCTCTATCGTATCCTATCCTATACTCTATCCTATCCCATCCTCTATCCTATCCTATCATCTATCCTATCCTATCCTCTATCCTATCCTATCCTCTATCCTATCCTCTATACCATCCTCTATCCTACCCTATCCTCTATCCTATCCTATCCTCTATCCTATCCTATCCTCTATCCTATCCTATCCTCTATCCTATCCTATCCTCTATCCTATCCTATCCTCTATCCTATCCTATCCTCTATCCTATCCTATCCTCTATCCTATCCTATCCTCTATCCTATCCTATCCTCTATCCTATCCTATCCTCTATCCTATCCTATCCTCTATCCTATCCTATCTTCTATCCCATAAAATCCCCTATCCTATCCTCTGTCCTATCCTATCCTATATCCTATCCTATCCTCTATCCTATCCTACCCTCTATCCTATCCTATCCTCTATCCTATCCTATCCTCTATCCTATCCTATCCTCTATCCTATCCTATCCTCTATCCTATCCTATCCTCTATCCTATCCTATCCTCTATCCTATCCTATGCTCTATCCTATCCTATCCTCTATCCTATCCTATCCTCTATCCTATCCTCTATACTATCCTATCCTCTAACCTATCCTATCCTCTATCCTATCCTATCCTCTATCCTATCCTCTATACTATCCTATCATCTAACCTATCCTATCCTCTATCCTATCCTATCGTCTATCCTATCCTCTATCCTATCCTATCCTCTATCCTATCCTATCCTCTATCCTATCCTATCTTCTATCCCATAAAATCCCCTATCTTATCCTCTGTCCTATCCTATCCTATATCCTATCCTATACTCTATCCTATCCTATCCTCTATCCTATCCTATCCTCTATCCCATAAAATCCCCTATCCTATCCTCTGTCCAATCCTATCCTATATCCTATCCTATCCTCTAACCTATCCTATCCTCTATCCTATCCTATCCTCTGTCCTATCCTCTATACTATCCTATCATCTAACCTATCCTATCCTCTATCCTATCCTATCGTCTATCCTATCCTCTATCCTATCCTATCCTCTATCCTATCCTATCCTCTATCCTATCCTATCCTCTATCCTATCCTATCCTCTATCCTATCCTATCCTCTATCCTATCCTATCCTCTATCCTATCCTATCTTCTATCCCATAAAATCCCCTATCCTATCCTCTGTCCTATCCTATCCTATATCCTATCCTATCCTCTATCCTATCCTACCCTCTATCCTATCCTATCCTCTATCCTATCCTATCCTCTATCCTATCCTATCCTCTATCCTATCCTATCCTCTATCCTATCCTATCCTCTATCCTATCCTATCCTCTATCCTATCCTATGCTCTATCCTATCCTATCCTCTATCCTATCCTATCCTCTATCCTATCCTCTATACTATCCTATCCTCTAACCTATCCTATCCTCTATCCTATCCTATCCTCTATCCTATCCTCTATACTATCCTATCATCTAACCTATCCTATCCTCTATCCTATCCTATCGTCTATCCTATCCTCTATCCTATCCTATCCTCTATCCTATCCTATCCTCTATCCTATCCTATCTTCTATCCCATAAAATCCCCTATCCTATCCTCTGTCCTATCCTATCCTATATCCTATCCTATACTCTATCCTATCCTATCCTCTATCCTATCCTATCCTCTATCCCATAAAATCCCCTATCCTATCCTCTGTCCTATCCTATCCTATATCCTATCCTATCCTCTAACCTATCCTATCCTCTATCCTATCCTATCCTCTATCCTATCCTCTATACTATCCTATCATCTAACCTATCCTATCCTCTATCCTATCCTATCGTCTATCCTATCCTCTATCCTATCCTATCCTCTATCCTATACTATCCTCTATCCTATCCTATCTTCTATCCCATAAAATCCCCTATCCTATCCTCTGTCCTATCCTATCCTATATCCTATCCTATACTCTATCCTATCCTATCCTCTATCCTATCCTATCCTCTATCCCATAAAATCCCCTATCCTATCCTCTGTCCTATCCTATCCTATATCCTATCCTATCCTCTAACCTATCCTATCCTCTATCCTATCCTATCCTCTATCCTATCCTCTATACTATCCTATCATCTAACCTATCCTATCCTCTATCCTATCCTATCGTCTATCCTATCCTCTATCCTATCCTATCCTCTATTCTATCCTATTCTCTATCCTATCCTATCCTCTATCCTATCCTATCCTCTATCCTATCCTATCCTCTATCCTATCCTATCCTCTATCCTATCCTATCTTCTATCCCATAAAATCCCCTATCCTATCCTCTGTCCTATCCTATCCTATATCCTATCCTATACTCTATCCTATCCTAGCCTCTATCCTATCCCATCCTCTATCCTATCCTCTATACTATCCTATCATCTAACCTATCCTATCCTCTATCCTATCCTATCGTCTATCCTATCCTCTATCCTATCCTATCCTCTATCCTATCCTATCCTCTATCCTATCCTATCCTCTATCCTATCCTATCTTCTATCCTATAAAATCCCCTATCCTATCCTCTGTCCTATCCTATCCTATATCCTATCCTATCCTCTATCCTATCCTACCCTCTATCCTATCCTATCCTCTATCCTATCATATCCTCTATCCTATCCTATCCTCTATCCTATCCTATCCTCTATCCTATCCTATCCTCTATCCTATCCTATCCTCTATCCTATCCTATCCTCTATCCTATCCTATCTTCTATCCCATAAAATCCCCTATCCTATCCTCTGTCCTATCCTATCCTATATCCTATCCTATCCTCTATCCTATCCTACCCTCTATCCTATCCTATCCTCTATCCTATCCTATCCTCTATCCTATCCTATCCTCTATCCTATCCTATCCTCTATCCTATCCTATCCTCTATCCTATCCTATCCTCTATCCTATCCTATGCTCTATCCTATCCTATCCTCTATCCTATCCTATCCTCTATCCTATCCTCTATACTATCCTATCCTCTAACCTATCCTATCCTCTATCCTATCCTATCCTCTATCCTATCCTCTATACTATCCTATCATCTAACCTATCCTATCCTCTATCCTATCCTATCGTCTATCCTATCCTCTATCCTATCCTATCCTCTATCCTATCCTATCCTCTATCCTATCCTATCTTCTATCCCATAAAATCCCCTATCTTATCCTCTGTCCTATCCTATCCTATATCCTATCCTATACTCTATCCTATCCTATCCTCTATCCTATCCTATCCTCTATCCCATAAAATCCCCTATCCTATCCTCTGTCCAATCCTATCCTATATCCTATCCTATCCTCTAACCTATCCTATCCTCTATCCTATCCTATCCTCTGTCCTATCCTCTATACTATCCTATCATCTAACCTATCCTATCCTCTATCCTATCCTATCGTCTATCCTATCCTCTATCCTATCCTATCCTCTATCCTATCCTATCCTCTATCCTATCCTATCCTCTATCCTATCCTATCCTCTATCCTATCCTATCCTCTATCCTATCCTATCCTCTATCCTATCCTATCTTCTATCCCATAAAATCCCCTATCCTATCCTCTGTCCTATCCTATCCTATATCCTATCCTATCCTCTATCCTATCCTACCCTCTATCCTATCCTATCCTCTATCCTATCCTATCCTCTATCCTATCCTATCCTCTATCCTATCCTATCCTCTATCCTATCCTATCCTCTATCCTATCCTATCCTCTATCCTATCCTATGCTCTATCCTATCCTATCCTCTATCCTATCCTATCCTCTATCCTATCCTCTATACTATCCTATCCTCTAACCTATCCTATCCTCTATCCTATCCTATCCTCTATCCTATCCTCTATACTATCCTATCATCTAACCTATCCTATCCTCTATCCTATCCTATCGTCTATCCTATCCTCTATCCTATCCTATCCTCTATCCTATCCTATCCTCTATCCTATCCTATCTTCTATCCCATAAAATCCCCTATCCTATCCTCTGTCCTATCCTATCCTATATCCTATCCTATACTCTATCCTATCCTATCCTCTATCCTATCCTATCCTCTATCCCATAAAATCCCCTATCCTATCCTCTGTCCTATCCTATCCTATATCCTATCCTATCCTCTAACCTATCCTATCCTCTATCCTATCCTATCCTCTATCCTATCCTCTATACTATCCTATCATCTAACCTATCCTATCCTCTATCCTATCCTATCGTCTATCCTATCCTCTATCCTATCCTATCCTCTATCCTATACTATCCTCTATCCTATCCTATCTTCTATCCCATAAAATCCCCTATCCTATCCTCTGTCCTATCCTATCCTATATCCTATCCTATACTCTATCCTATCCTATCCTCTATCCTATCCTATCCTCTATCCCATAAAATCCCCTATCCTATCCTCTGTCCTATCCTATCCTATATCCTATCCTATCCTCTAACCTATCCTATCCTCTATCCTATCCTATCCTCTATCCTATCCTCTATACTATCCTATCATCTAACCTATCCTATCCTCTATCCTATCCTATCGTCTATCCTATCCTCTATCCTATCCTATCCTCTATTCTATCCTATTCTCTATCCTATCCTATCCTCTATCCTATCCTATCCTCTATCCTATCCTATCCTCTATCCTATCCTATCCTCTATCCTATCCTATCTTCTATCCCATAAAATCCCCTATCCTATCCTCTGTCCTATCCTATCCTATATCCTATCCTATACTCTATCCTATCCTAGCCTCTATCCTATCCCATCCTCTATCCTATCCTCTATACTATCCTATCATCTAACCTATCCTATCCTCTATCCTATCCTATCGTCTATCCTATCCTCTATCCTATCCTATCCTCTATCCTATCCTATCCTCTATCCTATCCTATCCTCTATCCTATCCTATCCTCTATCCTATCCTATCTTCTATCCTATAAAATCCCCTATCCTATCCTCTGTCCTATCCTATCCTATATCCTATCCTATCCTCTATCCTATCCTACCCTCTATCCTATCCTATCCTCTATCCTATCATATCCTCTATCCTATCCTATCCTCTATCCTATCCTATCCTCTATCCTATCCTATCCTCTATCCTATCCTATCCTCTATCCTAACCTCTATACTATCCTATCCTCTAACCTATCCTATCCTCTTTCCTATCCTATCCTCTATCCTATCCTCTATACTATCCTATCATCTAACCTATCCTATCCTCTATCCTATCCTATCGTCTATCCTATCCTATCCTCTATCCTATCCTATCCTCTATCCTATCCTATCTTTTATCCCATAAAATCCCCTATCGTATCCTCTGTCCTATCCTATCCTATATCCTATCCTATACTCTATCCTATCCTATCCTCTATCCTATCCTATCCTCTATCCCATAAAATCCCCTATCCTATCCTCTGTCCTATCCTATCCTATATCCTATCCTATCCTCTATCCTATCCTATCCTCTATCCTATCCTATCCTCTATCCTATCCTATCATCTATCCTATCCTATCCTCTATCCTATCCTATCCTCTATCCTATCCTATCCTCTATCCTATCCTCTATACCGTCCTCTATCCTACCCTATCCTCTATCCTATCCTATCCTCTATCCTATCCTATCCTCTATCCTATCCTATCCTCTATCCTATCCTATCCTCTATCCTATCCTATCCTCTATCCTAACCTATCCTCTATCCTATCCTATCCTCTATCCTATCCTCTATACCATCCTCTATCCTATCCTATCCTCTATCCGATCCTCTATCCTATCCTATCCTCTATACCATCCTCTATCCTATCCTATCCTCTATCCGATCCTCTATCCTATCCTATCCTCTATACCATCCTCTATCCTATCCTATCCTCTATCCGATCCTGTATCCTACCATATCCTCTATCCTATCCTATCCTCTAACCTATCCTATCCTATATCCTATCCTATCTTCTCTCCTATCCTATCCTCTATCCTATCCTATCCTCTATCCTATCCTACCCTCTATCAGATCCTCTATCCTATCCTATCATCTATCCTATCCTCTATCGTATCCTATCCTATCCTCTATCCTATCCTCTATACCATCCTCTATCCTATCCTATCCTCTATCCTATCCTATCCTCTATCCTATCCTATCCTCTATCCTATCCTATCCTCTATCCTATCCTACCCTATCCTCTATCCTATCCTATCCTCTATCCTATCCTATCCTCTATCCTATCCTATCCTATCCTCTATCCTATCCTATCCTCTATCCTATCCTATCCTCTATCCTATCCTATCCTCTATCCTATCCTATCCTCTATCCTATCCTATCCTATCCTCTATCCTATCCTATCCTCTATCCTATCCTATCCTCTATCCGACCCACTATCCTATCCTATCCTCTATCCTATCCTATCCTCTATCCTATCCTATCCTCTATCCTATCCTATCCTCTATCAGATCCTCAATCCTATCCTATCATCTATCCTATCCTCTATCGTATCCTATCCTATCCTCTATCCTATCCTATCCTCTATCCTATCCTATCATCTATCCTATCCTATCCTCTATCCTATCCTATCCTCTATCCTATCCTCTATACCATCCTCTATCCTACCCTATCCTCTATCCTATCCTATCCTCTATCCTATCCTATCCTCTATCCTACCCTATCCTCTATCCTATCCTATCCTCTATCCTATCCTATCCTCTATCCTATCCTATCCTCTATCCTATCCTATCCTCTATCCTATCCTATCCTCTATCCTATCCTATCCTCTATCCTATCCTATCCTCTATCCTATCCTATCCTCTATCCTATCCTATCCTCTATCCTATCCTCTATACCATCCTCTATCCTATCCTATCCTCTATCCTACCCTATCCTCTATCCGATCCTCTATCCTATCCTATCCTCTATACCATCCTCTATCCTATCCTATCCTCTATCCGATCCTGTATCCTATCCTATCCTCTATCCTATCCTATCCTCTAACCTATCCTATCCTATATCCTATCCTATCCTCTATCCTATCCTATCCTCTATCCTATCCTATCCTCTATCCTATCCTATCCTCTATCCTATCCTATCCTCTATCCTATCCTATCCTCTATCCTATCCTATCCTCTATCCTATCCTATCCTCTATCCTATACTATCGTCTGTCCTATCCTCTATCCTATCCTATCCTCTGTCCTATCCTATCCTCTATCCTATCCTATCCTCTATCCTATCCTATCCTCTATCCTATCCTATCCTCTATCCTATCCTATCCTCTATCCTATCCTATCCTCAATCCTATCCTATCCTCTATCCTATCCTATCCTCTATCCTATCCTATCCTCTATCTTATCCTATCCTCTATCCTATCCTATCCTCTATCCTATCCTATCCTCTATCCTATCCTATCCTCTATCTTATCCTCTATCCTATCCTCTTTCCTATCCTATCCTCTATCCTATCCTATCCTCTATCCTATCCTATCCTCTATCCTATCCTCTATACTATCCTATCCTCTAACCTATCCTATCCTCTATCCTATCCTATCCTCTATCCTATCCTCTATACTATCCTATCATCTAACCTATCCTATCCTCTATCCTATCCTATCGTCTATCCTATCCTCTATCCTATCCTATCCTCTATCCTATCCTATCCTCTATCCTATCT
Organism: Halictus rubicundus; assembly: GCF_050948215.1. Classification (NCBI taxonomy): domain Eukaryota; kingdom Metazoa; phylum Arthropoda; class Insecta; order Hymenoptera; family Halictidae; genus Halictus; species Halictus rubicundus. The sequence continues at coordinate 90,535 of NW_027488804.1, forward strand.
TATCCTCTATCCCATCCTATCTTCTATCCCATAAAATCCCCTATCCTATCCTCTGTCCTATCCTATCCTATATCCTATCCTATCCTCTATCCTATCCTATCCTCTATCCTATCCTATCCTCTATCCTATCCTATCCTCTATCCTATCCTATCCTCTATCCTATCCTATCCTCTATCCTATCCTATCCTCTATCCTATCCTATCCTCTATCCTATCCTATCCTCTATCCTATCCTATTCTCTATCCTATCCTATCCTCTATCCTATCCTATCCTCTATCCTATCCTATCCTCTATCCTATCCTCTATACTATCCTATCCTCTAACCTATCCTATCCTCTATCCTATCCTATCCTCTATCCTATCCTATCCTCTATCCTATCCTATCTTCTATCCCATAAAATCCCCTATCCTATCCTCTGTCCTATCCTATCCTATATCCTATCCTATACTCTATCCTATCCTAGCCTCTATCCTATCCCATCCTCTATCCTATCCTTTATACTATCCTATCATCTAACCTATCCTATCCTCTATCCTATCCTATCGTCTATCCTATCCTCTATCCTATCCTATCCTCTATCCTATCCTATCCTCTATCCTATCCTATCTTCTATCCCATAAAATCCCCTATCCTATCCTCTGTCCTATCCTATCCTATATCCTATCCTATCCTCTATCCTATCCTACCCTCTATCCTATCCTATCCTCTATCCTATCATATCCTCTATCCTATCCTATCCTCTATCCTATCCTATCCTCTATCCTATCCTATCCTCTATCCTATCCTATCCTCTATCCTATCCTATGCTCTATCCTATCCTATCCTCTATCCTATCCTATCCTCTATCCTATCCTCTATACTATCCTATCCTCTAACCTATCCTATCCTCTATCCTATCCTATCCTCTATCCTATCCTCTATACTATCCTATCATCTAACCTATCCAATCCTCTATCCTATCCTATCGTCTATCCTATCCTCTATCCTATCCTATCCTCTATCCTATCCTATCCTCTATCCTATCCTATCTTCTATCCCATAAAATCCCCTATCGTATCCTCTGTCCTATCCTATCCTATATCCTATCCTATACTCTATCCTATCCTATCCTCTATCCTATCCTATCCTCTATCCCATAAAATCCCCTATCCTATCCTCTGTCCTATCCTATCCTATATCCTATCCTATCCTCTATCCTATCCTATCCTCTATCCTATCCTATCCTCTATGATATCCTATCCTCTATCCTATCCTATCCTCTATCCTATCCTATCCTCTATCCTATCCTATCCTCTATCCTATCCTATCCTCTATCCTATCCTATCCTCTATCCTATCCTATCCTCTATCCTATCCTATCCTCTATCCTATCCTATCCTCTATCCTATCCTATCCTCTATCCTATCCTATCCTCTATCCTATCCTATCCTCTATCCTATCCTATCCTCTATCCTATCCTATCCTCTATCCTATCCTATCTTCTATCCCATAAAATCCCCTATCCTATCCTCTGTCCTATCCTATCCTCTATCCTATCCTATCCTCTATCCTATCCTATCCTCTATCCGATCCACTATCCTATCCTATCCTCTATCCTATCCTATCCTCTATCCTATCCTACCCTCTATCAGATCCTCTATCCTATCCTATCATCTATCCTATCCTCTATCGTATCCTATCCTATCCTCTATCCTATCCTCTATACCATCCTCTATCCTATCCTATCCTCTATCCTATCCTATCCTCTATCCTATCCTATCCTCTATCCTATCCTATCCTCTATCCTATCCTATCCTATCCTCTATCCTATCCTATCCTCTATCCTATCCTATCCTCTATCCTATCCTATCCTATCCTCTATCCTATCCTATCCTCTATCCTATCCTATCCTCTATCCTATCCTATCCTCTATCCTATCCTATCCTCTATCCTATCCTATCCTCTATCGTATCCTATCCTATCCTCTATCCTATCCTATCCTCTATCCGATCCACTATCCTATCCTATCCTCTATCCTATCCTATCCTCTATCCTATCCTATCCGCTATCAGATCCTCTATCCTATCCTATCATCTATCCTATCCTCTATCGTATCCTATCCTATACTCTATCCTATCCCATCCTCTATCCTATCCTATCATCTATCCTATCCTATCCTCTATCCTATCCTATCCTCTATCCTATCCTCTATACCATCCTCTATCCTACCCTATCCTCTATCCTATCCTATCCTCTATCCTATCCTATCCTCTATCCTATCCTATCCTCTATCCTATCCTATCCTCTATCCTATCCTATCCTCTATCCTATCCTATCCTCTATCCTATCCTATCCTCTATCCTATCCTATCCTCTATCCTATCCTATCCTCTATCCTATCCTATCTTCTATCCCATAAAATCCCCTATCCTATCCTCTGTCCTATCCTATCCTATATCCTATCCTATCCTCTATCCTATCCTACCCTCTATCCTATCCTATCCTCTATCCTATCCTATCCTCTATCCTATCCTATCCTCTATCCTATCCTATCCTCTATCCTATCCTATCCTCTATCCTATCCTATCCTCTATCCTATCCTATGCTCTATCCTATCCTATCCTCTATCCTATCCTATCCTCTATCCTATCCTCTATACTATCCTATCCTCTAACCTATCCTATCCTCTATCCTATCCTATCCTCTATCCTATCCTATCCTCTATCCTATCCTATCTTCTATCCCATAAAATCCCCTATCCTATCCTCTGTCCTATCCTATCCTATATCCTATCCTATCCTCTATCCTATCCTACCCTCTATCCTATCCTATCCTCTATCCTATCCTATCCTCTATCCTATGCTATCCTCTATCCTATCCTATCCTCTATCCTAGCCTATCCTCTATCCTATCCTATCCTCTATCCTATCCTATGCTCTATCCTATCCTATCCTCTATCCTATCCTATCCTCTATCCTATCCTCTATACTATCCTATCCTCTAACCTATCCTATCCTCTATCCTATCCTATCCTCTATCCTATCCTCTATACTATCCTATCATCTAACCTATCCTATCCTCTATCCTATCCTATCGTCTATCCTATCCTCTATCCTATCCTATCCTCTATCCTATCCTATCCTCTATCCTATCCTATCTTCTATCCCATAAAATCCCCTATCCTATCCTCTGTCCTATCCTATCCTATATCCTATCCTATACTCTATCCTATCCTATCCTCTATCCTATCCTATCCTCTATCCCATAAAATCCCCTATCCTATCCTCTGTCCTATCCTATCCTATATCCTATCCTATCCTCTAACCTATCCTATCCTCTATCCTATCCTATCCTCTATCCTATCCTCTATACTATCCTATCATCTAACCTATCCTATCCTCTATCCTATCCTATCGTCTATCCTATCCTCTATCCTATCCTATCCTCTATCCTATCCTATCCTCTATCCTATCCTATCTTCTATCCCATAAAATCCCCTATCCTATCCTCTGTCCTATCCTATCCTATATCCTATCCTATACTCTATCCTATCCTATCCTCTATCCTATCCTCTATACTATCCTATCCTCTAACCTATCCTATCCTCTATCCTATCCTATCCTCTATCCTATCCTCTATACGATCCTATCATCTAACCTATCCTATCCTCTATCCTATCCTATCGTCTATCCTATCCTCTATCCTATCCTATCCTCTATCCTATCCTATCCTCTATCCCATAAAATCCCCTATCCTATCCTCTGTCCTATCCTAACCTATATCCTATCCTATCCTCTATCCTATCCTATCCTCTATCCTATCCTATCCTCTATCCTATCCTATCATCTATCCTATCCTAACCTCTATCCTATCCTATCCTCTATCCTATCCTATCCTCTATCCTATCCTCTATACCGTCCTCTATCCTACCCTATCCTCTATCCTATCCTATCCTCTATCCTATCCTATCCTCTATCCTATCCTATCCTCTATCCTATCCTATCCTCTATCCTATCCTATCCTCTATCCTAACCTATCCTCTATCCTATCCTATCCTCTATCCTATCCTCTATACCATCCTCTATCCTATCCTATCCTCTATCCGATCCTCTATCCTATCCTATCCTCTATACCATCCTCTATCCTATCCTATCCTCTATCCGATCCTCTATCCTATCCTATCCTCTATACCATCCTCTATCCTATCCTATCCTCTATCCGATCCTGTATCCTATCCTATCCTCTATCCTATCCTATCCTCTAACCTATCCTATCCTATATCCTATCCTATCTTCTCTCCTATCCTATCCTCTATCCTATCCTATCCTCTATCCTATCCTACCCTCTATCAGATCCTCTATCCTATCCTATCATCTATCCTATCCTCTATCGTATCCTATCCTATCCTCTATCCTATCCTCTATACCATCTTCTATCCTATCCTATCCTCTATCCTATCCTATCCTCTATCCTATCCTATCCTCTATCCTATCCTATCCTCTATCCTATCCTATCCTATCCTCTATCCTATCCTATCCTCTATCCTATCCTATCCTCTATCCTATCCTATCCTATCCTCTATCCTATCCTATCCTCTATCCTATCCTATCCTCTATCCTATCCTATCCTCTATCCTATCCTATCCTCTATCCTATCCTATCCTCTATCCTATCCTATCCTCTATCCTATCCTATCCTATCCTCTATCCTATCCTATCCTCTATCCTATCCTATCCTCTATCCTATCCTATCCTCTATCCTATCCTATCCTCTATCCTATCCTATCCTCTATCCGATCCACTATCCTATCCTATCCTCTATCCTATCCTATCCTCTATCCTATCCTATCCTCTATCCTATCCTATCCTCTATCCTATCCTATCCTCTATCAGATCCTCAATCCTATCCTATCATCTATCCTATCCTCTATCGTATCCTATCCTATCCTCTATCCTATCCTATCCTCTATCCTATCCTATCATCTATCCTATCCTATCCTCTATCCTATCCTATCCTCTATCCTATCCTCTATACCATCCTCTATCCTACCCTATCCTCTATCCTATCCTATCCTCTATCCTATCCTATCCTCTATCCTACCCTATCCTCTATCCTATCCTATCCTCTATCCTATCCTATCCTCTATCCTATCCTATCCTCTATCCTATCCTATCCTCTATCCTATCCTATCCTCTATCCTATCCTATCCTCTATCCTATCCTATCCTCTATCCTATCCTATCCTCTATCCTATCCTATCCTCTATCCTATCCTATCCTCTATCCTATCCTATCCTCTATCCTATCCTATCCTCTATCCTATCCTATCCTCTATCCTATCCTATCCTCTATCCTATCCTATCCTCTATCCTATCCTCTATACCATCCTCTATCCTATCCTATCCTCTATCCGATCCTCTATCCTATCCTATCCTCTATACCATCCTCTATCCTATCCTATCCTCTATCCGATCCTGTATCCTATCCTATCCTCTATCCTATCCTATCCTCTAACCTATCCTATCCTATATCCTATCCTATCCTCTATCCTATCCTATCCTCTATCCTATCCTATCCTCTATCCTATCCTATCCTCTATCCTATCCTATCCTCTATCCTATCTTATCCTCTATCCTATCCTATCCTCTATCCTATCCTATCCTCTATCCTATACTATCGTCTGTCCTATCCTCTATCCTATCCTATCCTCTGTCCTATCCTATCCTCTATCCTATCCTATCCTCTATCCTATCCTATCCTCTATCCTATCCTATCCTCTATCCTATCCTATCCTCTATCCTATCCTATCCTCAATCCTATCCTATCCTCTATCCTATCCTATCCTCTATCCTATCCTATCGTCTATCCTATCCTCTATCCTATCCTATCCTCTGTCCTATCCTATCCTCTATCCTATCCTATCCTCTATCCTATCCTATCTTCTATCCCATAAAATCCCCTATCCTATCCTCTGTCCTATCCTATCCTATATCCTATCCTATACTCTATCCTATCCTATCCTCTATCCTATCCTATCCTCTATCCTATCCTCTATACTATCCTATCATCTAACCTATCCTATCCTCTATCCTATCCTATCGTCTATCCTATCCTCTATCCTATCCTATCCTCTATCCTATCCTATCCTCTATCCTATCCTATCTTCTATCCCATAAAATCCCCTATCCTATCCTCTGTCCTATCCTATCCTATATCCTATCCTATCCTCTATCCTATCCTACCCTCTATCCTATCCTATCCTCTATCCTATCCTATCCTCTATCCTATCCTATCCTCTATCCTATCCTATCCTCTATCCTATCCTATCCTCTATCCTATCCTATCCTCTATCCTATCCTATGCTCTATCCTATCCTATCCTCTATCCTATACTATCCTCTATCCTATCCTCTATACTATCGTATCCTCTAACCTATCCTATCCTCTATCCTATCCTATCCTCTATCCTATCCTCTATACTATCCTATCATCTAACCTATCCTATCCTCTATCCTATCCTATCGGCTATCCTATCCTCTATCCTATCCTATCCTCTATCCTATCCTATCCTCTATCCTATCCTATCTTCTATCCCATAAAATCCCCTATCCTATCCTCTGTCCTATCCTATCCTATATCCTATCCTATACTCTATCCTATCCTATCCTCTATCCCATAAAATCCCCTATCCTATCCTCTGTCCTATCCTATCCTATATCCTATCCTATCCTCTATCCTATCCTATCCTCTATCCTATCCTATCCTCTATCCTATCCTATCCTCTATCCTATCCTATCCTCTATCCTATCCTACCCTCTATCAGATCCTCTATCCTATCCTATCATCTATCCTATCCTCTATCGTATCCTATCCTATCCTCTATCCTATCCTCTATACCATCCTCTATCCTATCCTATCCTCTATCCTATCCTATCCTCTATCCTATCCTATCCTCTATCCTATCCTATCCTCTATCCTATCCTATCCTCTATCCTATCCTATCCTCTATCCTATCCTATCCTCTATCCTATCCTATCCTCTATCCTATCCTATCCTCTATCCTATCCTATCCTCTATCCTATCCTATGCTCTATCCTATCCTATCCTCTATCCTATACTATCCTCTATCCTATCCTCTATACTATCGTATCCTCTAACCTATCCTATCCTCTATCCTATCCTATCCTCTATCCTATCCTCTATACTATCCTATCATCTAACCTATCCTATCCTCTATCCTATCCTATCGTCTATCCTATCCTCTATCCTATCCTATCGTCTATCCTATCCTCTATCCTATCCTATCCTCTATCCTATCCTATCCTATCCTCTATCCTATCCTATCCTCTATCCTATCCTATCCTCTATCCTATCCTATCCTATCCTCTATCCTATCATATCCTCTATCCTACCCTATCCTCTATCCTATCCTATCCTATCCTCTATCCTATCCTATCCTCTATCCTATCCTATCCTCTATCCTATCCTATCCTCTATCCTATCCTCTATACTATCCTATCGTCTAACCTATCCTATCCTCTATCCTATCCTATCGTCTATCCTATCCTCTATCCTATCCTATCCTCTATCCTATCCTATCCTCTATCCTATCCTATCTTCTATCCTATCCTATCCTCTATCCTATCCTATCCTCTATCCTATCCTATCCTATTCTCTATCCTATCCTATCCTCTATCCTATCCTATCCTCTATCCTATCCTATCCTATTCTCTATCCTATCCTATCCTCTATCCTATCCTATCCTCTATCCTATCCTATCCTATCGTCTATTATATCCTCTATCCTATCCTCTATCCTATCCTATCCTCTATCCTATCCTATCCTCTATCCTATCCTATCTTCTATCCTATCCTATCCTCTATCCCATCAAATCCCCTATCCTATCCTCTGTCCTATCCTATCCTATATCCTATCCTATACTCTATCCTATCCTATCCTCTATCCTATCCTATCGACTATCCTATCCTATCCTCTATCCTATCCTATCCTCTATCCTATCCTATCCTCTATCCTATTCTATCCTCTATCCTATCCTATCCTCTATCCCACCCTATCCTCTATCCTATCCTATCCTCTATCCTATCCTATCCTCTATGCTATCTTCTATCCTATCCTATTCTCTATCCTATCCTATCCTCTATCCTATCCTTTCCTCTATCCTATCCAATCCTCTATCTTATCCGATCCTCTATCCTATCCTATCCTCTATAATATCCTATTCTCTATACTATCCTATCCTCTATCCTATCCTATCCTCTATGCTATCTTCTATCCTATCCTATTCTCTATCCTATCCTATCCTCTATCCTATCCTTTCCTCTATCCTATCCAATCCTCTATCTTATCCGATCCTCTATCCTATCCTATCCTCTATAATATCCTATTCTCTATACTATCCTATCCTCTATCCTATCCTATCCTCGATCCTATCCTATCCTCTATCAGATCCTCTATCCTATCCTATCATCTATCCTATCCTCTATCGTATCCTATCCTATCCTCTATCCTATCCTATCCTCTATCCTATCCTATCATCTATCCTATCCTATCCTCTATCCTATCCTATCCTCTATCCTATCCTATCCTCTATCCTATCCTCTATACCATCCTCTATCCTACCCTATCCTCTATCCTATCCTATCCTCTATCCTATCCTATCCTCTATCCTATCCTATCCTCTATCCTATCCTATCCTCTATCCTATCCTCTATACCATCCTCTATCCTATCCTATCCTCTATCCGATCCTCTATCCTATCCTATCCTCTATACAATCCTCTATCCTATCCTATCCTCTATCCGATCCTCTATCCTATCCTATCCTCTATCCTATCCTATCCTCTAACCTATCCTATCCTATATCCTATCCTATCCTCTATCCTATCCTATCCTCTATCCTATCCTATCCTCTATCCTATCCTATCCTCTATCCTATCCTATCCTCTATCCGATCCACCATCCTATCCTATCCTCTATCCTATCCTATCCTCTATCCTATCCTACCATCTATCAGATCCTCTATCCTATCCTCTATCGTATCCTATCCTATCCTCTATCCTATCCTCTATACCATCCTCTATCCTATCCTATCCTCTATCCTATCCTATCCTCTATCCTATCCTATCCTCTATCCTATCCTATCCTCTATCCTATCCTATCCTCTATCCTATCCTCTATACTATCCTATCGTCTAACCTATCCTATCCTCTATCCTATCCTATCGTCTATCCTATCCTCTATCCTATCCTATCCTCTATCCTATCCTATCCTCTATCCTATCCTATCTTCTATCCTATCCTATCCTCTATCCTATCCTATTCTCTATCCTATCCTATCCTCTATCCTATCCTATCCTCTATCCTATCCTATCCTCTATCCTATCCTCTATACTATCCTATCATCTAACCTATCCTATCCTCTATCCTATCCTATCGTCTATCCTATCCTCTATCCTATCCTATCCTCTATCCTATCCTATCCTCTATCCTATCCTATCCTCTATCCTATCCTATCTTCTATCCTATCCTATCCTCTATCCCATCAAATCCCCTATCCTATCCTCTGTCCTATCCTATCCTATATCCTATCCTATACTCTATCCTATCCTATCCTCTATCCTATCCTATCCTATCCTCTATCCTATCCTATCCTCTATCCTATCCTATCCTCTATCCTATTCTATCCTCTATCCTATCCTATCCTCTATCCCACCCTATCCTCTATCCTATCCTATCCTCTATCCTATCCTATCCTCTATCCTATCCTATCCTCTATCCTATCCTATCCTCTATCCTATACTATCCTCTACCTTATCCGATCCTCTATCCTATCCAATTACCTATCCTTTCCTCTATCCTATCCAATCCTCTATCTTATCCGATCCTCTATCCTATCCTATCCTCTATAATATCTTATTCTCTATACTATCCTATCCTCTATCCTATCCTATCCTCTATCCTATCCTATCCTCAATCCTATCCTATCCTCTATCCTATCCTATCCTATATCCTATCCTATCCTCAATCCTATCCTATCCTCTATCCTATCCTATCCTCTATCCTATTCTATACTCCATCCTATCCCATCCGCTATCCTAACCTATCCTCTATCCTATTATATAATCTATCCTATCCTATCCTCTATCCTACCCTATCCTCTATCCTATCCTATCCTCTATCCTATCCTATCCTCTATCAGATCCTCTATCCTATCCTATCATCTATCCTATCCTCTATCGTATCCTATCCTATCCTCTATCCTATCCTATCCTCTATCCTATCCTATCATCTATCCTATCCTATCCTCTATCCTATCCTATCCTCTATCCTATCCTATCCTCTATCCTATCCTATCTTCTATCCTATCCTATCCTCTATCCTATCCTATCCTCTATCCTATCCTATCCTATTCTCTATCCTATCCTATCCTCTATCCTATCCTATCCTATCCTCTATCCTATCCTCTATACTATCCTATCATCTAACCTATCCTATCCTCTATCCTATCCTATCGTCTATCCTATCCTCTATCCTATCCTATCCTCTATCCTATCCTATCCTCTATCCTATCCTATCCTCTATCCTATCCTATCTTCTATCCTATCCTATCCTCTATCCCATCAAATCCCCTATCCTATCCTCTGTCCTATCCTATCCTATATCCTATCCTATACTCTATCCTATCCTATCCTCTATCCTATCCTATCGACTATCCTATCCTATCCTCTATCCTATCCTATCCTCTATCTTATCCTATCCTCTATCCTATTCTATCCTCTATCCTATCCTATCCTCTATCCCACCCTATCCTCTATCCTATCCTATCCTCTATCCTATCCTATCCTCTATGCTATCTTCTATCCTATCCTATTCTCTATCCTATCCTATCCTCTATCCTATCCTTTCCTCTATCCTATCCAATCCTCTATCTTATCCGATCCTCTATCCTATCCTATCCTCTATAATATCCTATTCTCTATACTATCCTATCCTCTATCCTATCCTATCCTCTATCCTATCCTATCCTCTATCCTATCCTATCCTCTATCCCACCCTATCCTCTATCCTATCCTATCCTCTATCCTATCCTATCCTCTATGCTATCTTCTATCCTATCCTATTCTCTATCCTATCCTATCCTCTATCCTATCCTTTCCTCTATCCTATCCAATCCTCTATCTTATCCGATCCTCTATCCTATCCTATCCTCTATAATATCCTATTCTCTATACTATCCTATCCTCTATCCTATCCTATCCTCGATCCTATCCTATCCTCTATCAGATCCACTATCCTATCCTATCATCTATCCTATCCTCTATCGTATCCTATCCTATCCTCTATCCTATCCTATCCTCTATCCTATCCTATCATCTATCCTATCCTATCCTCTATCCTATCCTATCCTCTATCCTATCCTATCCTCTATCCTATCCTCTATACCATCCTCTATCCTACCCTATCCTCTATCCTATCCTATCCTCTATCCTATCCTATCCTCTATCCTATCCTATCCTCTATCCTATCCTCTATACCATCCTCTATCCTATCCTATCCTCTATCCGATCCTCTATCCTATCCTATCCTCTATACAATCCTCTATCCTATCCTATCCTCTATCCGATCCTCTATCCTATCCTATCCTCTATCCTATCCTATCCTCTAACCTATCCTATCCTATATCCTATCCTATCCTCTATCCTATCCTATCCTCTATCCTATCCTATCCTCTATCCTATCCTATCCTCTATCCTATCCTATCCTCTATCCTATCCTATCCTCTATCCTATCCTATCCTCTATCCTATCCTATCCTCTATCCTATCCTATCCTCTATCCTATCCTATCCTCTATCCTATCCTATCCTCTATCCGATCCACTATCCTATCCTATCCTCTATCCTATCCTATCCTCTATCCTATCCTACCATCTATCAGATCCTCTATCCTATCCTCTATCGTATCCTATCCTATCCTCTATCCTATCCTCTATACCATCCTCTATCCTATCCTATCCTCTATCCTATCCTATCCTCTATCCTATCCTCTATACTATCCTATCGTCTAACCTATCCTATCCTCTATCCTATCCTATCGTCTATCCTATCCTCTATCCTATCCTATCCTCTATCCTATCCTATCTTCTATCCTATCCTATCCTCTATCCTATCCTATCCTCTATCCTATCCTATCCTATTCTCTATCCTATCCTATCCTCTATCCTATCCTATCCTCTATCCTATCCTATCCTCTATCCTATCCTCTATACTATCCTATCATCTAACCTATCCTATCCTCTATCCTATCCTATCGTCTATCCTATCCTCTATCCTATCCTATCCACTATCCTATCCTATCCTCTATCCTATCCTATCCTCTATCCTATCCTATCTTCTATCCTATCCTATCCTCTATCCCATCAAATCCCCTATCCTATCCTCTGTCCTATCCTATCCTATATCCTATCCTATACTCTATCCTATCCTATCCTCTATCCTATCCTATCGACTATCCTATCCTATCCTCTATCCTATCCTATCCTCTATCCTATCCTATCCTCTATCCTATTCTATCCTCTATCCTATCCTATCCTCTATCCCACCCTATCCTCTATCCTATCCTATCCTCTATCCTATCCTATCCTCTATCCTATCCTATCCTCTATCCTATCCTATCCTCTATCCTATCCTATCCTCTATCCTATACTATCCTCTACCTTATCCGATCCTCTATCCTATCCAATTACCTATCCTTTCCTCTATCCTATCCAATCCTCTATCTTATCCGATCCTCTATCCTATCCTATCCTCTATAATATCTTATTCTCTATACTATCCTATCCTCTATCCTATCCTATCCTCTATCCTATCATAACCTCAATCCTATCCTATCCTCTATCCTATCCTATCCTATCCTCAATCCTATCCTATCCTCTTTCCTATCCTATCCTCTATCCTATTGTATACTCCATCCTATCCCATCCGCTATCCTAACCTATCCTCTATCCTATTATATCCTCTATCCTATCCTATCCTCTATCCTACCCTATCCTCTATCCTATCCTATCCTCTATCCTATCCTATCCTCTATCAGATCCTCTATCCTATCCTATCATCTATCCTATCCTCTATCGTATCCTATCCTATCCTCTATCCTATCCTATCCTCTATCCTATCCTATCATCTATCCTATCCTATCCTCTATCCTATCCTATCCTCTATCCTATCCTATCCTCTATCCTATCCTATCTTCTATCCTATCCTCTATCCTATCCTATCCTCTATCCTATCCTATCATCTATCCTATCCTATCCTCTATCCTATCCTATCCTCTATCCTATCCTATCATCTATCCTATCCTATCCTCTATCCTATCCTATCCTCTATCCTATCCTATCCTCTATCCTATCCTATCTTCTATCCTATCCTCTATCCTATCCTATCCTCTATCCTATCCTATCCTCTATCCTATCCTATCCTCTATCCTATCCTATCCTCTATCCTATCCTATCCTCTATCCTATCCTATCCTCTATCCTATCCTATCCTCTATCCTATCCTCTATCCTATCCTATCCTCTATCCTATCCTATCTTCTATCCTATCCTATCCTCTATCCTATCCTATCCTCTATCCTATCCTATCCTATTCTCTATCCTATCCTATCCTCTATCCTATCCTATCCTCTATCCTATCCTATCCTCTATCCTATCCTCTATACTATCCTATCATCTAACCTATCCTATCCTCTATCCTATCCTATCGTCTATCCTATCCTCTATCCTATCCTATCCTCTATCCTATCCTATCCTCTATCCTATCCTATCCTCTATCCTATCCTATCTTCTATCCTATCCTATCCTCTATCCCATCAAATCCCCTATCCTATCCTCTGTCCTATCCTATCCTATATCCTATCCTATACTCTATCCTATCCTATCCTCTATCCTATCCTATCGACTATCCTATCCTATCCTCTATCCTATCCTATCCTCTATCCTATCCTATCCTCTATCCTATTCTATCCTCTATCCTATCCTATCCTCTATCCCACCCTATCCTCTATCCTATCCTATCCTCTATCCTATCCTATCCTCTATCCTATCCTATCCTCTATCCTATTCTATACTCCATCCTATCCCATCCGCTATCCTAACCTATCCTCTATCCTATTACATCCTCTATCCTATCCTATCCTCTATCCTACCCTATCCTCTATCCTATCCTATCCTCTATCCTATCCTATCCTCTATCAGATCCTCTATCCTATCCTATCATCTATCATATCCTCTATCGTATCCTATCCTATCCTCTATCCTATCCTATCCTCTATCCTATCCTATCATCTATCCTATCCTATCCTCTATCCTATCCTATCCTCTATCCTATCCTATCCTCTATCCTATCCTATCTTCTATCCTATCCTATCCTCTATCCTATCCTATCCTCTATCCTATCCTATCCTATTCTCTATCCTATCCTATCCTCTATCCTATCCTATCCTCTATCCTATCCTATCCTCTATCCTATCCTCTATACTATCCTATCATCTAACCTATCCTATCCTCTATCCTATCCTATCGTCTATCCTATCCTCTATCCTATCCTATCCTCTATCCTATCCTATCCTCTATCCTATCCTATCCTCTATCCTATCCTATCTTCTATCCTATCCTATCCTCTATCCCATCAAATCCCCTATCCTATACTCTGTCCTATCCTATCCTATATCCTATCCTATACTCTATCCTATCCTATCCTCTATCCTATCCTATCGATTATCCTATCCTATCCTCTATCCTATCCTATCCTCTATCCTATCCTATCCTCTATCCTATTCTATCCTCTATCCTATCCTATCCTCTATCCCACCCTATCCTCTATCCTATCCTATCCTCTATCCTATCCTATCCTCTATCCCACCCTATCCTCTATCCTATCCTATCCTCTATCCGATCCTCTATCCTATCCTATCCTCTATACAATCCTCTATCCTATCCTATCCTCTATCCGATCCTCTATCCTATCCTATCCTCTATCCTATCCTATCCTCTAACCTATCCTATCCTATATCCTATCCTATCCTCTATCCTATCCTATCCTCTATCCTATCCTATCCTCTATCCTATCCTATCCTCTATCCTATCCTCTATACTATCCTATCGTCTAACCTATCCTATCCTCTATCCTATCCTATCGTCTATCCTATCCTCTATCCTATCCTATCCTCTATCCTATCCTATCCTCTATCCTATCCTATCTTCTATCCTATCCTATCCTCTATCCTATCCTATCCTCTATCCTATCCTATCCTATTCTCTATCCTATCCTATCCTCTATCCTATCCTATCCTCTATCCTATCCTATCCTCTACCCTATCCTCTATACTATCCTATCATCTAACCTATCCTATCCTCTATCCTATCCTATCGTCTATCCTATCCTCTATCCTATCCTATCCTCTATCCTATCCTATCCTCTATCCTATCCTATCCTCTATCCTATTCTATACTCTATCCTATCCTATCCTCTATCCCACCCTATCCTCTATCCTATCCTATCCTCTATCCTATCCTATCCTCTATCCTATCCTATCCTCTATCCTATCCTATCCTCTATCCTATACTATCCTCTACCTTATCCGATCCTCTATCCTATCCAATTACCTATCCTTTCCTCTATCCTATCCAATCCTCTATCTTATCCGATCCTCTATCCTATCCTATCCTCTATAATATCTTATTCTCTATACTATCCTATCCTCTATCCTATCCTATCCTCTATCCTATCCTATCCTCAATCCTATCCTATCCTCTATCCTATCCTATCCTCTATCCTATCCTATCCTCAATCCTATCCTATCCTCTATCCTATCCTATCCTCTATCCTATTCTATACTCCATCCTATCCCATCCGCTATCCTAACCTATCCTCTATCCTATTATATCCTCTATCCTATCCTATCCTCTATCCTACCCTATCCTCTATCCTATCCTATCCTCTATCCTATCCTATCCTCTATCAGATCCTCTATCCTATCCTATCATCTATCCTATCCTCTGTCGTATCCTATCCTATCCTCTATCCTATCCTATCCTCTATCCTATCCTATCATCTATCCTATCCTATCCTCTATCCTATCCTATCCTCTATCCTATCCTATCCTCTATCCTATCCTATCTTCTATCCTATCCTATCCTCTATCCTATCCTATCCTCTATCCTATCCTATCCTATTCTCTATCCTATCCTATCCTCTATCCTATCCTATCCTCTATCCTATCCTATCCTCTATCCTATCCTATCCTCTATCCTATCCTATCTTCTATCCTATCCTCTCCTCTATCCCATCAAATCCCCTATCCTATCCTCTGTCCTATCCTATCCTATATCCTATCCTATACTCTATCCTATCCTATCCTCTATCCTATCCTATCGACTATCCTATCCTATCCTCTATCCTATCCTATCCTCTATCCTATCCTATCCTCTATCCTATTCTATCCTCTATCCTATCCTATCCTCTATCCCACCCTATCCTCTATCCTATCCTATCCTCTATCCTATCCTATCCTCTATCCCACCCTATCCTCTATCCTATCCTATCCTCTATCCTATCCTATCCTCTATGCTATCTTCTATCCTATCCTATTCTCTATCCTATCCAATCCTCTATCTTATCCGATCCTCTATCCTATCCTATCCTCTATAATATCCTATTCTCTATACTATCCTATCCTCTATCCTATCCTATCCTCTATCCTATCCTATCCTCTATCCTATCCTATCCTCTATCGCACCCTATCCTCTACCCTATCCTATCCTCTATCCTATCCTATCCTCTATGCAATCTTCTATCCTATCCTATTCTCTATCCTATCCTATCCTCTATCCTATCCTTTCCTCTATCCTATCCAATCCTCTATCTTATCCGATCCTCTATCCTATCCTATCCTCTATAATATCCTATTCTCTATACTATCCTATCCTCTATCCTATCCTATCCTCTATCCTATCCTATCCTCTATCAGATCCTCTATCCTATCCTATCCTCTATCCTATCCTATCCTCTATCCTATCCTACCATCTATCAGATCCTCTATCCTATCCTCTATCGTATCCTATCCTATCCTCTATCCTATCCTATCCTCTATCCTATCCTATCCTCTATCCTATCCTATCCTCTATCCTATCCTATCCTCTATCCTATCCTATCCTCTATCCTATCCTATCCTCTATCCTATCCTATCCTCTATCCTATCCTATCCTCTATCCTATCCTCTATCCTATCCTATCCTCTATCCTATCCTATCCTCTATCCTATCCTCTATACTATCCTATCGTCTAACCTATCCTATCCTCTATCCTATCCTATCGTCTATCCTATCCTCTATCCTATCCTATCCTCTATCCTATCCTATCCTCTATCCTATCCTATCTTCTATCCTATCCTATCCTCTATCCTATCCTATCCTCTATCCTATCCTATCCTATTCTCTATCCTATCCTATCCTCTATCCTATCCTATCCTCTATCCTATCCTATCCTCTACCCTATCCTCTATACTATCCTATCATCTAACCTATCCTATCCTCTATCCTATCCTATCGTCTATCCTATCCTCTATCCTATCCTATCCTCTATCCTATCCTATCCTCTATCCTATCCTATCCTCTATCCTATTCTATACTCTATCCTATCCTATCCTCTATCCCACCCTATCCTCTATCCTATCCTATCCTCTATCCTATCCTATCCTCTATCCTATCCTATCCTCTATCCTATCCTATCCTCTATCCTATACTATCCTCTACCTTATCCGATCCTCTATCCTATCCAATTACCTATCCTTTCCTCTATCCTATCCAATCCTCTATCTTATCCGATCCTCTATCCTATCCTATCCTCTATAATATCTTATTCTCTATACTATCCTATCCTCTATCCTATCCTATCCTCTATCCTATCCTATCCTCAATCCTATCCTATCCTCTATCCTATCCTATCCTCTATCCTATCCTATCCTCAATCCTATCCTATCCTCTATCCTATCCTATCCTCTATCCTATTCTATACTCCATCCTATCCCATCCGCTATCCTAACCTATCCTCTATCCTATTATATCCTCTATCCTATCCTATCCTCTATCCTACCCTATCCTCTATCCTATCCTATCCTCTATCCTATCCTATCCTCTATCAGATCCTCTATCCTATCCTATCATCTATCCTATCCTCTGTCGTATCCTATCCTATCCTCTATCCTATCCTATCCTCTATCCTATCCTATCATCTATCCTATCCTATCCTCTATCCTATCCTATCCTCTATCCTATCCTATCCTCTATCCTATCCTATCTTCTATCCTATCCTATCCTCTATCCTATCCTATCCTCTATCCTATCCTATCCTATTCTCTATCCTATCCTATCCTCTATCCTATCCTATCCTCTATCCTATCCTATCCTCTATCCTATCCTATCCTCTATCCTATCCTATCTTCTATCCTATCCTCTCCTCTATCCCATCAAATCCCCTATCCTATCCTCTGTCCTATCCTATCCTATATCCTATCCTATACTCTATCCTATCCTATCCTCTATCCTATCCTATCGACTATCCTATCCTATCCTCTATCCTATCCTATCCTCTATCCTATCCTATCCTCTATCCTATTCTATCCTCTATCCTATCCTATCCTCTATCCCACCCTATCCTCTATCCTATCCTATCCTCTATCCTATCCTATCCTCTATCCCACCCTATCCTCTATCCTATCCTATCCTCTATCCTATCCTATCCTCTATGCTATCTTCTATCCTATCCTATTCTCTATCCTATCCAATCCTCTATCTTATCCGATCCTCTATCCTATCCTATCCTCTATAATATCCTATTCTCTATACTATCCTATCCTCTATCCTATCCTATCCTCTATCCTATCCTATCCTCTATCCTATCCTATCCTCTATCGCACCCTATCCTCTACCCTATCCTATCCTCTATCCTATCCTATCCTCTATGCAATCTTCTATCCTATCCTATTCTCTATCCTATCCTATCCTCTATCCTATCCTTTCCTCTATCCTATCCAATCCTCTATCTTATCCGATCCTCTATCCTATCCTATCCTCTATAATATCCTATTCTCTATACTATCCTATCCTCTATCCTATCCTATCCTCTATCCTATCCTATCCTCTATCAGATCCTCTATCCTATCCTATCCTCTATCCTATCCTATCCTCTATCCTATCCTACCATCTATCAGATCCTCTATCCTATCCTCTATCGTATCCTATCCTATCCTCTATCCTATCCTATCCTCTATCCTATCCTATCCTCTATCCTATCCTATCCTCTATCCTATCCTATCCTCTATCCTATCCTATCCTCTATCCTATCCTATCCTCTATCCTATCCTATCCTCTATCCTATCCTATCCTCTATCCTATCCTCTATACTATCCTATCGTCTAACCTATCCTATCCTCTATCCTATCCTATCGTCTATCCTATCCTCTATCCTATCCTATCCTCTATCCTATCCTATCCTCTATCCCACCCTATCCTCTATCCTATCCTATCCTCTATCCGATCCTCTATCCTATCCTATCCTCTATACAATCCTCTATCCTATCCTATCCTCTATCCGATCCTCTATCCTATCCTATCCTCTATCCTATCCTATCCTCTAACCTATCCTATCCTATATCCTATCCTATCCTCTATCCTATCCTATCCTCTATCCTATCCTATCCTCTATCCTATCCTATCCTCTATCCTATCCTCTATACTATCCTATCGTCTAACCTATCCTATCCTCTATCCTATCCTATCGTCTATCCTATCCTCTATCCTATCCTATCCTCTATCCTATCCTATCCTCTATCCTATCCTATCTTCTATCCTATCCTATCCTCTATCCTATCCTATCCTCTATCCTATCCTATCCTATTCTCTATCCTATCCTATCCTCTATCCTATCCTATCCTCTATCCTATCCTATCCTCTACCCTATCCTCTATACTATCCTATCATCTAACCTATCCTATCCTCTATCCTATCCTATCGTCTATCCTATCCTCTATCCTATCCTATCCTCTATCCTATCCTATCCTCTATCCTATCCTATCCTCTATCCTATTCTATACTCTATCCTATCCTATCCTCTATCCCACCCTATCCTCTATCCTATCCTATCCTCTATCCTATCCTATCCTCTATCCTATCCTATCCTCTATCCTATCCTATCCTCTATCCTATACTATCCTCTACCTTATCCGATCCTCTATCCTATCCAATTACCTATCCTTTCCTCTATCCTATCCAATCCTCTATCTTATCCGATCCTCTATCCTATCCTATCCTCTATAATATCTTATTCTCTATACTATCCTATCCTCTATCCTATCCTATCCTCTATCCTATCCTATCCTCAATCCTATCCTATCCTCTATCCTATCCTATCCTCTATCCTATCCTATCCTCAATCCTATCCTATCCTCTATCCTATCCTATCCTCTATCCTATTCTATACTCCATCCTATCCCATCCGCTATCCTAACCTATCCTCTATCCTATTATATCCTCTATCCTATCCTATCCTCTATCCTACCCTATCCTCTATCCTATCCTATCCTCTATCCTATCCTATCCTCTATCAGATCCTCTATCCTATCCTATCATCTATCCTATCCTCTGTCGTATCCTATCCTATCCTCTATCCTATCCTATCCTCTATCCTATCCTATCATCTATCCTATCCTATCCTCTATCCTATCCTATCCTCTATCCTATCCTATCCTCTATCCTATCCTATCTTCTATCCTATCCTATCCTCTATCCTATCCTATCCTCTATCCTATCCTATCCTATTCTCTATCCTATCCTATCCTCTATCCTATCCTATCCTCTATCCTATCCTATCCTCTATCCTATCCTATCCTCTATCCTATCCTATCTTCTATCCTATCCTATCCTCTATCCCATCAAATCCCCTATCCTATCCTCTGTCCTATCCTATCCTATATCCTATCCTATACTCTATCCTATCCTATCCTCTATCCTATCCTATCGACTATCCTATCCTATCCTCTATCCTATCCTATCCTCTATCCTATCCTATCCTCTATCCTATTCTATCCTCTATCCTATCCTATCCTCTATCCCACCCTATCCTCTATCCTATCCTATCCTCTATCCTATCCTATCCTCTATCCCACCCTATCCTCTATCCTATCCTATCCTCTATCCTATCCTATCCTCTATGCTATCTTCTATCCTATCCTATTCTCTATCCTATCCAATCCTCTATCTTATCCGATCCTCTATCCTATCCTATCCTCTATAATATCCTATTCTCTATACTATCCTATCCTCTATCCTATCCTATCCTCTATCCTATCCTATCCTCTATCCTATCCTATCCTCTATCGCACCCTATCCTCTACCCTATCCTATCCTCTATCCTATCCTATCCTCTATGCAATCTTCTATCCTATCCTATTCTCTATCCTATCCTATCCTCTATCCTATCCTTTCCTCTATCCTATCCAATCCTCTATCTTATCCGATCCTCTATCCTATCCTATCCTCTATAATATCCTATTCTCTATACTATCCTATCCTCTATCCTATCCTATCCTCTATCCTATCCTATCCTCTATCAGATCCTCTATCCTATCCTATCCTCTATCCTATCCTATCCTCTATCCTATCCTACCATCTATCAGATCCTCTATCCTATCCTCTATCGTATCCTATCCTATCCTCTATCCTATCCTATCCTCTATCCTATCCTATCCTCTATCCTATCCTATCCTCTATCCTATCCTATCCTCTATCCTATCCTATCCTCTATCCTATCCTATCCTCTATCCTATCCTATCCTCTATCCTATCCTCTATACTATCCTATCGTCTAACCTATCCTATCCTCTATCCTATCCTATCGTCTATCCTATCCTCTATCCTATCCTATCCTCTATCCTATCCTATCCTCTATCCTATCCTATCTTCTATCCTATCCTATCCTCTATTCTATCCTATCCTATTCTCTATCCTATCCTATCCTCTATCCTATCCTATCCTCTATCCTATCCTATCCTCTATCCTATCCTCTATACTATCCTATCATCTAACCTATCCAATCCTCTATCCTATCCTATCGTCTATCCTATCCTCTATCCTATCCTATCCTCTATCCTATCCTATCCTCTATCCTATCCTATCCTCTATCCTATCCTATCGTCTATCCTATCCTCTATCCTATCCTATCCTCTATCCTATCCTATCCTCTATCCTATCCTATCCTCTATCCTATCCTATCTTCTATCCTATCCTATCCTCTATCCCATCAAATCCCCTATCCTATCCTCTGTCATATCCTATCCTATATAATATCCTATACTCTATCCTATCCTATCCTCTATCCTATCCTATCGACTATCCTATCCTATCCTCTATCCTATCCTATCCTCTATCCTATCCTATCCTCTATCCTATTCTATCCTCTATCCTATCCTATCCTCTATCCCACCCTATCCTCTATCCTATCCTATCCTCTATCCTATCCTATCCTCTATCCTATCCTATCCTCTATCCTATCCTATCCTCTATCCTATACTATCCTCTACCTTATCCGATCCTCTATCCTATCCAATTACCTATCCTTTCCTCTATCCTATCCAATCCTCTATCTTATCCGATCCTCTAGCCTATCCTATCCTCTATAATATCTTATTCTCTATACTATCCTATCCTCTATCCTATCCTATCCTCTATCCTATCCTATCCTCAATCCTATCCTATCCTCTATCCTATCCTATCCTCTATCCTATCCTATCCTCAATCCTATCCTATCCTCTATCCTATCCTATCCTCTATCCTATTCTATACTCCATCCTATCCCATCCGCTATCCTAACCTATCCTCTATCCTATTATATCCTCTATCCTATCCTATCCTCTATCCTACCCTATCCTCTATCCTATCCTATCCTCTATCCTATCCTATCCTCTATCCTATCCTATCCTCTATCCTATCCTATCCTCTATCCGATCCACTATCCTATCCTATCCTCTATTCTATCCTATCCTCTATCCTATCCTATCCTCTATCAGATCCTCTATCCTATCCTATCATCTATCCTATCCTCTATCGTATCATATCCTATCCTCTATCCTATCCTATCCTCTATCCTATCCTATCCTATCTTCTATCCTATCCTATCCTCTATCCTATCCTCTATACCATCCTCTATCCTATCCTATCCTCTATCCTATCCTATCCTCTATCCTATCCTATCCTCTATACTATCCTATCCTCAATCCTAGCCTGTCCTCTATCCTATCCTATCCTCTATCCTATGTTATCCTCTATCCTATCCTATCCTCTATCCTATCCTATCCTCTATCCTATTCTATCCTCTATCCTATCCTATCCTCTATCCTATCCTATCCTCTATCCTATCCTATCCTCTATCCTATCATATCCTCTATCCTATCCTCTATACCATCCTCTATCCTATCCTATCCTCTATCCTATCCTATCCTCAATCCTATCCTATCCTCTATCCTATCCTATCCTCTATCCTATCCTATCCTCTATCCTATCCTATCCTCTATCCTATCCTATCATCTATCCTATCCTATCCTCTATCTTATCCTCTATCCTATCCTCTTTCCTATCCCATCCTCTATCCTATCCTATCCTCTATCCTATCCTATCCTCTATCCTATCCTCTATACTATCCTATCCTCTAACCTATCCTATCCTCTATCCTATCCTATCCTCTATCCTATCCTCTATACTATCCTATCATCTAACCTATCCTATCCTCTATCCTATCCTATCGTCTATCCTATCCTCTATCCTATCCTATCCTCTATCCTATCCTATCCTCTATCCTATCCTATCTTCTATCCTATCCTATCCTCTATCCCATCAAATCCCCTATCCTATCCTCTGTCCTATCCTATCCTATATCCTATCCTATACTCTATCCTATCCTATCCTCTATCCTATCCTATCCTCTATCCTATCCTATCCTCTATCCTATCCTATCCTCTATCCTATCCTATCCTCTATCCTATCCTATCCTCTATCCTATCCTATCCTCTATCCTATCCTATCCTCTATCCTATCCTATCCTCTATCCTATCCTATCCTCTATCCTATCCTATCCTCTATCCTATCCTATCCTCTATCCTATCCTATCCTCTATCCTATCCTATCCTCTATCCTATCCTCTATACCATCCTCTATCCTATCCTATCCTCTATCCGATCCTCTATCCTATCCTATCCTCTATCCTATCCTACCCTCTATCAGATCCTCTATCCTATCCTATCATCTATCCTATCCTCTATCGTATCCTATCCTATCCTCTATCCTATCCTCTATACCATCCTCTATCCTATCCTATCCTCTATCCTATCCTATCCTCTATCCTATCCTATCCTCTATCCTATTCTATCCTCTATCCTATCCTATCCTATCCTCTATCCTATCCTATCCTCTATCCTATCCTATCCTCTATCCTATCCTATCCTCTATCCTATCCTATCCTATCCTCTATCCTATACTATCCTCTATCCTATCTATCCTCTATCCTATCCTATCCTCTATCCTATCCTATCCTCTATCCTATCCTCTATACTATCCTATCATCTAACCTATCCTATCCTCTATCCTATCCTATCGTCTATCCTATCCTCTATCCTATCCTATCCTCTATCCTATCCTATCCTCTATCCTATCCTATCTTCTATCCTATCCTATCCTCTATCCCATCAAATCCCCTATCCTATCCTCTGTCCTATCCTATCCTATATCCTATCCTATACTCTATCCTATCCTATCCTCTATCCTATCCTATCGACTATCCTATCCTATCCTCTATCCTATCCTATCCTCTATCCTATCCTATCCTCTATCCTATTCTATCCTCTATCCTATCCTATCCTCTATCCCACCCTATCCTCTATCCTATCCTATCCTCTATCCTATCCTATCCTCTATCCCACCCTATCCTCTATCCTATCCTATCCTCTATCCTATCCTATCCTCTATGCTATCTTCTATCCTATCCTATTCTCTATCCTATCCTATCCTCTATCCTATCCTATCCTCTATCCCACCCTATCCTCTATCCTATCCTATCCTCTATCCTATCCTATCCTCTATGCTATCTTCTATCCTATCCTATTCTCTATCCTATCCTATGCTCTATCCTATCCTTTCCTCTATCCTATCCTATCCTCTATCCTATCCGATCCTCTATCCTATCCTATCCTCTATAATATCCTATTCTCTATACTATCCTATCCTCTATCCTATCCTATCCTCTATCCTATCCTATCCTCTATCAGATCCTCTATCCTATCCTATCATCTATCCTATCCTCTATCGTATCCTATCCTATCCTCTATCCTATCCTATCCTCTATCCTATCCTATCATCTATCCTATCCTATCCTCTATCCTATCCTATCCTCTATCCTATCCTATCCTCTATCCTATCCTCTATACCATCCTCTATCCTACCCTATCCTCTATCCTATCCTATCCTCTATCCTATCCTATCCTCTATCCTATCCTATCCTCTATCCTATCCTATCCTCTATCCTATCCTATCCTCTATCCTATCCTCTATACCATCCTCTATCCTATCCTATCCTCTATCCGATCCTCTATCCTATCCTATCCTCTATACAATCCTCTATCCTATCCTATCCTCTATCCGATCCTCTATCCTATCCTATCCTCTATCCTATCCTATCCTCTAACCTATCCTATCCTATATCCTATCCTATCCTCTATCCTATCCTCTATCCTATCCTATCCTATCCTCTATCCTATCCTATCCTCTATCCTATCCTATCCTCTATCCTATCCTATCCTCTATCCTATCCTATCCTCAATCCTATCTTATCCTCTATCCGATCCACTATCCTATCCTATCCTCTATCCTATCCTATCCTCTATCCTATCCTACCATCTATCAGATCCTCTATCCTATCCTATCATCTATCCTATCCTCTATCGTATCCTATCCTATCCTCTATCCTATCCTCTATACCATCCTCTATCCTATCCTATCCTCTATCCTATCCTATCCTCTATCCTATCCTATCCTCTATCCTATCCTATCCTCTATCCTATCCTATCCTCTATCCTATCCTATCCTCTATCTTATCCTCTATCCTATCCTCTTTCCTATCCTATCCTCTATAGTATCCTATCCTCTATCCTATCCTATCCTCTATCCTATCCTCTATACTATCCTATCCTCTAACCTATCCTATCCTCTATCCTATCCTATCCTCTATCCTATCCTCTATACTATCCTATCATCTAACCTATCCTATCCTCTATCCTATCCTATCCACTATGCTATCTTCTATCCTATCCTATTCTCTATCCTATCCTATCCTCTATCCTATCCTATCCTCTATCCCACCCTATCCTCTATCCTATCCTATCCTCTATCCTATCCTATCCTCTATGCTATCTTCTATCCTATCCTATTCTCTATCCTATCCTATCCTCTATCCTATCCTATCCTCTATCCCACCCTATCCTCTATCCTATCCTATCCTCTATCCGATCCACTATCCTATCCTATCCTCTATTCTATCCTATCCTCTATCCTATCCTATCCTCTATCAGATCCTCTATCCTATCCTATCATCTATCCTATCCTCTATCGTATCATATCCTATCCTCTATCCTATCCTATCCTCTATTCTATCCTATCCTCTATCCTATCCTATCCTATCCTCTATCCTATCCTATCCTCTATCCTATCCTCTATACCATCCTCTATCCTATCCTATCCTCTATCCTATCCTATCCTCTATCCTATCCTATCCTCTATACTATCCTATCCTCAATCCTAGCCTGTCCTCTATCCTATCCTATCCTCTATCCTATGTTATCCTCTATCCTATCCTATCCTCTATCCTATCCTATCCTCTATCCTATTCTATCCTCTATCCTATCCTATCCACTATCAGATCCTATCTGCTATCCTATCCTATCCTCTATCCTATCCTATCCTCTATCCTATCCTATCCTCTATCCTATCCTATCCTCTATCCTACCCTATCCTCTAACCTATCCTATCCTCTATCCTATCCTATCCTCTATCCTATCCTATCCTCTATCCTATCCTATCCTCTATAATATCCTCTATACCATCCTCTATCCTATCCTATCCTATATCCGATCCTCTATCCTATCCTATCCTCTATCCTATCCTATCCTCTATCCTATCCTATCCTCTATCCTATCCTATCCTCTATCCTATCCTATCCTCTATCCTATACTATCCTCTATCCTATCCTCTATCCTATCCTCTATCCTATCCTCTATCCTATCCTCTACCCTATCCTATACTCTACCCTATACTATCCTCTATCCTATCCTATACTCTACCCTATACTATCCTCTGTCCTATCCTATTTTCTATCCTATCCTATCCTCCATCCTAGCCTGTCCTCTATCCTATCCTATCCTCTATCCTATCCTATCCTCTATCCTACCCTATCCTCTATCCTATCCTATCCTCTATCCTATTCTATCCTCTATCCTATCCTATCCTCTATCCCACCCTATCCTCTATCCTATCCTATCCTCTATCCTATCCTATCCTCTATCCCACCCTATCCTCTATCCTATCCTATCCTCTATCCTATCCTATCCTCTATGCTATCTTCTATCCTATCCTATTCTCTATCCTATCCTATCCTCTATCCTATCCTATCCTCTATCCCACCCTATCCTCTATCCTATCCTATCCTCTATCCTATCCTATCCTCTATGCTATCTTCTATCCTATCCTATTCTCTATCCTATCCTATCCTCTATCCTATCCTGTCCTCTATCCTATCCTATCCTTTATCCTATCCTATCCTATATCCTATCCTATCCTCTATCCTATCCTATCCTCTATCCTATTCTATACTCCATCCTATCCCATCCGCTATCCTAACCTATCCTCTATCCTATTATATCCTCTATCCTATCCTATCCTCTATCCTACCCTATCCTCTATCCTATCCTATCCTCTATCCTATCCTATCCTCTATCCTATCCTATCCTCTATCCTATCCTATCCTCTATCCGATCCACTATCCTATCCTATCCTCTATTCTATCCTATCCTCTATCCTATCCTATCCTCTATCAGATCCTCTATCCTATCCTATCATCTATCCTATCCTCTATCGTATCATATCCTATCCTCTATCCTATCCTATCCTCTATTCTATCCTATCCTCTATCCTATCCTATCCTATACTCTATCCTATCCTATCCTCTATCCTATCCTCTATACCATCCTCTATCCTATCCTATCCTCTATCCTATCCTATCCTCTATCCTATCCTATCCTCTATACTATCCTATCCTCAATCCTAGCCTGTCCTCTATCCTATCCTATCCTCTATCCTATGTTATCCTCTATCCTATCCTATCCTCTATCCTATCCTATCCTCTATCCTATTCTATCCTCTATCCTATCCTATCCACTATCAGATCCTATCCGCTATCATATCCTATCCTCCATCCTATCCTATCCTTTATCCTATCCTATCCTCTATCGTCTCCTATCTTCTATCCTATACAATCCCCTATCCTATCCTCTATCCTGTCCTATTCTCTATCATATCCTCAATCCTATCCTATCCTCTATCCTATCCTATCCTCTATCAGATCCTCTATCCTATCCTATCATCTATCCTATCCTCTATCGTATCATATCCTATCCTCTATCCTATCCTATCCTCTATCCTATCCTATCCTATCCTCTATACTATCCTATCATCTAACCTATCCTATCCTCTATCCTATCCTATCGTCTATCCTATCCTCTATCCTATCCTATCCTCTATCCTATCCTATCCTCTATCCTATCCTATCTTCTATCCTATCCTATCCTCTATCCCATCAAATCCCCTATCCTATCCTCTGTCCTATCCTATCCTATATCCTATCCTATACTCTATCCTATCCTATCCTCTATCCTATCCTATCCTCTATCCTATCCTATCCTCTATCCTATCCTATCCTCTATCCTATCCTATCCTCTATCCTATCCTATCCTCTATCCTATCCTATCCTCTATCTTATCCTATCCTCTATCCTATCCTATCCTCTATCCTATCCTATCCTCTATCCTATCCTATCCTCTATCCTATCCTATCCTCTATCCTATCCTATCCTCTATCCTATCCTATCCTCTATCCTATCCTATCCTCTATCCTATCCTATCCTCTATCCTATCCTATCCTCTATCCTATCCTATCCTCTATCCTATCCTATCCTCTATCCTATCCTATCCTCTATCCTATCCTATCCTCTATCCTATCCTATCCTCTATCCTATCCTATCCTCTATCTTATCCTCTATCCTATCCTCTTTCCTATCCTATCCTCTATAGTATCCTATCCTCTATCCTATCCTATCCTCTATCCTATCCTCTATACTATCCTATCCTCTAACCTATCCTATCCTCTATCCTATCCTATCCTCTATCCTATCCTCTATACTATCCTATCATCTAACCTATCCTATCCTCTATCCTGTCCTATCCTCTATGCTATCTTCTATCCTATCCTATTCTCTATCCTATCCTATCCTCTATCCTATCCTATCCTCTATCCCACCCTATCCTCTATCCTATCCTATCCTCTATCCTATCCTATCCTCTATGCTATCTTCTATCCTATCCTATTCTCTATCCTATCCTATCCTCTATCCTATCCTTTCCTCTATCCTATCCAATCCTCTATCTTATCCGATCCTCTATCCTATCCTATCCTCTATAATATCCTATTCTCCATACTATCCTATCCTCTATCCTATCCTATCCTCTATCCTATCCTATCCTCTATCCTATCCTATCCTCTATCCTATCCTATCCTCTATCCTATCCTATCCTCTATCCTATCCTATCCTCTATCCTATCCTATCCTCTAACCTATCCTATCCTCTATCCTATCCTATCCTCTATCCTATCCTATCCTCTATCCTATCCTATCCTCTATAATATCCTCTATACCATCCTCTATCCTATCCTATCCTATATCCGATCCTCTATCCTATCCTATCCTCTATCCTATCCTATCCTCTATCCTATCCTATCCTCTATCCTATCCTATCCTCTATCCTATCCTATCCTCTATCCTATACTATCCTCTATCCTATCCTCTATCCTATCCTCTATCCTATCCTCTATCCTATCCTCTACCCTATCCTATACTCTACCCTATACTATCATCTATCCTATCCTATACTCTACCCTATACTATCCTCTGTCCTATCCTATTTTCTATCCTATCCTATCCTCCATCCTAGCCTGTCCTCTATCCTATCCTATCCTCTATCCTATCCTATCCTCTATCCTACCCTATCCTCTATCCTATCCTATCCTCTATCCTATTCTATCCTCTATCCTATCCTATCCTCTATCCCACCCTATCCTCTATCCTATCCTATCCTCTATCCTATCCTATCCTCTATCCCACCCTATCCTCTATCCTATCCTATCCTCTATCCTATCCTATCCTCTATGCTATCTTCTATCCTATCCTATTCTCTATCCTATCCTATCCTCTATCCTATCCTATCCTCTATCCCACCCTATCCTCTATCCTATCCTATCCTCTATCCTATCCTATCCTCTATGCTATCTTCTATCCTATCCTATTCTCTATCCTATCCTATCCTCTATCCTATCCTGTCCTCTATCCTATCCTATCCTTTATCCTATCCTATCCTATATCCTATCCTATCCTCTATCCTATCCTATCCTCTATCCTATTCTATACTCCATCCTATCCCATCCGCTATCCTAACCTATCCTCTATCCTATTATATCCTCTATCCTATCCTATCCTCTATCCTACCCTATCCTCTATCCTATCCTATCCTCCATCCTATCCTATCCTCTATCCTATCCTATCCTCTATCCTATCCTATCCTCTATCCGATCCACTATCCTATCCTATCCTCTATTCTATCCTATCCTCTATCCTATCCTATCCTCTATCAGATCCTCTATCCTATCCTATCATCTATCCTATCCTCTATCGTATCATATCCTATCCTCTATCCTATCCTATCCTCTATCCTATCCTATCCTCTATCCTATCCTATCCTATCCTCTATCCTATCCTATCCTCTATCCTATCCTCTATACCATCCTCTATCCTATCCTATCCTCTATCCTATCCTATCCTCTATCCTATCCTATCCTCTATCCTATCCTATCCTCTATCTTATCCTCTATCCTATCCTCTTTCCTATCCTATCCTCTATCCTATCCTCTTTCCTATCCTATCCTCTATAGTATCCTATCCTCTATCCTATCCTATCCTCTATCCTATCCTCTATACTATCCTATCCTCTAACCTATCCTATCCTCTATCCTATCCTATCCTCTATCCTATCCTCTATACTATCCTATCATCTAACCTATCCTATCCTCTATCCTGTCCTATCCTCTATGCTATCTTCTATCCTATCCTATTCTCTATCCTATCCTATCCTCTATCCTATCCTATCCTCTATCCCACCCTATCCTCTATCCTATCCTATCCTCTATCCTATCCTATCCTCTATGCTATCTTCTATCCTATCCTATTCTCTATCCTATCCTATCCTCTATCCTATCCTTTCCTCTATCCTATCCAATCCTCTATCTTATCCGATCCTCTATCCTATCCTATCCTCTATAATATCCTATTCTCCATACTATCCTATCCTCTATCCTATCCTATCCTCTATCCTATCCTATCCTCTATCCTATCCTATCCTCTATCCTATCCTATCCTCTATCCTATCCTATCCTCTATCCTATCCTATCCTCTATCCTATCCTATCCTCTATCCTATCCTATCCTCTAACCTATCCTATCCTCTATCCTATCCTATCCTCTATCCTATCCTATCCTCTATCCTATCCTATCCTCTATAATAGCCTCTATACCATCCTCTATCCTATCCTATCCTATATCCGATCCTCTATCCTATCCTATCCTCTATCCTATCCTATCCTCTATCCTATCCTATCCTCTATCCTATCCTATCCTCTATCCTATCCTATCCTCTATCCTATACTATCCTCTATCCTATCCTCTATCCTATCCTCTATCCTATCCTCTATCCTATCCTCTACCCTATCCTATACTCTACCCTATACTATCCTCTATCCTATCCTATACTGTACCCTATACTATCCTCTGTCCTATTCTATTTTCTATCCTATCCTATCCTCCATCCTAGCCTGTCCTCTATCCTATCCTATCCTCTATCCTATCCTATCCTCTATCCTACCCTATCCTCTATCCTATCCTATCCTCTATCCTATTCTATCCTCTATCCTATCCTATCCTCTATCCCACCCTATCCTCTATCCTATCCTATCCTCTATCCTATCCTATCCTCTATCCCACCCTATCCTCTATCCTATCCTATCCTCTATCCTATCCTATCCTCTATGCTATCTTCTATCCTATCCTATTCTCTATCCTATCCTATCCTCTATCCTATCCTATCCTCTATCCCACCCTATCCTCTATCCTATCCTATCCTCTATCCTATCCTATCCTCTATGCTATCTTCTATCCTATCCTATTCTCTATCCTATCCTATCCTCTATCCTATCCTGTCCTCTATCCTATCCTATCCTTTATCCTATCCTATCCTATATCCTATCCTATCCTCTATCCTATCCTATCCTCTATCCTATTCTATACTCCATCCTATCCCATCCGCTATCCTAACCTATCCTCTATCCTATTATATCCTCTATCCTATCCTATCCTCTATCCTACCCTATCCTCTATCCTATCCTATCCTCCATCCTATCCTATCCTCTATCCTATCCTATCCTCTATCCTATCCTATCCTCTATCCGATCCACTATCCTATCCTATCCTCTATTCTATCCTATCCTCTATCCTATCCTATCCTCTATCAGATCCTCTATCCTATCCTATCATCTATCCTATCCTCTATCGTATCATATCCTATCCTCTATCGTATCATATCCTATCCTCTATCCTATCCTATCCTATCCTCTATCCTATCCTATCCTCTATCCTATCCTCTATACCATCCTCTATCCTATCCTATCCTCTATCCTATCCTATCCTCTATCCTATCCTATCCTCTATACTATCCTATCCTCAATCCTAGCCTGTCCTCTATCCTATCCTATCCTCTATCCTATGTTATCCTCTATCCTATCCTATCCTCTATCCTATCCTATCCTCTATCCTATTCTATCCTCTATCCTATCCTATCCACTATCAGATCCTATCCGCTATCATATCATATCCTCCATCCTATCCTATCCTTTATCCTATCCTATCCTCTATCGTCTCCTATCTTCTATCCTATACAATCCCCTATCCTATCCTCTATCCTGTCCTATTCTCTATCATATCCTCAATCCTATCCTATCCTCTATCCTATCCTATCCTCTATCAGATCCTCTATCCTATCCTATCATCTATCCTATCCTCTATCGTATCATATCCTATCCTCTATCCTATCCTATCCTCTATCCTATCCTATCCTATCCTCTATACTATCCTATCATCTAACCTATCCTATCCTCTATCCTATCCTATCGTCTATCCTATCCTCTATCCTATACTATCCTCTATCCTATCCTATCCTCTATCCTATCCTATCTTCTATCCTATCCTATCCTCTATCCCATCAAATCCCCTATCCTATCCTCTGTCCTATCCTATCCTATATCCTATCCTATACTCTATCCTATCCTATCCTCTATCCTATCCTATCCTCTATCCTATCCTATCCTCTATCCTATCCTATCCTCTATCCTATCCTATCCTCTATCCTATCCTATCCTCTATGCTATCTTCTATCCTATCCTATTCTCTATCCTATCCTATCCTCTATCCTATCCTATCCTCTATCCCACCCTATCCTCTATCCTATCCTATCCTCTATCCCACCCTATCCTCTATCCTATCCTATCCTCTATCCTATCCTATCCTCTATGCTATCTTCTATCCTATCCTATTCTCTATCCTATCCTATCCTCTATCCTATCCTTTCCTCTATCCTATCCAATCCTCTATCTTATCCCATCCTCTATCCTATCCTATCCTCTATAATATCCTATTCTCTATACTATCCTATCCTCTATCCTATCCTATCCTCTATCCTATCCTATCCTCTATCCTATCCTATCCTCTATCCTATCCTATCCTCTATCCCATCAAATCCCCTATCCTATCCTCTGTCCTATCCTATCCTATATCCTATCCTATACTCTATCCTATCCTATCCTCTATCCTATCCTATCCTCTATCCTATCCTATCCTCTATCCTATCCTATCCTCTATCCTATCCTATCCTCTATCCTATCCTATCCTCTATCCTATCCTATCCTCTATCCTATCCTATCCTCTATCCTATCCTATCCTCTATCCTATCCTATCCTCTATCCTATCCTATCCTCTATCCTATCCTATCCTCTATCCTATCCTATCCTCTATCCTATCCTATCCTCTATCCTATCCTCTATACTATCCTATCATCTAACCTATCCTATCCTCTATCCTATCCTATCGTCTATCCTATCCTCTATCCTATCCTATCCTCTATCCTATCCTATCCTCTATCCTATCCTATCTTCTATCCTATCCTATCCTCTATCCCATCAAATCCCCTATCCTATCCTCTGTCCTATCCTATCCTATATCCTATCCTATACTCTATCCTATCCTATCCTCTATCCTATCCTATCCTCTATCCTATCCTATCCTCTATCCTATCCTGGCCTCTATCCTATCCTATCCTCTATCCTATTCTATCCTCTATCCTATCCTGTCCTCTATCCCACCCTATCCTCTATCCTATCCTATCCTCTATACTATCCTATCCTCTATCCCACCCTATCCTCTATCCTATCCTATCCTCTATCCTATCCTATCCTCTATCCTATCCTATCCTCTATCCCACCCTATCCTCTATCCTATCCTATCCTCTATCCCACCCTATCCTCTATCCTATCCTATCCTCTATCCTATCCTATCCTCTATGCTATCTTCTATCCTATCCTATTCTCTATCCTATCCTATCCTCTATCCTATCCTTTCCTCTATCCTATCCAATCCTCTATCTTATCCCATCCTCTATCCTATCCTATCCTCTATAATATCCTATTCTCTATACTATCCTATCCTCTATCCTATCCTATCCTCTATCCTATCCTATCCTCTATCCTATCCTATCCTCTATCCTATCCTATCCTCTATCCTATCCTATCCTCTATCCTATCCTATCTTCTATCCTATCCTCTATACCATCCTCTATCCTATCCTATCCTCTATCCGATCCTCTATCCTATCCTATCCTCTATCCTATCCTATCCTCTATCAGATCCTCTATCCTATCCTATCATCTATCCTATCCTCTATCGTATCCTATCCTATCCTCTATCCTATCCTATCCTCTATCCTATCCTATCCTCTATCCTATCCTATCCTCTATCCTATCCTATCCTCTATCCTATCCTATCCTCTATCCTAACCTATCCTCTATCCTATCCTATCCTCTATCCTATCCTCTATACCATCCTCTATCCTATCCTATCCTCTATCCGATCCTCTATCCTATCCTATCCTCTATACCATCCTCTATCCTATCCTATCCTCTATCCGATCCTCTATCCTATCCTATCCTCTATCCTATCCTATCCTCTAACCTATCCTATCCTATATCCTATCCTATCCTCTATCCTATCCTACCCTCTATCCTATCCTATCCTCTATCCTATCCTATCCTCTATCCTATCCTATCCTCTATCCTATCCTATCCTCTATCCTATCCTATCCTCTATCCGATCCACTATCCTATCCTATCCTCTATCCTATCCTATCCTCTATCCTATCCTACCCTCTATCAGATCCTCTATCCTATCCTATCATCTATCCTATCCTCTATCGTATCCTATCCTATCCTCTATCCTATCCTCTATACCATCCTCTATCCTATCCTATCCTCTATCCTATCCTATCCTCTATCCTATCCTCTATACCATCCTCTATCCTATCCTATCCTCTATCCTATCCTATCCTCTATCCTATCCTATCCTCTATCCTATCCTATCCTCTATCCTATCCTATCCTCTATCCTATCCTATCCTCTATCCTATCCTATCCTCTATCCTATCCTATCCTCTATCCTATCCTATCCTCTATCCTATCCTATCCTCTATCCTATCCTATCCTCTATCCTATCCTATCCTCTATCCTATCCTATCCTCTATCCTATCCTCTATACTATCCTATCATCTAACCTATCCTATCCTCTATCCTATCCTATCGTCTATCCTATCCTCCATCCTATCCTATCCTCTATCCTATCCTATCCTCTATCCTATCCTATCTTCTATCCTATCCTATCCTCTATCCCATCAAATCCCCTATCCTATCCTCTGTCCTATCCTATCCTATATCCTATCCTATACTCTATCCTATCCTATCCTCTATCCTATCCTATCGACTATCCTATCCTATCCTCTATCGTATCCTATCCTCTATCCTATCCTATCCTCTATCCTATTCTATCCTCTATCCTATCCTATCCTCTATCCCACCCTATCCTCTATCCTATCCTATCCTCTATCCCACCCTATCCTCTATCCTATCCTATCCTCTATCCTATCCTATCCTCTATGCTATCTTCTATCCTATCCTATTCTCTATCCTATCCTATCCTCTATCCTATCCTTTCCTCTATCCTATCCTATCCTCTATCCTATCCGATCCTCTATCCTATCCTATCCTCTATAATATCCTATTCTCTATACTATCCTATCCTCTATCCTATCCTATCCTCTATCCTATCCTATCCTCTATCCTATCCTATCCTCTATCAGATCCTCTATCCTATCCTATCATCTATCCTATCCTCTATCGTATCCTATCCTATCCTCTATCCTATCCTATCCTCTATCCTATCCTATCATCTATCCTATCGTATCCTCTATCCCACCCTATCCTCTATCCTATCCTATCCTCTATCCTATCCTATCCTCTATCTTATCCTCTATCCTATCCTCTTTCCTATCCTATCCTCTATAGTATCCTATCCTCTATCCTATCCTATCCTCTATCCTATCCTCTATACTATCCTATCCTCTAACCTATCCTATCCTCTATCCTGTCCTATCCTCTATCCTATCCTCTATACTATCCTATCATCTAACCTATCCTATCCTCTATCCTGTCCTATCCTCTATGCTATCTTCTATCCTATCCTATTCTCTATCCTATCCTATCCTCTATCCTATCCTATCCTCTATCCCACCCTATCCTCTATCCTATCCTATCCTCTATCCTATCCTATCCTCTATGCTATCTTCTATCCTATCCTATTCTCTATCCTATCCTATCCTCTATCCTATCCTTTCCTCTATCCTATCCAATCCTCTATCTTATCCGATCCTCTATCCTATCCTATCCTCTATAATATCCTATTCTCCATACTATCCTATCCTGTATCCTATCCTATCCTCTATCCTATCCTATCCTCTATCCTATCCTATCCTCTATCCTATCCTATCCTCTATCCTATCCTATCCTCTATCCTATCCTATCCTCTATCCTATCCTATCCTCTATCCTATCCTATCCTCTAACCTATCCTATCCTCTATCCTATCCTATCCTCTATCCTATCCTATCCTCTATCCTATCCTATCCTCTATAATATCCTCTATACCATCCTCTATCCTATCCTATCCTATATCCGATCCTCTATCCTATCCTATCCTCTATCCTATCCTATCCTCTATCCTATCCTATCCTCTATCCTATCCTATCCTCTATCCTATCCTATCCTCTATCCTATACTATCCTCTATCCTATCCTCTATCCTATCCTCTATCCTATCCTCTATCCTATCCTCTACCCTATCCTATACTCTACCCTATACTATCCTCTATCCTATCCTATACTCTACCCTATACTATCCTCTGTCCTATCCTATTTTCTATCCTATCCTATCCTCCATCCTAGCCTGTCCTCTATCCTATCCTATCCTCTATCCTATCCTATCCTCTATCCTACCCTATCCTCTATCCTATCCTATCCTCTATCCTATTCTATCCTCTATCCTATCCTATCCTCTATCCCACCCTATCCTCTATCCTATCCTATCCTCTATCCTATCCTATCCTCTATCCCACCCTATCCTCTATCCTATCCTATCCTCTATCCTATCCTATCCTCTATGCTATCTTCTATCCTATCCTATTCTCTATCCTATCCTATCCTCTATCCTATCCTATCCTCTATCAAACCCTATCCTCTATCCTATCCTATCCTCTATCCTATCCTATCCTCTATGCTATCTTCTATCCTATCCTATTCTCTATCCTATCCTATCCTCTATCCTATCCTGTCCTCTATCCTATCCTATCCTTTATCCTATCCTATCCTATATCCTATCCTATCCTCTATCCTATCCTATCCTCTATCCTATTCTATACTCCATCCTATCCCATCCGCTATCCTAACCTATCCTCTATCCTATTATA
Source organism: Halictus rubicundus (assembly GCF_050948215.1). Taxonomy (NCBI): domain Eukaryota; kingdom Metazoa; phylum Arthropoda; class Insecta; order Hymenoptera; family Halictidae; genus Halictus; species Halictus rubicundus. The sequence goes on from NW_027488804.1 coordinate 129,108, forward strand.
TCCTCTATCCTATCCTATCCTCTATCCTACCCTATCCTCTATCCTATCCTATCCTCTATCCTATCCTATCCTCTATACTATCCTATCCTCTATCCCACCCTATCCTCTATCCTATCCTATCCTCTATCCTATCCTATCCTCTATCCTATCCTATCCTCTATCCCACCCTATCCTCTATCCTATCCTATCCTCTATCCCACCCTATCCTCTATCCTATCCTATCCTCTATCCTATCCTATCCTCTATGCTATCTTCTATCCTATCCTATTCTCTATCCTATCCTATCCTCTATCCTATCCTTTCCTCTATCCTATCCAATCCTCTATCTTATCCCATCCTCTATCCTATCCTATCCTCTATAATATCCTATTCTCTATACTATCCTATCCTCTATCCTATCCTATCCTCTATCCTATCCTATCCTCTATCCTATCCTATCCTCTATCCTATCCTATCCTTTATCCTATCCTATCCTCTATCCTATCCTATCTTCTATCCTATCCTCTATACCATCCTCTATCCTATCCTATCCTCTATCCGATCCTCTATCCTATCCTATCCTCTATCCTATCCTATCCTCTATCAGATCCTCTATCCTATCCTATCATCTATCCTATCCTCTATCGTATCCTATCCTATCCTCTATCCTATCCTATCCTCTATCCTATCCTATCCTCTATCCTATCCTATCCTCTATCCTATCCTATCCTCTATCCTATCCTATCCTCTATCCTAACCTATCCTCTATCCTATCCTATCCTCTATCCTATCCTCTATACCATCCTCTATCCTATCCTATCCTCTATCCGATCCTCTATCCTATCCTATCCTCTATACCATCCTCTATCCTATCCTATCCTCTATCCGATCCTCTATCCTATCCTATCCTCTATCCTATCCTATCCTCTAACCTATCCTATCCTATATCCTATCCTATCCTCTATCCTATCCTACCCTCTATCCTATCCTATCCTCTATCCTATCCTATCCTCTATCCTATCCTATCCTCTATCCTATCCTATCCTCTATCCTATCCTATCCTCTATCCGATCCACTATCCTATCCTATCCTCTATCCTATCCTATCCTCTATCCTATCCTACCCTCTATCAGATCCTCTATCCTATCCTATCATCTATCCTATCCTCTATCGTATCCTATCCTATCCTCTATCCTATCCTCTATACCATCCTCTATCCTATCCTATCCTCTATCCTATCCTATCCTCTATCCTATCCTCTATACCATCCTCTATCCTATCCTATCCTCTATCCTATCCTATCCTCTATCCTATCCTATCCTCTATCCTATCCTATCCTCTATCCTATCCTATCCTCTATCCTATCCTATCCTCTATCCTATCCTATCCTCTATCCTATCCTATCCTCTATCCTATCCTATCCTCTATCCTATCCTATCCTCTATCCTATCCTATCCTCTATCCTATCCTATCCTCTATCCTATCCTATCCTCTATCCTATCCTCTATACTATCCTATCATCTAACCTATCCTATCCTCTATCCTATCCTATCGTCTATCCTATCCTCCATCCTATCCTATCCTCTATCCTATCCTATCCTCTATCCTATCCTATCTTCTATCCTATCCTATCCTCTATCCCATCAAATCCCCTATCCTATCCTCTGTCCTATCCTATCCTATATCCTATCCTATACTCTATCCTATCCTATCCTCTATCCTATCCTATCGACTATCCTATCCTATCCTCTATCGTATCCTATCCTCTATCCTATCCTATCCTCTATCCTATTCTATCCTCTATCCTATCCTATCCTCTATCCCACCCTATCCTCTATCCTATCCTATCCTCTATCCCACCCTATCCTCTATCCTATCCTATCCTCTATCCTATCCTATCCTCTATGCTATCTTCTATCCTATCCTATTCTCTATCCTATCCTATCCTCTATCCTATCCTTTCCTCTATCCTATCCTATCCTCTATCCTATCCGATCCTCTATCCTATCCTATCCTCTATAATATCCTATTCTCTATACTATCCTATCCTCTATCCTATCCTATCCTCTATCCTATCCTATCCTCTATCCTATCCTATCCTCTATCAGATCCTCTATCCTATCCTATCATCTATCCTATCCTCTATCGTATCCTATCCTATCCTCTATCCTATCCTATCCTCTATCCTATCCTATCATCTATCCTATCGTATCCTCTATCCCACCCTATCCTCTATCCTATCCTATCCTCTATCCTATCCTATCCTCTATCTTATCCTCTATCCTATCCTCTTTCCTATCCTATCCTCTATAGTATCCTATCCTCTATCCTATCCTATCCTCTATCCTATCCTCTATCCTATCCTATCCTCTATCCTATCCTATCCTCTATCCTATCCTATCCTCTATCCTATCCTCTATACTATCCTATCATCTAACCTATCCTATCCTCTATCCTATCCTATCGTCTATCCTATCCTCCATCCTATCCTATCCTCTATCCTATCCTATCCTCTATCCTATCCTATCTTCTATCCTATCCTATCCTCTATCCCATCAAATCCCCTATCCTATCCTCTGTCCTATCCTATCCTATATCCTATCCTATACTCTATCCTATCCTATCCTCTATCCTATCCTATCGACTATCCTATCCTATCCTCTATCGTATCCTATCCTCTATCCTATCCTATCCTCTATCCTATTCTATCCTCTATCCTATCCTATCCTCTATCCCACCCTATCCTCTATCCTATCCTATCCTCTATCCCACCCTATCCTCTATCCTATCCTATCCTCTATCCTATCCTATCCTCTATGCTATCTTCTATCCTATCCTATTCTCTATCCTATCCTATCCTCTATCCTATCCTTTCCTCTATCCTATCCTATCCTCTATCCTATCCGATCCTCTATCCTATCCTATCCTCTATAATATCCTATTCTCTATACTATCCTATCCTCTATCCTATCCTATCCTCTATCCTATCCTATCCTCTATCCTATCCTATCCTCTATCAGATCCTCTATCCTATCCTATCATCTATCCTATCCTCTATCGTATCCTATCCTATCCTCTATCCTATCCTATCCTCTATCCTATCCTATCATCTATCCTATCGTATCCTCTATCCCACCCTATCCTCTATCCTATCCTATCCTCTATCCTATCCTATCCTCTATCTTATCCTCTATCCTATCCTCTTTCCTATCCTATCCTCTATAGTATCCTATCCTCTATCCTATCCTATCCTCTATCCTATCCTCTATACTATCCTATCCTCTAACCTATCCTATCCTCTATCCTGTCCTATCCTCTATCCTATCCTCTATACTATCCTATCATCTAACCTATCCTATCCTCTATCCTGTCCTATCCTCTATGCTATCTTCTATCCTATCCTATTCTCTATCCTATCCTATCCTCTATCCTATCCTATCCTCTATCCCACCCTATCCTCTATCCTATCCTATCCTCTATCCTATCCTATCCTCTATGCTATCTTCTATCCTATCCTATTCTCTATCCTATCCTATCCTCTATCCTATCCTTTCCTCTATCCTATCCAATCCTCTATCTTATCCGATCCTCTATCCTATCCTATCCTCTATAATATCCTATTCTCCATACTATCCTATCCTGTATCCTATCCTATCCTCTATCCTATCCTATCCTCTATCCTATCCTATCCTCTATCCTATCCTATCCTCTATCCTATCCTATCCTCTATCCTATCCTATCCTCTATCCTATCCTATCCTCTATCCTATCCTATCCTCTAACCTATCCTATCCTCTATCCTATCCTATCCTCTATCCTATCCTATCCTCTATCCTATCCTATCCTCTATAATATCCTCTATACCATCCTCTATCCTATCCTATCCTATATCCGATCCTCTATCCTATCCTATCCTCTATCCTATCCTATCCTCTATCCTATCCTATCCTCTATCCTATCCTATCCTCTATCCTATCCTATCCTCTATCCTATACTATCCTCTATCCTATCCTCTATCCTATCCTCTATCCTATCCTCTATCCTATCCTCTACCCTATCCTATACTCTACCCTATACTATCCTCTATCCTATCCTATACTCTACCCTATACTATCCTCTGTCCTATCCTATTTTCTATCCTATCCTATCCTCCATCCTAGCCTGTCCTCTATCCTATCCTATCCTCTATCCTATCCTATCCTCTATCCTACCCTATCCTCTATCCTATCCTATCCTCTATCCTATTCTATCCTCTATCCTATCCTATCCTCTATCCCACCCTATCCTCTATCCTATCCTATCCTCTATCCTATCCTATCCTCTATCCCACCCTATCCTCTATCCTATCCTATCCTCTATCCTATCCTATCCTCTATGCTATCTTCTATCCTATCCTATTCTCTATCCTATCCTATCCTCTATCCTATCCTATCCTCTATCAAACCCTATCCTCTATCCTATCCTATCCTCTATCCTATCCTATCCTCTATGCTATCTTCTATCCTATCCTATTCTCTATCCTATCCTATCCTCTATCCTATCCTGTCCTCTATCCTATCCTATCCTTTATCCTATCCTATCCTATATCCTATCCTATCCTCTATCCTATCCTATCCTCTATCCTATTCTATACTCCATCCTATCCCATCCGCTATCCTAACCTATCCTCTATCCTATTATATCCTCTATCCTATCCTATCCTCTATCCTACCCTATCCTCTATCCTATCCTATCCTCTATCCTATCCTATCCTCTATACTATCCTATCCTCTATCCCACCCTATCCTCTATCCTATCCTATCCTCTATCCTATCCTATCCTCTATCCTATCCTATCCTCTATCCCACCCTATCCTCTATCCTATCCTATCCTCTATCCCACCCTATCCTCTATCCTATCCTATCCTCTATCCTATCCTATCCTCTATGCTATCTTCTATCCTATCCTATTCTCTATCCTATCCTATCCTCTATCCTATCCTTTCCTCTATCCTATCCAATCCTCTATCTTATCCCATCCTCTATCCTATCCTATCCTCTATAATATCCTATTCTCTATACTATCCTATCCTCTATCCTATCCTATCCTCTATCCTATCCTATCCTCTATCCTATCCTATCCTCTATCCTATCCTATCCTTTATCCTATCCTATCCTCTATCCTATCCTATCTTCTATCCTATCCTCTATACCATCCTCTATCCTATCCTATCCTCTATCCGATCCTCTATCCTATCCTATCCTCTATCCTATCCTATCCTCTATCAGATCCTCTATCCTATCCTATCATCTATCCTATCCTCTATCGTATCCTATCCTATCCTCTATCCTATCCTATCCTCTATCCTATCCTATCCTCTATCCTATCCTATCCTCTATCCTATCCTATCCTCTATCCTATCCTATCCTCTATCCTAACCTATCCTCTATCCTATCCTATCCTCTATCCTATCCTCTATACCATCCTCTATCCTATCCTATCCTCTATCCGATCCTCTATCCTATCCTATCCTCTATACCATCCTCTATCCTATCCTATCCTCTATCCGATCCTCTATCCTATCCTATCCTCTATCCTATCCTATCCTCTAACCTATCCTATCCTATATCCTATCCTATCCTCTATCCTATCCTACCCTCTATCCTATCCTATCCTCTATCCTATCCTATCCTCTATCCTATCCTATCCTCTATCCTATCCTATCCTCTATCCTATCCTATCCTCTATCCGATCCACTATCCTATCCTATCCTCTATCCTATCCTATCCTCTATCCTATCCTACCCTCTATCAGATCCTCTATCCTATCCTATCATCTATCCTATCCTCTATCGTATCCTATCCTATCCTCTATCCTATCCTCTATACCATCCTCTATCCTATCCTATCCTCTATCCTATCCTATCCTCTATCCTATCCTCTATACCATCCTCTATCCTATCCTATCCTCTATCCTATCCTATCCTCTATCCTATCCTATCCTCTATCCTATCCTATCCTCTATCCTATCCTATCCTCTATCCTATCCTATCCTCTATCCTATCCTATCCTCTATCCTATCCTATCCTCTATCCTATCCTATCCTCTATCCTATCCTATCCTCTATCCTATCCTATCCTCTATCCTATCCTCTATACTATCCTATCATCTAACCTATCCTATCCTCTATCCTATCCTATCGTCTATCCTATCCTCCATCCTATCCTATCCTCTATCCTATCCTATCCTCTATCCTATCCTATCTTCTATCCTATCCTATCCTCTATCCCATCAAATCCCCTATCCTATCCTCTGTCCTATCCTATCCTATATCCTATCCTATACTCTATCCTATCCTATCCTCTATCCTATCCTATCGACTATCCTATCCTATCCTCTATCGTATCCTATCCTCTATCCTATCCTATCCTCTATCCTATTCTATCCTCTATCCTATCCTATCCTCTATCCCACCCTATCCTCTATCCTATCCTATCCTCTATCCCACCCTATCCTCTATCCTATCCTATCCTCTATCCTATCCTATCCTCTATGCTATCTTCTATCCTATCCTATTCTCTATCCTATCCTATCCTCTATCCTATCCTTTCCTCTATCCTATCCTATCCTCTATCCTATCCGATCCTCTATCCTATCCTATCCTCTATAATATCCTATTCTCTATACTATCCTATCCTCTATCCTATCCTATCCTCTATCCTATCCTATCCTCTATCCTATCCTATCCTCTATCAGATCCTCTATCCTATCCTATCATCTATCCTATCCTCTATCGTATCCTATCCTATCCTCTATCCTATCCTATCCTCTATCCTATCCTATCATCTATCCTATCGTATCCTCTATCCCACCCTATCCTCTATCCTATCCTATCCTCTATCCTATCCTATCCTCTATCTTATCCTCTATCCTATCCTCTTTCCTATCCTATCCTCTATAGTATCCTATCCTCTATCCTATCCTATCCTCTATCCTATCCTCTATACTATCCTATCCTCTAACCTATCCTATCCTCTATCCTGTCCTATCCTCTATCCTATCCTCTATACTATCCTATCATCTAACCTATCCTATCCTCTATCCTGTCCTATCCTCTATGCTATCTTCTATCCTATCCTATTCTCTATCCTATCCTATCCTCTATCCTATCCTATCCTCTATCCCACCCTATCCTCTATCCTATCCTATCCTCTATCCTATCCTATCCTCTATGCTATCTTCTATCCTATCCTATTCTCTATCCTATCCTATCCTCTATCCTATCCTTTCCTCTATCCTATCCAATCCTCTATCCTATCCTATCCTCTATCCTACCCTATCCTCTATCCTATCCTATCCTCCATCCTATCCTATCCTCTATCCTATCCTATCCTCTATCCTATCCTATCCTCTATCCGATCCACTATCCTATCCTATCCTCTATTCTATCCTATCCTCTATCCTATCCTATCCTCTATCAGATCCTCTATCCTATCCTATCATCTATCCTATCCTCTATCGTATCATATCCTATCCTCTATCGTATCATATCCTATCCTCTATCCTATCCTATCCTATCCTCTATCCTATCCTATCCTCTATCCTATCCTCTATACCATCCTCTATCCTATCCTATCCTCTATCCTATCCTATCCTCTATCCTATCCTATCCTCTATACTATCCTATCCTCAATCCTAGCCTGTCCTCTATCCTATCCTATCCTCTATCCTATGTTATCCTCTATCCTATCCTATCCTCTATCCTATCCTATCCTCTATCCTATTCTATCCTCTATCCTATCCTATCCACTATCAGATCCTATCCGCTATCATATCATATCCTCCATCCTATCCTATCCTTTATCCTATCCTATCCTCTATCGTCTCCTACCTTCTATCCTATACAATCCCCTATCCTATCCTCTATCCTGTCCTATTCTCTATCATATCCTCAATCCTATCCTATCCTCTATCCTATCCTATCCTCTATCAGATCCTCTATCCTATCCTATCATCTATCCTATCCTCTATCGTATCATATCCTATCCTCTATCCTATCCTATCCTCTAACCTATCCTATCCTATATCCTATCCTATCCTCTATCCTATCCTACCCTCTATCCTATCCTATCCTCTATCCTATCCTATCCTCTATCCGATCCACTATCCTATCCTATCCTCTATCCTATCCTATCCTCTATCCTATCCTACCCTCTATCAGATCCTCTATCCTATCCTATCATCTATCCTATCCTCTATCGTATCCTATCCTATCCTCTATCCTATCCTCTATACCATCCTCTATCCTATCCTATCCTCTATCCTATCCTATCCTCTATCCTATCCTCTATACCATCCTCTATCCTATCCTATCCTCTATCCTATCCTATCCTCTATCCTATCCTATCCTCTATCCTATCCTATCCTCTATCCTATCCTATCCTCTATCCTATCCTATCCTCTATCCTATCCTATCCTCTATCCTATCCTATCCTCTATCCTATCCTATCCTCTATCCTATCCTATCCTCTATCCTATCCTATCCTCTATCCTATCCTATCCTCTATCCTATCCTATCCTCTATCCTATCCTATCCTCTATCCTATCCTATCCTCTATCCTATCCTATCCTCTATCCTATCCTATCCTCTATCCTATCCTCTATACTATCCTATCATCTAACCTATCGTATCCTCTATCCTATCCTATCGTCTATCCTATCCTCCATCCTATCCTATCCTCTATCCTATCCTATCCTCTATCCTATCCTATCTTCTATCCTATCCTATCCTCTATCCCATCAAATCCCCTATCCTATCCTCTGTCCTATCCTATCCTATATCCTATCCTATACTCTATCCTATCCTATCCTCTATCCTATCCTATCGACTATCCTATCCTATCCTCTATCGTATCCTATCCTCTATCCTATCCTATCCTCTATCCTATTCTATCCTCTATCCTATCCTATCCTCTATCCCACCCTATCCTCTATCCTATCCTATCCTCTATCCCACCCTATCCTCTATCCTATCCTATCCTCTATCCTATCCTATCCTCTATGCTATCTTCTATCCTATCCTATTCTCTATCCTATCCTATCCTCTATCCTATCCTTTCCTCTATCCTATCCTATCCTCTATCCTATCCGATCCTCTATCCTATCCTATCCTCTATAATATCCTATTCTCTATACTATCCTATCCTCTATCCTATCCTATCCTCTATCCTATCCTATCCTCTATCCTATCCTATCCTCTATCAGATCCTCTATCCTATCCTATCATCTATCCTATCCTCTATCGTATCCTATCCTATCCTCTATCCTATCCTATCCTCTATCCTATCCTATCATCTATCCTATCCTATCCTCTATCCCACCCTATCCTCTATCCTATCCTATCCTCTATCCTATCCTATCCTCTATGCTATCTTCTATCCTATCCTATTCTCTATCCTATCCTATCCTCTATCCTATCCTATCCTCTATGCTATCTTCTATCCTATCCTATTCTCTATCCTATCCTATCCTCTATCCTATCCTATCCTCTATCCCACCCTATCCTCTATCCTATCCTATCCTCTATCCTATCCTATCCTCTATGCTATCTTCTATCCTATCCTATTCTCTATCCTATCCTATCCTCTATCCTATCCTTTCTTCTATCCTATCCTATCCTCTATCCTATCCGATCCTCTATCCTATCCTATCCTCTATAATATCCTATTCTCTATACTATCCTATCCTCTATCCTATCCTATCCTCTATCCTATCCTATCCTCTATCCTATCCTATCCTCTATCAGATCCTCTATCCTATCCTATCATCTATCCTATCCTCTATCGTATCCTATCCTATCCTCTATCCTATCCTATCCTCTATCCTATCCTATCATCTATCCTATCCTATCCTCTATCCTATCCTATCCTCTATCCTATCCTATCCTCTATCCTATCCTCTATACCATCCTCTATCCTACCCTATCCTCTATCCTATCCTATCCTCTATCCTATCCTATCCTCTTTCCTATCCTATCCTCTATCCTATCCTATACTCTATCCTATCCTATCCTCTATAGTCTCCTATCTTCTATCCTATACAATCCCCTATCCTATCCTCTATCCTGTCCTATTCTCTATCATATCCTCAATCCTATCCTATCCTCTATCCTATCCTATCCTCTATCAGATCCTCTATCCTATCCTATCATCTATCCTATCCTCTATCGTATCATATCCTATCCTCTATCCTATCCTATCCTCTATCCTATCCTATCCTATCCTCTATCCTATCCTATCCTCTATCCTATCCTATCCTCTATCCTATCCTATCCTCTATCCTATCCTATCCTCTATCCTATCCTATCCTCTATCCTATCCTATCCTCTATCAGATCCTCTATCCTATCCTATCATCTATCCTATCCTCTATCGTATCCTGTCCTATCCTCTATCCTATCCTCTTTACCATCCTCTATCCTATCCTATCCTCTATCCTATCCTATCCTCTATCCTATCCTATCCTCTATCCTATCCTATCCTCTATCCTATCCTATCCTTTATCCTATCCTATCCTATCCTCTATCCTATCCTATCCTCTATCCTATCCTATCCTCTATCCTATCCTATCCTCTATCCTATCCTATCCTCTATCCTATCCTATCCTCTATCCTATCCTATCCTCTATCCTATCCTATCCTCTATCCTATCCTATCCTCTATCCTATCCTATCCTCTATCCTATCCTATCCTCTATCCTATCCTCTATACCATCCTCTATCCTATCCTATCCTCTATCCGATCCTCTATCCTATCCTATCCTCTATCCTATCCTATCCTCTATCAGATCCTCTATCCTATCCTATCATCTATCCTATCCTCTATCGTATCCTATCCTATCCTCTATCCTATCCTATCCTCTATCCTATCCTCTATACCATCCTCTATCCTACCCTATCCTCTATCCTATCCTATCCTCTATCCTATCCTATCCTCTATCCTATCCTATCCTCTATCCTATCCTATCCTCTATCCTATCCTATCCTCTATCCTAACCTATCCTCTATCCTATCCTATCCTCTATCCTATCCTCTATACCATCCTCTATCCTATCCTATCCTCTATCCGATCCTCTATCCTATCCTATCCTCTATACCATCCTCTATCCTATCCTATCCTCTATCCGATCCTCTATCCTATCCTATCCTCTATCCTATCCTATCCTCTAACCTATCCTATCCTATATCCTATCCTATCCTCTATCCTATCCTACCCTCTATCCTATCCTATCCTCTATCCTATCCTATCCTCTATCCTATCCTATCCTCTATCCTATCCTATCCTCTATCCGATCCACTATCCTATCCTATCCTCTATCCTATCCTATCCTCTATCCTATCCTACCCTCTATCAGATCCTCTATCCTATCCTATCATCTATCCTATCCTCTATCGTATCCTATCCTATCCTCTATCCTATCCTCTATACCATCCTCTATCCTATCCTATCCTCTATCCTATCCTATCCTCTATCCTATCCTATCCTCTATCCCACCCTATCCTCTATCCTATCCTATCCTCTATCCTATCCTATCCTCTATGCTATCTTCTATCCTATCCTATTCTCTATCCTATCCTATCCTCTATCCTATCCTTTCCTCTATCCTATCCTATCCTCTATCCTATCCGATCCTCTATCCTATCCTATCCTCTATAATATCCTATTCTCTATACTATCCTATCCTCTATCCTATCCTATCCTCTATCCTATCCTATCCTCTATCCTATCCTATCCTCTATCAGATCCTCTATCCTATCCTATCATCTATCCTATCCTCTATCGTATCCTATCCTATCCTCTATCCTATCCTATCCTCAATCCTATCCTATCATCTATCCTATCCTATCCTCTATCCTATCCTATCCTCTATCCCACCCTATCCTCTATCCTATCCTATCCTCTATCCTATCCTATCCTCTATCCTATCCTATCCTCTATGCTATCTTCTATCCTATCCTATTCTCTATCCTATCCTATCCTCTATCCTATCCTTTCCTCTATCCTATCCTATCCTCTATCCTATCCGATCCTCTATCCTATCCTATCCTCTATAATATCCTATTCTCTATACTATCCTATCCTCTATCCTATCCTATCCTCTATCCTATCCTATCCTCTATCCTATCCTATCCTCTATCCTATCCTACCCTCTATCAGATCCTCTATCCTATCCTATCATCTATCCTATCCTCTATCGTATCCTATCCTATCCTCTATCCTATCCTCTATACCATCCTCTATCCTATCCTATCCTCTATCCTATCCTATCCTTTATCCTATCCTATCCTATCCTCTATCCTATCCTATCCTCTATCCTATCCTATCCTCTATCCTATCCTATCCTCTATCCTATCCTATCCTCTATCCTATCCTATCCTCTATCCTATCCTATCCTCTATCCTATCCTATCCTCTATCCTATCCTATCCTCTATCCTATCCTATCCTCTATCCTATCCTATCCTCTATCCTATCCTATCCTCTATCCTATCCTATCCTCTATCCTATCCTATCCTCTATCCTATCCTATCCTCTATCCTATCCTCTATACCATCCTCTATCCTATCCTATCCTCTATCCGATCCTCTATCCTATCCTATCCTCTATCCTATCCTATCCTCTATCAGATCCTCTATCCTATCCTATCATCTATCCTATCCTCTATCGTATCCTATCCTATCCTCTATCCTATCCTATCCTCTATCCTATCCTCTATACCATCCTCTATCCTACCCTATCCTCTATCCTATCCTATCCTCTATCCTATCCTATCCTCTATCCTATCCTATCCTCTATCCTATCCTATCCTCTATCCTATCCTATCCTCTATCCTAACCTATCCTCTATCCTATCCTATCCTCTATCCTATCCTCTATACCATCCTCTATCCTATCCTATCCTCTATCCGATCCTCTATCCTATCCTATCCTCTATACCATCCTCTATCCTATCCTATCCTCTATCCGATCCTCTATCCTATCCTATCCTCTATCCTATCCTATCCTCTAACCTATCCTATCCTATATCCTATCCTATCCTCTATCCTATCCTACCCTCTATCCTATCCTATCCTCTATCCTATCCTATCCTCTATCCTATCCTATCCTCTATCCTATCCTATCCTCTATCCTATCCTATCCTCTATCCGATCCACTATCCTATCCTATCCTCTATCCTATCCTATCCTCTATCCTATCCTACCCTCTATCAGATCCTCTATCCTATCCTATCATCTATCCTATCCTCTATCGTATCCTATCCTATCCTCTATCCTATCCTCTATACCATCCTCTATCCTATCCTATCCTCTATCCTATCCTATCCTCTATCCTATCCTATCCTCTATCCCACCCTATCCTCTATCCTATCCTATCCTCTATCCTATCCTATCCTCTATGCTATCTTCTATCCTATCCTATTCTCTATCCTATCCTATCCTCTATCCTATCCTATCCTCTATCCTATCCTATCCTCTATCCTATCCTATCCTCTATCCTATCCTATCTTCTATCCTATCCTATCCTCTATCCCATCAAATCCCCTATCCTATCCTCTGTCCTATCCTATCCTATATCCTATCCTATACTCTATCCTATCCTATCCTCTATCCTATCCTATCGACTATCCTATCCTATCCTCTATCGTATCCTATCCTCTATCCTATCCTATCCTCTATCCTATTCTATCCTCTATCCTATCCTATCCTCTATCCCACCCTATCCTCTATCCTATCCTATCCTCTATCCCACCCTATCCTCTATCCTATCCTATCCTCTATCCTATCCTATCCTCTATGCTATCTTCTATCCTATCCTATTCTCTATCCTATCCTATCCTCTATCCTATCCTTTCCTCTATCCTATCCTATCCTCTATCCTATCCGATCCTCTATCCTATCCTATCCTCTATAATATCCTATTCTCTATACTATCCTATCCTCTATCCTATCCTATCCTCTATCCTATCCTATCCTCTATCCTATCCTATCCTCTATCAGATCCTCTATCCTATCCTATCATCTATCCTATCCTCTATCGTATCCTATCCTATCCTCTATCCTATCCTATCCTCTATCCTATCCTATCATCTATCCTATCCTATCCTCTATCCCACCCTATCCTCTATCCTATCCTATCCTCTATCCTATCCTATCCTCTATGCTATCTTCTATCCTATCCTATTCTCTATCCTATCCTATCCTCTATCCTATCCTATCCTCTATGCTATCTTCTATCCTATCCTATTCTCTATCCTATCCTATCCTCTATCCTATCCTATCCTCTATCCCACCCTATCCTCTATCCTATCCTATCCTCTATCCTATCCTATCCTCTATGCTATCTTCTATCCTATCCTATTCTCTATCCTATCCTATCCTCTATCCTATCCTTTCTTCTATCCTATCCTATCCTCTATCCTATCCGATCCTCTATCCTATCCTATCCTCTATAATATCCTATTCTCTATACTATCCTATCCTCTATCCTATCCTATCCTCTATCCTATCCTATCCTCTATCCTATCCTATCCTCTATCAGATCCTCTATCCTATCCTATCATCTATCCTATCCTCTATCGTATCCTATCCTATCCTCTATCCTATCCTATCCTCTATCCTATCCTATCATCTATCCTATCCTATCCTCTATCCTATCCTATCCTCTATCCTATCCTATCCTCTATCCTATCCTCTATACCATCCTCTATCCTACCCTATCCTCTATCCTATCCTATCCTCTATCCTATCCTATCCTCTTTCCTATCCTATCCTCTATCCTATCCTATACTCTATCCTATCCTATCCTCTATAGTCTCCTATCTTCTATCCTATACAATCCCCTATCCTATCCTCTATCCTGTCCTATTCTCTATCATATCCTCAATCCTATCCTATCCTCTATCCTATCCTATCCTCTATCAGATCCTCTATCCTATCCTATCATCTATCCTATCCTCTATCGTATCATATCCTATCCTCTATCCTATCCTATCCTCTATCCTATCCTATCCTATCCTCTATCCTATCCTATCCTCTATCCTATCCTATCCTCAATCCTATCCTATCCTCTATCCTATCCTATCCTCTATCCTATCCTATCCTCTATCCTATCCTATCCTCTATCAGATCCTCTATCCTATCCTATCATCTATCCTATCCTCTATCGTATCCTGTCCTATCCTCTATCCTATCCTCTTTACCATCCTCTATCCTATCCTATCCTATATCCTATCCTATCCTCTATCCTATCCTATCCTCTATCCTATCCTATCCTCTATCCTATCCTATCCTCTATCCTATCCTATCCTCTATCCTATCCTATCCTCTATCCTATCCTATCCTCTATCCTATCCTATCCTCTATCCTATCCTATCCTCTATCCTATCCTATCCTCTATCCTATCCTATCCTCTATCCTATCCTATCCTCTATCCTATCCTATCCTCTATCCTATCCTATCCTCTATCCTATCCTCTATACCATCCTCTATCCTATCCTATCCTCTATCCGATCCTCTATCCTATCCTATCCTCTATCCTATCCTATCCTCTATCAGATCCTCTATCCTATCCTATCATCTATCCTATCCTCTATCGTATCCTATCCTATCCTCTATCCTATCCTATCCTCTATCCTATCCTCTATACCATCCTCTATCCTACCCTATCCTCTATCCTATCCTATCCTCTATCCTATCCTATCCTCTATCCTATCCTATCCTCTATCCTATCCTATCCTCTATCCTATCCTATCCTCTATCCTAACCTATCCTCTATCCTATCCTATCCTCTATCCTATCCTCTATACCATCCTCTATCCTATCCTATCCTCTATCCGATCCTCTATCCTATCCTATCCTCTATACCATCCTCTATCCTATCCTATCCTCTATCCGATCCTCTATCCTATCCTATCCTCTATCCTATCCTATCCTCTAACCTATCCTATCCTATATCCTATCCTATCCTCTATCCTATCCTACCCTCTATCCTATCCTATCCTCTATCCTATCCTATCCTCTATCCTATCCTATCCTCTATCCTATCCTATCCTCTATCCTATCCTATCCTCTATCCGATCCACTATCCTATCCTATCCTCTATCCTATCCTATCCTCTATCCTATCCTACCCTCTATCAGATCCTCTATCCTATCCTATCATCTATCCTATCCTCTATCGTATCCTATCCTATCCTCTATCCTATCCTCTATACCATCCTCTATCCTATCCTATCCTCTATCCTATCCTATCCTCTATCCTATCCTATCCTCTATCCCACCCTATCCTCTATCCTATCCTATCCTCTATCCTATCCTATCCTCTATGCTATCTTCTATCCTATCCTATTCTCTATCCTATCCTATCCTCTATCCTATCCTTTCCTCTATCCTATCCTATCCTCTATCCTATCCGATCCTCTATCCTATCCTATCCTCTATAATATCCTATTCTCTATACTATCCTATCCTCTATCCTATCCTATCCTCTATCCTATCCTATCCTCTATCCTATCCTATCCTCTATCAGATCCTCTATCCTATCCTATCATCTATCCTATCCTCTATCGTATCCTATCCTATCCTCTATCCTATCCTATCCTCTATCCTATCCTATCATCTATCCTATCCTATCCTCTATCCTATCCTATCCTCTATCCTATCCTATCCTCTATCCTATCCTCTATACCATCCTCTATCCTACCCTATCCTCTATCCTATCCTATCCTCTATCCTATCCTATCCTCTTTCCTATCCTATCCTCTATCCTATCCTATACTCTATCCTATCCTATCCTCTATAGTCTCCTATCTTCTATCCTATACAATCCCCTATCCTATCCTCTATCCTGTCCTATTCTCTATCATATCCTCAATCCTATCCTATCCTCTATCCTATCCTATCCTCTATCAGATCCTCTATCCTATCCTATCATCTATCCTATCCTCTATCGTATCATATCCTATCCTCTATCCTATCCTATCCTCTATCCTATCCTATCCTATCCTCTATCCTATCCTATCCTCTATCCTATCCTATCCTCTATCCTATCCTATCCTCTATCCTATCCTATCCTCTATCCTATCCTATCCTCTATCCTATCCTATCCTCTATCCTATCCTATCCTCTATCAGATCCTCTATCCTATCCTATCATCTATCCTATCCTCTATCGTATCCTGTCCTATCCTCTATCCTATCCTCTTTACCATCCTCTATCCTATCCTATCCTCTATCCTGTCCTATCCTCTATCCTATCCTATCCTCTATCCTATCCTATCCTTTATCCTATCCTATCCTATCCTCTATCCTATCCTATCCTCTATCCTATCCTATCCTCTATCCTATCCTATCCTCTATCCTATCCTATCCTCTATCCTATCCTATCCTCTATCCTATCCTATCCTCTATCCTATCCTATCCTCTATCCTATCCTATCCTCTATCCTATCCTATCCTCTATCCTATCCTATCCTCTATCCTATCCTCTATACCATCCTCTATCCTATCCTATCCTCTATCCGATCCTCTATCCTATCCTATCCTCTATCCTATCCTATCCTCTATCAGATCCTCTATCCTATCCTATCATCTATCCTATCCTCTATCGTATCCTATCCTATCCTCTATCCTATCCTATCCTCTATCCTATCCTCTATACCATCCTCTATCCTACCCTATCCTCTATCCTATCCTATCCTCTATCCTATCCTATCCTCTATCCTATCCTATCCTCTATCCTATCCTATCCTCTATCCTATCCTATCCTCTATCCTAACCTATCCTCTATCCTATCCTATCCTCTATCCTATCCTCTATACCATCCTCTATCCTATCCTATCCTCTATCCGATCCTCTATCCTATCCTATCCTCTATACCATCCTCTATCCTATCCTATCCTCTATCCGATCCTCTATCCTATCCTATCCTCTATCCTATCCTATCCTCTAACCTATCCTATCCTATATCCTATCCTATCCTCTATCCTATCCTACCCTCTATCCTATCCTATCCTCTATCCTATCCTATCCTCTATCCTATCCTATCCTCTATCCTATCCTATCCTCTATCCTATCCTATCCTCTATCCGATCGACTATCCTATCCTATCCTCTATCCTATCCTATCCTCTATCCTATCCTACCCTCTATCAGATCCTCTATCCTATCCTATCATCTATCCTATCCTCTATCGTATCCTATCCTATCCTCTATCCTATCCTCTATACCATCCTCTATCCTATCCTATCCTCTATCCTATCCTATCCTCTATCCTATCCTATCCTCTATCCTATTCTATCCTCTATCCTATCCTATCCTATCCTCTATCCTATCCTATCCTCTATCCTATCCTATCCTCTATCCTATCCTATCCTCTATCCTATCCTATCCTATCCTCTATCCTATCCTATCCTCTATCCTATCCTATCCTCTATCCTATCCTATCCTCTATCCTATCCTATCCTCTATCCTATCCTATCCTCTATCCTATCCTATCCTCTATCCTATCCTATCCTCTATCCTATCCTCTATACTATCCTATCATCTAACCTATCCTATCCTCTATCCTATCCTATCGTCTATCCTATCCTCTATCCTATCCTATCCTCTATCCTATCCTATCCTCTATCCTATCCTATCTTCTATCCTATCCTATCCTCTATCCCATCAAATCCCCTATCCTATCCTCTGTCCTATCCTATCCTATATCCTATCCTATACTCTATCCTATCCTATCCTCTATCCTATCCTATCGACTATCCTATCCTATCCTCTATCCTATCCTATCCTCTATCCTATCCTATCCTCTATCCTATTCTATCCTCTATCCTATCCTATCCTCTATCCCACCCTATCCTCTATCCTATCCTATCCTCTATCCTATCCTATCCTCTATCCTATCCTATCCTCTATGCTATCTTCTATCCTATCCTATTCTCTATCCTATCCTATCCTCTATCCTATCCTATCCTCTATCCCACCCTATCCTCTATCCTATCCTATCCTCTATCCTATCCTATCCTCTATGCTATCTTCTATCCTATCCTATTCTCTATCCTATCCTATCCTCTATCCTATCCTTTCCTCTATCCTATCCTATCCTCTATCCTATCCGATCCTCTATCCTATCCTATCCTCTATAATATCCTATTCTCTATACTATCCTATCCTCTATCCTATCCTATCCTCTATCCTATCCATACCATCTATCCTATCCTATCCTCTATCAGATCCTCTATCCTATCCTATCATCTATCCTATCCTCTATCGTATCCTATCCTATCCTCTATCCTATCCTATCCTCTATCCTATCCTATCATCTATCCTATCATATCCTCTATCCCACCCTATCCTCTATCCTATCCTATCCTCTATCCTATCCTATCCTCTATGCTATCTTCTATCCTATCCTATTCTCTATCCTATCCTATCCTCTATCCTATCCTATCCTCTATCCCACCCTATCCTCTATCCTATCCTATCCTCTATCCTATCCTATCCTCTATGCTATCTTCTATCCTATCCTATTCTCTATCCTATCCTATCCTCTATCCTATCCTTTCCTCTATCCTATCCTATCCTCTATCCTATCCGATCCTCTATCCTATCCTATCCTCTATAATATCCTATTCCCTATACTATCCTATCCTCTATCCTATCCTATCCTCTATCCTATCCTATCCTCTATCCTATCCTATCCTCTATCAGATCCTCTATCCTATCCTATCATCTATCCTATCCTCTATCGTATCCTATCCTATCCTCTATCCTATCCTATCCTCTATCCTATCCTATCATCTATCCTATCCTATCCTCTATCCTATCCTATCCTCTATCCTATCCTATCCTCTATCCGATCCACTATCCTATCCTATCCTCTATCCTATCCTATCCTCTATCCTATCCTACCATCTATCAGATCCTCTATCCTATCCTATCATCTATCCTATCCTCTATCGTATCCTATCCTATCCTCTATCCTATCCTCTATACCATCCTCTATCCTATCCTATCCTCTATCCTATCCTATCCTCTATCCTATCCTATCCTCTATCCTATCCTATCCTCTATCCTATCCTATCCTCTATCCTATCCTATCCTCTATCCTATCCTATCCTATCCTCTATCCTATCCTATCCTCTATCCTATCCTATCCTCTATCCTATCCTATCCTCTATCCTATCCTATCCTCTATCCTATCCTATCCTCTATCCTATCCTATCCTCTATCCTATCCTCTATCCTATCCTATCCTCTATCCTATCCTATCCTCTATCCTATCCTATCCTCTATCCTATCCTATCCTCTATCCTATCCTATCCTCTATCCTATCCTATCCTCTATCCTATCCTCTATACTATCCTATCATCTAACCTATCCTATCCTCTATCCTAACCTATCCTCTATCCTATCCTATCCTCTATCCTATCCTCTATACCATCCTCTATCCTATCCTATCCTCTATCCGATCCTCTATCCTATCCTATCCTCTATACCATCCTCTATCCTATCCTATCCTCTATCCGATCCTCTATCCTATCCTATCCTCTATCCTATCCTATCCTCTATCCTATCCTATCCTCTATCCCACCCTATCCTCTATCCTATCCTATCCTCTATCCTATCCTATCCTCTATGCTATCTTCTATCCTATCCTATTCTCTATCCTATCCTATCCTCTATCCTATCCTTTCCTCTATCCTATCCTATCCTCTATCCTATCCGATCCTCTATCCTATCCTATCCTCTATAATATCCTATTCCCTATACTATCCTATCCTCTATCCTATCCTATCCTCTATCCTATCCTATCCTCTATCCTATCCTATCCTCTATCAGATCCTCTATCCTATCCTATCATCTATCCTATCCTCTATCGTATCCTATCCTATCCTCTATCCTATCCTATCCTCTATCCTATCCTATCATCTATCCTATCCTATCCTCTATCCTATCCTATCCTCTATCCTATCCTATCCTCTATCCGATCCACTATCCTATCCTATCCTCTATCCTATCCTATCCTCTATCCTATCCTACCATCTATCAGATCCTCTATCCTATCCTATCATCTATCCTATCCTCTATCGTATCCTATCCTATCCTCTATCCTATCCTCTATACCATCCTCTATCCTATCCTATCCTCTATCCTATCCTATCCTCTATCCTATCCTATCCTCTATCCTATCCTATCCTCTATCCTATCCTATCCTCTATCCTATCCTATCCTCTATCCTATCCTATCCTATCCTCTATCCTATCCTATCCTCTATCCTATCCTATCCTCTATCCTATCCTATCCTCTATCCTATCCTATCCTCTATCCTATCCTATCCTCTATCCTATCCTATCCTCTATCCTATCCTCTATCCTATCCTATCCTCTATCCTATCCTATCCTCTATCCTATCCTATCCTCTATCCTATCCTATCCTCTATCCTATCCTATCCTCTATCCTATCCTATCCTCTATCCTATCCTCTATACTATCCTATCATCTAACCTATCCTATCCTCTATCCTATCCTATCGTCTATCCTATCCTCTATCCTATCCTATCCTCTATCCTATCCTATCCTCTATCCTATCCTATCTTCTATCCTATCCTATCCTCTATCCCATCAAATCCCCTATCCTATCCTCTGTCCTATCCTATCCTATATCCTATCCTATACTCTATCCTATCCTATCCTCTATCCTATCCTATCGACTATCCTATCCTATCCTCTATCCTATCCTATCCTCTATCCTATCCTATCCTCTATCCTATTCTATCCTCTATCCTATCCTATCCTCTATCCCACCCTATCCTCTATCCTATCCTATCCTCTATCCTATCCTATCCTCTATCCCACCCTATCCTCTATCCTATCCTATCCTCTATCCTATCCTATCCTCTATGCTATCTTCTATCCTATCCTATTCTCTATCCTATCCTATCCTCTATCCTATCCTATCCTCTATCCCACCCTATCCTCTATCCTATCCTATCCTCTATCCTATCCTATCCTCTATGCTATCTTCTATCCTATCCTATTCTCTATCCTATCCTATCCTCTATCCTATCCTTTCCTCTATCCTATCCTATCCTCTATCCTATCCGATCCTCTATCCTATCCTATCCTCTATAATATCCTATTCTCTATACTATCCTATCCTCTATCCTATCCTATCCTCTATCCTATCCTATCCTCTATCCTATCCTATCCTCTATCAGATCCTCTATCCTATCCTATCATCTATCCTATCCTCTATCGTATCCTATCCTATCCTCTATCCTATCCTATCCTCTATCCTATCCTATCATCTATCCTATCCTATCCTCTATCCCACCCTATCCTCTATCCTATCCTATCCTCTATCCTATCCTATCCTCTATGCTATCTTCTATCCTATCCTATTCTCTATCCTATCCTATCCTCTATCCTATCCTATCCTCTATCCCACCCTATCCTCTATCCTATCCTATCCTCTATCCTATCCTATCCTCTATGCTATCTTCTATCCTATCCTATTCTCCATCCTATCCTATCCTCTATCCTATCCTTTCCTCTATCCTATCCTATCCTCTATCCTATCCTATCCTCTATAATATCCTATTCTCTATACTATCCTATCCTCTATCCTATCCTATCCTCTATCCTATCCTATCCTCTATCAGATCCTCTATCCTATCCTATCATCTATCCTATCCTCTATCGTATCCTATCCTATCCTCTATCCTATCCTATCCTCTATCCTATCCTATCCTATCCTCTATCCTATCCTATCCTCTATCCTATCCTATCCTCTATCCTATCCTATCCTCTATCCTATCCTATCCTCTATCCTATCCTATCCTCTATCCTATCCTATCCTCTATCAGATCCTCTATCCTATCCTATCATCTATCCTATCCTCTATCGTATCCTGTCCTATCCTCTATCCTATCCTCTTTACCATCCTCTATCCTATCCTATCCTCTATCCTATCCTATCCTCTATCCTATCCTATCCTCTATCCTATCCTATCCTTTATCCTATCCTATCCTATCCTCTATCCTATCCTATCCTCTATCCTATCCTATCCTCTATCCTATCCTATCCTCTATCCTATCCTATCCTCTATCCTATCCTATCCTCTATCCTATCCTATCCTCTATCCTATCCTATCCTCTATCCTATCCTATCCTCTATCCTATCCTATCCTCTATCCTATCCTATCCTCTATCCTATCCTATCCTCTATCCTATCCTATCCTCTATCCTATCCTCTATACCATCCTCTATCCTATCCTATCCTCTATCCGATCCTCTATCCTATCCTATCCTCTATCCTATCCTATCCTCTATCAGATCCTCTATCCTATCCTATCATCTATCCTATCCTCTATCGTATCCTATCCTATCCTCTATCCTATCCTATCCTCTATCCTATCCTCTATACCATCCTCTATCCTACCCTATCCTCTATCCTATCCTATCCTCTATCCTATCCTATCCTCTATCCTATCCTATCCTCTATCCTATCCTATCCTCTATCCTATCCTATCCTCTATCCTAACCTATCCTCTATCCTATCCTATCCTCTATCCTATCCTCTATACCATCCTCTATCCTATCCTATCCTCTATCCGATCCTCTATCCTATCCTATCCTCTATACCATCCTCTATCCTATCCTATCCTCTATCCGATCCTCTATCCTATCCTATCCTCTATCCTATCCTATCCTCTAACCTATCCTATCCTATATCCTATCCTATCCTCTATCCTATCCTACCCTCTATCCTATCCTATCCTCTATCCTATCCTATCCTCTATCCTATCCTATCCTCTATCCTATCCTATCCTCTATCCTATCCTATCCTCTATCCGATCGACTATCCTATCCTATCCTCTATCCTATCCTATCCTCTATCCTATCCTACCCTCTATCAGATCCTCTATCCTATCCTATCATCTATCCTATCCTCTATCGTATCCTATCCTATCCTCTATCCTATCCTCTATACCATCCTCTATCCTATCCTATCCTCTATCCTATCCTATCCTCTATCCTATTCTATCCTCTATCCTATCCTATCCTATCCTCTATCCTATCCTATCCTCTATCCTATCCTATCCTCTATCCTATCCTATCCTCTATCCTATCCTATCCTATCCTCTATCCTATCCTATCCTCTATCCTATCCTATCCTCTATCCTATCCTATCCTCTATCCTATCCTATCCTCTATCCTATCCTATCCTCTATCCTATCCTATCCTCTATCCTATCCTATCCTCTATCCTATCCTATCCTCTATCCTATCCTATCCTCTATCCTATCCTCTATACTATCCTATCATCTAACCTATCCTATCCTCTATCCTATCCTATCGTCTATCCTATCCTCTATCCTATCCTATCCTCTATCCTATCCTATCCTCTATCCTATCCTATCTTCTATCCTATCCTATCCTCTATCCCATCAAATCCCCTATCCTATCCTCTGTCCTATCCTATCCTATATCCTATCCTATACTCTATCCTATCCTATCCTCTATCCTATCCTATCGACTATCCTATCCTATCCTCTATCCTATCCTATCCTCTATCCTATCCTATCCTCTATCCTATTCTATCCTCTATCCTATCCTATCCTCTATCCCACCCTATCCTCTATCCTATCCTATCCTCTATCCTATCCTATCCTCTATCCTATCCTATCCTCTATGCTATCTTCTATCCTATCCTATTCTCTATCCTATCCTATCCTCTATCCTATCCTATCCTCTATCCCACCGTATCCTCTATCCTATCCTATCCTCTATCCTATCCTATCCTCTATGCTATCTTCTATCCTATCCTATTCTCTATCCTATCCTATCCTCTATCCTATCCTTTCCTCTATCCTATCCTATCCTCTATCCTATCCGATCCTCTATCCTATCCTATCCTCTATAATATCCTATTCTCTATACTATCCTATCCTCTATCCTATCCTATCCTCTATCCTATCCTATCCTCTATCCTATCCTATCCTCTATCAGATCCTCTATCCTATCCTATCATCTATCCTATCCTCTATCGTATCCTATCCTATCCTCTATCCTATCCTATCCTCTATCCTATCCTATCATCTATCCTATCATATCCTCTATCCCACCCTATCCTCTATCCTATCCTATC
Organism: Halictus rubicundus; assembly: GCF_050948215.1. Classification (NCBI taxonomy): domain Eukaryota; kingdom Metazoa; phylum Arthropoda; class Insecta; order Hymenoptera; family Halictidae; genus Halictus; species Halictus rubicundus. The sequence continues at coordinate 154,259 of NW_027488804.1, forward strand.
CTCTATCCTATCCTATCCTCTATGCTATCTTCTATCCTATCCTATTCTCTATCCTATCCTATCCTCTATCCTATCCTATCCTCTATCCCACCCTATCCTCTATCCTATCCTATCCTCTATCCTATCCTATCCTCTATGCTATCTTCTATCCTATCCTATTCTCTATCCTATCCTATCCTCTATCCTATCCTTTCCTCTATCCTATCCTATCCTCTATCCTATCCGATCCTCTATCCTATCCTATCCTCTATAATATCCTATTCTCTATACTATCCTATCCTCTATCCTATCCTATCCTCTATCCTATCCTATCCTCTATCCTATCCTATCCTCTATCAGATCCTCTATCCTATCCTATCATCTATCCTATCCTCTATCGTATCCTATCCTATCCTCTATCCTATCCTATCCTCTATCCCACCCTATCCTCTATCCTATCCTATCCTCTATCCTATCCTATCCTCTATGCTATCTTCTATCCTATCCTATTCTCTATCCTATCCTATCCTCTATCCTATCCTTTCCTCTATCCTATCCTATCCTCTATCCTATCCGATCCTCTATCCTATCCTATCCTCTATAATATCCTATTCTCTATACTATCCTATCCTCTATCCTATCCTATCCTCTATCCTATCCTATCCTCTATCCTATCCTATCCTCTATCCTATCCTATCCTCTATCCTATCCTATCCTCTATCCTATCCTCTATACTATCCTATCATCTAACCTATCCTATCCTCTATCCTATCCTATCGTCTATCCTATCCTCTATCCTATCCTATCCTCTATCCTATCCTATCCTCTATCCTATCCTATCTTCTATCCTATCCTATCCTCTATCCCATCAAATCCCCTATCCTATCCTCTGTCCTATCCTATCCTATATCCTATCCTATACTCTATCCTATCCTATCCTCTATCCTATCCTATCGACTATCCTATCCTATCCTCTATCCTATCCTATCCTCTATCCTATCCTATCCTCTATCCCACCCTATCCTCTATCCTATCCTATCCTCTATCCTATCCTATCCTCTATGCTATCTTCTATCCTATCCTATTCTCTATCCTATCCTATCCTCTATCCTATCCTATCCTCTATCCCACCCTATCCTCTATCCTATCCTATCCTCTATCCTATCCTATCCTCTATGCTATCTTCTATCCTATCCTATTCTCTATCCTATCCTATCCTCTATCCTATCCTTTCCTCTATCCTATCCTATCCTCTATCCTATCCGATCCTCTATCCTATCCTATCCTCTATAATATCCTATTCTCTATACTATCCTATCCTCTATCCTATCCTATCCTCTATCCTATCCTATCCTCTATCCTATCCTATCCTCTATCAGATCCTCTATCCTATCCTATCATCTATCCTATCCTCTATCGTATCCTATCCTATCCTCTATCCTATCCTATCCTCTATCCTATCCTATCATCTATCCTATCCTATCCTCTATCCTATCCTATCCTCTATCCTATCCTATCCTCTATCCGATCCACTATCCTATCCTATCCTCTATCCTATCCTATCCTCTATCCTATCCTACCATCTATCAGATCCTCTATCCTATCCTATCATCTATCCTATCCTCTATCGTATCCTATCCTATCCTCTATCCTATCCTCTATACCATCCTCTATCCTATCCTATCCTCTATCCTATCCTATCCTCTATCCTATCCTATCCTCTATCCTATCCTATCCTCTATCCTATCCTATCCTCTATCCTATCCTATCCTATCCTCTATCCTATCCTATCCTCTATCCTATCCTATCCTCTATCCTATCCTATCCTCTATCCTATCCTATCCTCTATCCTATCCTATCCTCTATCCTATCCTCTATCCTATCCTATCCTCTATCCTATCCTATCCTCTATCCTATCCTATCCTCTATCCTATCCTATCCTCTATCCTATCCTATCCTCTATCCTATCCTCTATACTATCCTATCATCTAACCTATCCTATCCTCTATCCTATCCTATCGTCTATCCTATCCTCTATCCTATCCTATCCTCTATCCTATCCTATCCTCTATCCTATCCTATCTTCTATCCTATCCTATCCTCTATCCCATCAAATCCCCTATCCTATCCTCTGTCCTATCCTATCCTATATCCTATCCTATACTCTATCCTATCCTATCCTCTATCCTATCCTATCGACTATCCTATCCTATCCTCTATCCTATCCTATCCTCTATCCTATCCTATCCTCTATCCCACCCTATCCTCTATCCTATCCTATCCTCTATCCTATCCTATCCTCTATGCTATCTTCTATCCTATCCTATTCTCTATCCTATCCTATCCTCTATCCTATCCTATCCTCTATCCCACCCTATCCTCTATCCTATCCTATCCTCTATCCTATCCTATCCTCTATCCGATCCACTATCCTATCCTATCCTCTATCCTATCCTATCCTCTATCCTATCCTACCATCTATCAGATCCTCTATCCTATCCTATCATCTATCCTATCCTCTATCGTATCCTATCCTATCCTCTATCCTATCCTCTATACCATCCTCTATCCTATCCTATCCTCTATCCTATCCTATCCTCTATCCTATCCTATCCTCTATCCTATCCTATCCTCTATCCTATCCTATCCTCTATCCTATCCTATCCTATCCTCTATCCTATCCTATCCTCTATCCTATCCTATCCTCTATCCTATCCTATCCTCTATCCTATCCTATCCTCTATCCTATCCTATCCTCTATCCTATCCTATCCTCTATCCTATCCTCTATCCTATCCTATCCTCTATCCTATCCTATCCTCTATCCTATCCTATCCTCTATCCTATCCTATCCTCTATCCTATCCTATCCTCTATCCTATCCTCTATACTATCCTATCATCTAACCTATCCTATCCTCTATCCTATCCTATCGTCTATCCTATCCTCTATCCTATCCTATCCTCTATCCTATCCTATCCTCTATCCTATCCTATCTTCTATCCTATCCTATCCTCTATCCCATCAAATCCCCTATCCTATCCTCTGTCCTATCCTATCCTATATCCTATCCTATACTCTATCCTATCCTATCCTCTATCCTATCCTATCGACTATCCTATCCTATCCTCTATCCTATCCTATCCTCTATCCTATCCTATCCTCTATCCTATTCTATCCTCTATCCTATCCTATCCTCTATCCCACCCTATCCTCTATCCTATCCTATCCTCTATCCTATCCTATCCTCTATCCCACCCTATCCTCTATCCTATCCTATCCTCTATCCTATCCTATCCTCTATGCTATCTTCTATCCTATCCTATTCTCTATCCTATCCTATCCTCTATCCTATCCTATCCTCTATCCCACCCTATCCTCTATCCTATCCTATCCTCTATCCTATCCTATCCTCTATGCTATCTTCTATCCTATCCTATTCTCTATCCTATCCTATCCTCTATCCTATCCTTTCCTCTATCCTATCCTATCCTCTATCCTATCCGATCCTCTATCCTATCCTATCCTCTATAATATCCTATTCTCTATACTATCCTATCCTCTATCCTATCCTATCCTCTATCCTATCCTATCCTCTATCCTATCCTATCCTCTATCAGATCCTCTATCCTATCCTATCATCTATCCTATCCTCTATCGTATCCTATCCTATCCTCTATCCTATCCTATCCTCTATCCTATCCTATCATCTATCCTATCCTATCCTCTATCCCACCCTATCCTCTATCCTATCCTATCCTCTATCCTATCCTATCCTCTATGCTATCTTCTATCCTATCCTATTCTCTATCCTATCCTATCCTCTATCCTATCCTATCCTCTATCCCACCCTATCCTCTATCCTATCCTATCCTCTATCCTATCCTATCCTCTATGCTATCTTCTATCCTATCCTATTCTCCATCCTATCCTATCCTCTATCCTATCCTTTCCTCTATCCTATCCTATCCTCTATCCTATCCGATCCTCTATCCTATCCTATCCTCTATAATATCCTATTCTCTATACTATCCTATCCTCTATCCTATCCTATCCTCTATCCTATCCTATCCTCTATCCCACCCTATCCTCTATCCTATCCTATCCTCTATCCTATCCTATCCTCTATGCTATCTTCTATCCTATCCTATTCTCTATCCTATCCTATCCTCTATCCTATCCTTTCCTCTATCCTATCCTATCCTCTATCCTATCCGATCCTCTATCCTATCCTATCCTCTATAATATCCTATTCTCTATACTATCCTATCCTCTATCCTATCCTATCCTCTATCCTATCCTATCCTCTATCAGATCCTCTATCCTATCCTATCATCTATCCTATCCTCTATCGTATCCTATCCTATCCTCTATCCTATCCTATCCTCTATCCTATCCTATCATCTATCCTATCCTATCCTCTATCCTATCCTATCCTCTATCCTATCCTATCCTCTATCCTATCCTCTATACCATCCTCTATCCTACCCTATCCTCTATCCTATCCTATCCTCTATCCTATCCTATCCTCTTTCCTATCCTATCCTCTATCCTATCCTATCCTCTATCCTATCCTATCCTCTATCCTATCCTCTATACCATCCTCTATCCTATCCTATCCTCTATCCGATCCTCTATCCTATCCTATCCTCTATACAATCCTCTAACCTATCCTATCCTCTATCCTATCCTATCCTCTATCCTATCCTCTATACTATCCTATCATCTAACCTATCCTATCCTCTATCCTATCCTATCGTCTATCCTATCCTCTATCCTATCCTATCCTCTATCCTATCCTATCCTCTATCCTATCCTATCTTCTATCCTATCCTATCCTCTATCCCATCAAATCCCCTATGCTATCCTCTGTCCTATCCTATCCTATATCCTATCCTATACTCTATCCTATCCTATCCTCTATCCTATCCTATCCTCTATCCTATCCTATCCTCTATCCTATCCTCTATACTATCCTATCATCTAACCTATCCTATCCTCTATCCTATCCTATCGTCTATCCTATCCTCTATCCTATCCTATCCTCTATCCTATCCTATCTTCTATCCTATCCTATCCTCTATCCCATCAAATCCCCTATCCTATCCTCTGTCCTATCCTATCCTATATCCTATCCTATACTCTATCCTATCCTATCCTATCCTCTATCCTATCCTATCCTCTATCCTATCCTATCCTCTATCCTATCCTATCCTCTATCCTATTCTATCCTCTATCCTATCCTGTCCTCTATCCCACCCTATCCTCTATCCTATCCTATCCTCTATCCTATCCTATCCTCTATCCCACCCTATCCTCTATCCTATCCTATCCTCTATCCTATCCTATCCTCTATGCTATCTTCTATCCTATGCTATTCTCTATCCTATCCTATCCTCTATCCTATCCTATCCTCTATCCCACCCTATCCTCTATCCTATCCTATCCTCTATCCCACCCTATCCTCTATCCTATCCTATCCTCTATCCTATCCTATCCTCTATGCTATCTTCTATCCTATCCTATTCTCTATCCTATCCTATCCTCTATCCTATCCTTTCCTCTATCCTATCCAATCCTCTATCTTATCCGATCCTCTATCCTATCCTATCCTCTATAATATCCTATTCTCTATACTATCCTATCCTCTATCCTATCCTATCCTCTATCCTATCCTATCCTCTATCCTATCCAATCCTCTATCCTATCCTATCCTCTATCCTATCCTATCCTCTATCCTATCCTATCCTCTATCCTATCCTATCCTCTATCTTATCCTCTATCCTATCCTCTTTCCTATCCTATCCTCTATAGTATCCTATCCTCTATCCTATCCTATCCTCTATCCTATCCTCTATACTATCCTATCCTCTAACCTATCCTATCCTCTATCCTATCCTATCCTCTATCCTATCCTCTATACTATCCTATCATCTAACCTATCCTATCCTCTATCCTATCCTATCGTCTATCCTATCCTCTATCCTATCCTATCCTCTATCCTATCCTATCCTCTATCCTATCCTATCTTCTATCCTATCCTATCCTCTATCCCATCAAATCCCCTATGCTATCCTCTGTCCTATCCTATCCTATATCCTATCCTATACTCTATCCTATCCTATCCTCTATCCTATCCCATCCTCTATCCTATCCTATCCTCTATCCTATCCTATCCTCTATCCTATCCTATCCTCTATCCTATCCTATCCTCTATCCTATTCTATCCTCTATCCTATCCTATCCTCTATCCCACCCTATCCTCTATCCTATCCTATCCTCTATCCTATCCTATCCTCTATCCCACCCTATCCTCTATCCTATCCTATCCTCTATCCTATCCTATCCTCTATGCTATCTTCTATCCTATCCTATTCTCTATCCTATCCTATCCTCTATCCTATCCTATCCTCTATCCCACCCTATCCTCTATCCTATCCTATCCTCTATCCTATCCTATCCTCTATGCTATCTTCTATCCTATCCTATCCTCTATCCTATCCTATCCTCTATCCTATCCTTTCCTCTATCCTATCCAATCCTCTATCTTATCCGATCCTCTATCCTATCCTATCCTCTATAATATCCTATTCTCCATACTATCCTATCCTCTATCCTATCCTATCCTCTATCCTATCCTATCCTCTATCCTATCCTATCCTCTATCCTATCCTATCCTCTATCCTATCCTATCCTCTATCCTATCCTATCCTCTATCCTATCCTATCCTCTAACCTATCCTATCCTCTATCCTATCCTATCCTCTATCCTATCCTATCCTCTATCCTATCCTATCCTCTATCCTATCCTATCCTCTATAATATCCTCTATACCATCCTCTATCCTATCCTATCCTATATCCGATCCTCTATCCTATCCTATCCTCTATCCTATCCTATCCTCTATCCTATCCTATCCTCTATCCTATCCTATCCTCTATCCTATACTATCCTCTATCCTATCCTCTATCCTATCCTCTACCCTATCCTATACTCTACCCTATACTATCCTCTATCCTATCCTATACTCTACCCTATACTATCCTCTGTCCTATCCTATTTTCTATCCTATCCTATCCTCCATCCTAGCCTGTCCTCTATCCTATCCTATCCTCTATCCTATCCTATCCTCTATCCTACCCTATCCTCTATCCTATCCTATCCTCTATCCTATTCTATCCTCTATCCTATCCTATCCTCTATCCCACCCTATCCTTTATCCTATCCTATCCTCTATCCTATCCTATCCTCTATCCCACCCTATCCTCTATCCTATGCTATCCTCTATCCTATCCTATCCTCTATCCTATCCTATCCTCTATCCTATTCTATACTCCATCCTATCCCATCCGCTATCCTAACCTATCCTCTATCCTATTATATCCTCTATCCTATCCTATCCTCTATCCTACCCTATCCTCTATCCTATCCTATCCTCTATCCTATCCTATCCTCTATCCTATCCTATCCTCTATCCTATCCTATCCTCTATCCGATCCACTATCCTATCCTATCCTCTATTCTATCCTATCCTCTATCCTATCCTATCCTCTATCAGATCCTCTATCCTATCCTATCATCTATCCTATCCTCTATCGTATCATATCCTATCCTCTATCCTATCCTATCCTCTATCCTATCCTATCCTCTATCCTATCCTATCCTATCCTCTATCCTATCCTATCCTCTATACTATCCTCTATACCATCCTCTATCCTATCCTATCCTCTATCCTATCCTATCCTCTATCCTATCCTATCCTCTATACTATCCTATCCTCAATCCTAGCCTGTCCTCTATCCTATCCTATCCTCTATCCTATGTTATCCTCTATCCTATCCTATCCTCTATCCTATCCTATCCTCTATCCTTTTCTATCCTCTATCCTATCCTATCCACTATCAGATCCTATCCGCTATCATATCCTATCCTCCATCCTATCCTATCCTTTATCCTATCCTATCCTCTATCCTATCCTCTATACCATCCTCTATCCTATCCTATCCTCTATCCTATCCTATCCTCTATCCTATCCTATCCTCTATCCTATCCTATCCTCTATCCTATCCTATCCTCTATCCTATCCTATCCTCTATCCTATCCTATCCTCTATCCTATCCTATCCTCTATCAGATCCTCTATCCTATCCTATCATCTATCCTATCCTCTATCGTATCCTATCCTATCCTCTATCCTATCCTCTTTACCATCCTCTATCCTATCCTATCCTCTATCCTATCCTATCCTCTATCCTATCCTATCCTCTATCCTATCCTATCCTTTATCCTATCCTATCCTATCCTCTATCCTATCCTATCCTCTATCCTATCCTATCCTCTATCCTATCCTATCCTCTATCCTATCCTATCCTCTATCCTATCCTATCCTATCCTCTATCCTATCCTATCCTCTATCCTATCCTATCCTCTATCCTATCCTATCCTCTATCCTATCCTATCCTCTATCCTATCCTATCCTCTATCCTATCCTATCCTCTATCCTATCCTATCCTCTATCCTATCCTATCCTCTATCCTATCCTATCCTCTATGCTATACTATCGTCTATCCTATCCTCTATCCTATCCTATCCTCTATCCTATCCTATCCTCTATCCTATCCTATCCTCTATCCTATCCTATCCCCTATCCTATCCTATCCAATATCTTATCCTCTATCCTATCCTCTTTCCTATCCTATCCTCTATCCTATCCTATCCTCTATCCTATCCTATCTTCTATCCTATCCTATCCTCTATCCCATCAAATCCCCTATCCTATCCTCTGTCCTATCCTATCCCATATCCTATCCTATACTCTATCCTGTCCTATCCTCTATCCTATCCTATCCTCTATCCTATCCTATCCTCTATCCTATCCTATCCTCTATCGTATCCTATCCTATCCTCTATCCTATACTCTATACCATCCTCTATCCTATCCTATCCTCTATCCTATCCTATCCTCTATCCTATCCTATCCTCTATCCTATCCTATCCTCTATCCTATCCTATCCTCTATCCGATCCACTATCCTATCCTATCCTCTATTCTATCCTATCCTCTATCCTATCCTATCCTCTATCAGATCCTCTATCCTATCCTATCATCTATCCTATCCTCTAACGTATCATATCCTATCCTCTATCCTATCCTATCCTCTATCCTATCCTATCCTATCCTCTATCCTATCCTATCCTCTATCCTATCCTATCCTCCATCCTATCCTCTATACCATCCTCTATCCTATCCTATCCTCTATCCTATCCTATCCTCTATCCTATCCTATCCTCTATACTATCCTATCCTCAATCCTAGCCTGTCCTCTATCCTATCCTATCCTCTATCCTATGTTATCCTCTATCCTATCCTATCCTCTATCCTATCCTATCCTCTATCCTATCCTATCCTCTATACTATCCTATCCTCAATCCTAGCCTGTCCTCTATCCTATCCTATCCTCTATCCTATGTTATCCTCTATCCTATCCTATCCTCTATCCTATCCTATCCTCTATCCTATTCTATCCTCTATCCTATCCTATCCTCTATCCTATCGTATCCGCTATCATATCCTATCCTCCATCCTATCCTATCCTTTATCCTATCCTATCCTCTATCGTCTCCTATCTTCTATCCTATACAATCCCCTATCCTATCCTCTATCCTGTCCTATTCTCTATCATATCCTCAATCCTATCCTATCCTCTATCCTATCCTATCCTCTATCAGATCCTCTATCCTATCCTATCATCTATCCTATCCTCTATCGTATCATATCCTATCCTCTATCCTATCCTATCCTCTATACTATCCTATCCTCAATCCTAGCCTGTCCTCTATCCTATCCTATCCTCTATCCTATGTTATCCTCTATCCTATCCTATCCTCTATCCTATCCTATCCTCTATCCTATCCTATCCTCTATACTATCCTATCCTCAATCCTAGCCTGTCCTCTATCCTATCCTATCCTCTATCCTATGTTATCCTCTATCCTATCCTATCCTCTATCCTATCCTATCCTCTATCCTATTCTATCCTCTATCCTATCCTATCCTCTATCCTATCCTATCCGCTATCATATCCTATCCTCTATCCTATCCTATCCTTTATCCTATCCTATCCTCTATCGTCTCCTATCTTCTATCCTATACAATCCCCTATCCTATCCTCTATCCTGTCCTATTCTCTATCATATCCTCAATCCTATCCTATCCTCTATCCTATCCTATCCTCTATCAGATCCTCTATCCTATCCTATCATCTATCCTATCCTCTATCGTATCATATCCTATCCTCTATCCTATCCTATCCTCTATCCTATCCTATCCTCTATCCTATCCTCTATACCATCCTCTATCCTATCCTATCCTCTATCCTTTCCTATCCTCTATCCTATCCTATCCTCTATCCTATCCTATCCTCTGTCCTATCCTATCCTCTATCCTATCCTATCCTCTATCCTATCCTATCCTCTATCCTATCCTATCCTATCCTCTATCCTATCCTATCCTCTATCCTATCCTATCCTCTATCCTATCCTATCCTCTATCCTATCCTATCCTCTATCCTATCCTATCCTCTATCCTATCCTATCCTCTATCCTATCCTATCCTCTATCCTATCCTATCCTCTATCCTATCCTATCCTCTATCCTATCCTATCCTCTATCCTATACTATCGTCTATCCTATCCTCTATCCTATCCTATCCTCTATCATATCCTATCCTCTATCCTATCCTATCCTCTATCCTATCCTCTATACCATCCTCTATCCTATCCTATCCTCTATCCTATCCTATCCTCTATCCTATCCTATCCTCTATCCTATCCTATCCTCTATACTATCCTATCCTCAATCCTAGCCTGTCCTCTATCCTATCCTATCCTCTATCCTATGTTATCCTCTATCCTATCCTATCCTCTATCCTATCCTATCCTCTATCCTATTCTATCCTCTATCCTATCCTATCCTCTATCCCACCCTATCCTCTATCCTATCCTATCCTCTATCCTATCCTATCCTCTATCCCACCCTATCCTCTATCCTATCCTATCCTCTATCCTATCCTATCCTCTATGCTATCTTCTATCCTATCCTATTCTCTATCCTATCCTATCCTCTATCCTATCCTATCCTCTATCCCACCCTATCCTCTATCCTATCCTATCCTCTATCCTATCCTATCCTCTATGCTATCTTCTATCCTATCCTATCCTCTATCCTATCCTATCCTCTATCCTATCCTTTCCTCTATCCTATCCAATCCTCTATCTTATCCGATCCTCTATCCTATCCTATCCTCTATAATATCCTATTCTCCATACTATCCTATCCTCTATCCTATCCTATCCTCTATCCTATCCTATCCTCTATCCTATCCTATCCTCTATCCTATCCTATCCTCTATCCTATCCTATCCTCTATCCTATCCTATCCTCTATCCTATCCTATCCTCTAACCTATCCTATCCTCTATCCTATCCTATCCTCTATCCTATCCTATCCTCTATCCTATCCTATCCTCTATAATATCCTCTATACCATCCTCTATCCTATCCTATCCTATATCCGATCCTCTATCCTATCCTATCCTCTATCCTATCCTATCCTCTATCCTATCCTATCCTCTATCCTATACTATCCTCTATCCTATCCTCTATCCTATCCTCTACCCTATCCTATACTCTACCCTATACTATCCTCTATCCTATCCTATACTCTACCCTATACTATCCTCTGTCCTATCCTATTTTCTATCCTATCCTATCCTCCATCCTAGCCTGTCCTCTATCCTATCCTATCCTCTATCCTATCCTATCCTCTATCCTACCCTATCCTCTATCCTATCCTATCCTCTATCCTATCCTATCCTCTATCCTATACTATCCTCTATCCTATCCTCTATCCTATCCTCTACCCTATCCTATACTCTACCCTATACTATCCTCTATCCTATCCTATCCTCTATCATATCCTATCCTCTATAATATCCTCTATACCATCCTCTATCCTATCCTATCCTATATCCGATCCTCTATCCTATCCTATCCTCTATCCTATCCTATCCTCTATCCTATCCTATCCTCTATCCTATCCTATCCTCTATCCTATACTATCCTCTATCCTATCCTCTATCCTATCCTCTACCCTATCCTATACTCTACCCTATACTATCCTCTATCCTATCCTATACTCTACCCTATACTATCCTCTGTCCTATCCTATTTTCTATCCTATCCTATCCTCCATCCTAGCCTGTCCTCTATCCTATCCTATCCTCTATCCTATCCTATCCTCTATCCTACCCTATCCTCTATCCTATCCTATCCTCTATAATATCCTCTATACCATCCTCTATCCTATCCTATCCTATATCCGATCCTCTATCCTATCCTATCCTCTATCCTATCCTATCCTCTATACTATCCTATCCTCAATCCTAGCCTGTCCTCTATCCTATCCTATCCTCTATCCTATGTTATCCTCTATCCTATCCTATCCTCTATCCTATCCTATCCTCTATCCTATTCTATCCTCTATCCTATCCTATCCTCTATCCCACCCTATCCTCTATCCTATCCTATCCTCTATCCTATCCTATCCTCTATCCCACCCTATCCTCTATCCTATCCTATCCTCTATCCTATCCTATCCTCTATGCTATCTTCTATCCTATCCTATTCTCTATCCTATCCTATCCTCTATCCTATCCTATCCTCTATCCCACCCTATCCTCTATCCTATCCTATCCTCTATCCTATCCTATCCTCTATGCTATCTTCTATCCTATCCTATCCTCTATCCTATCCTATCCTCTATCCTATCCTTTCCTCTATCCTATCCAATCCTCTATCTTATCCGATCCTCTATCCTATCCTATCCTCTATAATATCCTATTCTCCATACTATCCTATCCTCTATCCTATCCTATCCTCTATCCTATCCTATCCTCTATCCTATCCTATCCTCTATCCTATCCTATCCTCTATCCTATCCTATCCTCTATCCTATCCTATCCTCTATCCTATCCTATCCTCTAACCTATCCTATCCTCTATCCTATCCTATCCTCTATCCTATCCTATCCTCTATCCTATCCTCTATCCTATCCTATCCTCTATAATATCCTCTATACCATCCTCTATCCTATCCTATCCTATATCCGATCCTCTATCCTATCCTATCCTCTATCCTATCCTATCCTCTATCCTATCCTATCCTCTATCCTATACTATCCTCTATCCTATCCTCTATCCTATCCTCTACCCTATCCTATACTCTACCCTATACTATCCTCTATCCTATCCTATACTCTACCCTATACTATCCTCTGTCCTATCCTATTTTCTATCCTATCCTATCCTCCATCCTAGCCTGTCCTCTATCCTATCCTATCCTCTATCCTATCCTATCCTCTATCCTACCCTATCCTCTATCCTATCCTATCCTCTATCCTATCCTATCCTCTATCCTATACTATCCTCTATCCTATCCTCTATCCTATCCTCTACCCTATCCTATACTCTACCCTATACTATCCTCTATCCTATCCTATCCTCTATCATATCCTATCCTCTATAATATCCTCTATACCATCCTCTATCCTATCCTATCCTATATCCGATCCTCTATCCTATCCTATCCTCTATCCTATCCTATCCTCTATCCTATCCTATCCTCTATCCTATCCTATCCTCTATCCTATACTATCCTCTATCCTATCCTCTATCCTATCCTCTACCCTATCCTATACTCTACCCTATACTATCCTCTATCCTATCCTATACTCTACCCTATACTATCCTCTGTCCTATCCTATTTTCTATCCTATCCTATCCTCCATCCTAGCCTGTCCTCTATCCTATCCTATCCTCTATCCTATCCTATCCTCTATCCTACCCTATCCTCTATCCTATACTATCCTCTATAATATCCTCTATACCATCCTCTATCCTATCCTATCCTATATCCGATCCTCTATCCTATCCTATCCTCTATCCTATCCTATCCTCTATCCTATCCTATCCTCTATCCTATCCTATCATCTATCCTATACTATCCTCTATCCTATCCTCTATCCTATCCTCTACCCTATCCTATACTCTACCCTATACTATCCTCTATCCTATCCTATACTCTACCCTATACTATCCTCTGTCCTATCCTATTTTCTATCCTATCCTATCCTCCATCCTAGCCTGTCCTCTATCCTATCCTATCCTCTATCCTATCCTATCCTCTATCCTACCCTATCCTCTATCCTATCCTATCCTCTATCCTATTCTATCCTCTATCCTATCCTATCCTCTATCCCACCCTATCCTCTATCCTATCCTATCCTCTATCCTATCCTATCCTCTATCCCACCCTATCCTCTATCCTATGCTATCCTCTATCCTATCCTATCCTCTATCCTATCCTATCCTCTATCCTATTCTATACTCCATCCTATCCCATCCGCTATCCTAACCTATCCTCTATCCTATTATATCCTCTATCCTATCCTATCCTCTATCCTACCCTATCCTCTATCCTATCCTATCCTCTATCCTATCCTATCCTCTATCCTATCCTATCCTCTATCCTATCCTATCCTCTATCCGATCCACTATCCTATCCTATCCTCTATTCTATCCTATCCTCTATCCTATCCTATCCTCTATCAGATCCTCTATCCTATCCTATCATCTATCCTATCCTCTATCGTATCATATCCTATCCTCTATCCTATCCTATCCTCTATCCTATCCTATCCTCTATCCTATCCTATCCTATCCTCTATCCTATCCTATCCTCTATCCTATCCTATCCTCTATCCTATCCTATCCTATCCTCTATCCTATCCTATCCTCTATACTATCCTCTATACCATCCTCTATCCTATCCTATCCTCTATCCTATCCTATCCTCTATCCTATCCTATCCTCTATACTATCCTATCCTCAATCCTAGCCTGTCCTCTATCCTATCCTATCCTCTATCCTATGTTATCCTCTATCCTATCCTATCCTCTATCCTATCCTATCCTCTATCCTTTTCTATCCTCTATCCTATCCTATCCACTATCAGATCCTATCCGCTATCATATCCTATCCTCCATCCTATCCTATCCTTTATCCTATCCCATCCTCTATCCTATCCTCTATACCATCCTCTATCCTATCCTATCCTCTATCCTATCCTATCCTCTATCCTATCCTATCCTCTATCCTATCCTATCCTCTATCCTATCCTATCCTCTATCCTATCCTATCCTCTATCCTATCCTATCCTCTATCAGATCCTCTATCCTATCCTATCATCTATCCTATCCTCTATCGTATCCTATCCTATCCTCTATCCTATCCTCTTTACCATCCTCTATCCTATCCTATCCTCTATCCTATCCTATCCTCTATCCTATCCTATCCTCTATCCTATCCTATCCTTTATCCTATCCTATCCTATCCTCTATCCTATCCTATCCTCTATCCTATCCTATCCTCTATCCTATCCTATCCTCTATCCTATCCTATCCTCTATCCTATCCTATCCTCTATCCTATCCTATCCTATCCTCTATCCTATCCTATCCTCTATCCTATCCTATCCTCTATCCTATCCTATCCTCTATCCTATCCTATCCTCTATCCTATCCTATCCTCTATCCTATCCTATCCTCTATCCTATCCTATCCTCTATCCTATCCTATCCTCTATCCTATCCTATCCTCTATGCTATACTATCGTCTATCCTATCCTCTATCCTATCCTATCCTCTATCCTATCCTATCCTCTATCCTATCCTATCCTCTATCCTATCCTATCCTCTATCCTATCCTATCCTCTATCCTATCCTATCCAATATCTTATCCTCTATCCTATCCTCTTTCCTATCCTATCCTCTATCCTATCCTATCCTCTATCCTATCCTATCTTCTATCCTATCCTATCCTCTATCCCATCAAATCCCCTATCCTATCCTCTGTCCTATCCTATCCCATATCCTATCCTATACTCTATCCTGTCCTATCCTCTATCCTATCCTATCCTCTATCCTATCCTATCCTCTATCCTATCCTATCCTCTATCGTATCCTATCCTATCCTCTATCCTATACTCTATACCATCCTCTATCCTATCCTATCCTCTATCCTATCCTATCCTCTATCCTATCCTATCCTCTATCCTATCCTATCCTCTATCCGATCCACTATCCTATCCTATCCTCTATTCTATCCTATCCTCTATCCTATCCTATCCTCTATCAGATCCTCTATCCTATCCTATCATCTATCCTATCCTCTATCGTATCATATCCTATCCTCTATCCTATCCTATCCTCTATCCTATCCTATCCTATCCTCTATCCTATCCTATCCTCTATCCTATCCTATCCTCCATCCTATCCTCTATACCATCCTCTATCCTATCCTATCCTCTATCCTATCCTATCCTCTATCCTATCCTATCCTCTATACTATCCTATCCTCAATCCTAGCCTGTCCTCTATCCTATCCTATCCTCTATCCTATGTTATCCTCTATCCTATCCTATCCTCTATCCTATCCTATCCTCTATCCTATCCTATCCTCTATACTATCCTATCCTCAATCCTAGCCTGTCCTCTATCCTATCCTATCCTCTATCCTATGTTATCCTCTATCCTATCCTATCCTCTATCCTATCCTATCCTCTATCCTATTCTATCCTCTATCCTATCCTATCCTCTATCCTATCCTATCCGCTATCATATCCTATCCTCTATCCTATCCTATCCTTTATCCTATCCTATCCTCTATCGTCTCCTATCTTCTATCCTATACAATCCCCTATCCTATCCTCTATCCTGTCCTATTCTCTATCATATCCTCAATCCTATCCTATCCTCTATCCTATCCTATCCTCTATCAGATCCTCTATCCTATCCTATCATCTATCCTATCCTCTATCGTATCATATCCTATCCTCTATCCTATCCTATCCTCTATACTATCCTATCCTCAATCCTAGCCTGTCCTCTATCCTATCCTATCCTCTATCCTATGTTATCCTCTATCCTATCCTATCCTCTATCCTATCCTATCCTCTATCCTATCCTATCCTCTATACTATCCTATCCTCAATCCTAGCCTGTCCTCTATCCTATCCTATCCTCTATCCTATGTTATCCTCTATCCTATCCTATACTCTATCCTATCCTATCCTCTATCCTATTCTATCCTCTATCCTATCCTATCCTCTATCCTATCTTATCCGCTATCATATCCTATCCTCTATCCTATCCTATCCTTTATCCTATCCTATCCTCTATCGTCTCCTATCTTCTATCCTATACAATCCCCTATCCTATCCTCTATCCTGTCCTATTCTCTATCATATCCTCAATCCTATCCTATCCTCTATCCTATCCTATCCTCTATCAGATCCTCTATCCTATCCTATCATCTATCCTATCCTCTATCGTATCATATCCTATCCTCTATCCTATCCTATCCTCTATCCTATCCTATCCTCTATCCTATCCTCTATACCATCCTCTATCCTATCCTATCCTCTATCCTTTCCTATCCTCTATCCTATCCTATCCTCTATCCTATCCTATCCTCTATCCTATCCTATCCTCTATCCTATCCTATCCTCTATCCTATCCTATCCTCTATCCTATCCTATCCTCTATCCTATCCTATCCTATCCTCTATCCTATCCTATCCTCTATCCTATCCTATCCTCTATCCTATCCTATCCTCTATCCTATCCTATCCTCTATCCTATCCTATCCTCTATCCTATCCTATCCTCTATCCTATCCTATCCTCTATCCTATCCTATCCTCTATCCTATACTATCGTCTATCCTATCCTCTATCCTATCCTATCCTCTATCATATCCTATCCTCTATCCTATCCTATCCTCTATCCTATCCTCTATACCATCCTCTATCCTATCCTATCCTCTATCCTATCCTATCCTCTATCCTATCCTATCCTCTATACTATCCTATCCTCAATCCTAGCCTGTCCTCTATCCTATCCTATCCTCTATCCTATGTTATCCTCTATCCTATCCTATCCTCTATCCTATCCTATCCTCTATCCTATTCTATCCTCTATCCTATCCTATCCTCTATCCCACCCTATCCTCTATCCTATCCTATCCTCTATCCTATCCTATCCTCTATCCCACCCTATCCTCTATCCTATCCTATCCTCTATCCTATCCTATCCTCTATGCTATCTTCTATCCTATCCTATTCTCTATCCTATCCTATCCTCTATCCTATCCTATCCTCTATCCCACCCTATCCTCTATCCTATCCTATCCTCTATCCTATCCTATCCTCTATGCTATCTTCTATCCTATCCTATCCTCTATCCTATCCTATCCTCTATCCTATCCTTTCCTCTATCCTATCCAATCCTCTATCTTATCCGATCCTCTATCCTATCCTATCCTCTATAATATCCTATTCTCCATACTATCCTATCCTCTATCCTATCCTATCCTCTATCCTATCCTATCCTCTATCCTATCCTATCCTCTATCCTATCCTATCCTCTATCCTATCCTATCCTCTATCCTATCCTATCCTCTATCCTATCCTATCCTCTAACCTATCCTATCCTCTATCCTATCCTATCCTCTATCCTATCCTATCCTCTATCCTATCCTATCCTCTATAATATCCTCTATACCATCCTCTATCCTATCCTATCCTATATCCGATCCTCTATCCTATCCTATCCTCTATCCTATCCTATCCTCTATCCTATCCTATCCTCTATCCTATCCTATCCTCTATCCTATACTATCCTCTATCCTATCCTCTATCCTATCCTCTACCCTATCCTATACTCTACCCTATACTATCCTCTATCCTATCCTATACTCTACCCTATACTATCCTCTGTCCTATCCTATTTTCTATCCTATCCTATCCTCCATCCTAGCCTGTCCTCTATCCTATCCTATCCTCTATCCTATCCTATCCTCTATCCTACCCTATCCTCTATCCTATCCTATCCTCTATCCTATTCTATCCTCTATCCTATCCTATCCTCTATCCCACCCTATCCTCTATCCTATCCTATCCTATCCTCTATCCCACCCTATCCTCTATCCTATGCTATCCTCTATCCTATCCTATCCTCTATCCTATCCTATCCTCTATCCTATTCTATACTCCATCCTATCCCATCCGCTATCCTAACCTATCCTCTATCCTATTATATCCTCTATCCTATCCTATCCTCTATCCTACCCTATCCTCTATCCTATCCTATCCTCTATCCTATCCTATCCTCTATCCTATCCTATCCTCTATCCTATCCTATCCTCTATCCGATCCACTATCCTATCCTATCCTCTATTCTATCCTATCCTCTATCCTATCCTATCCTCTATCAGATCCTCTATCCTATCCTATCATCTATCCTATCCTCTATCGTATCATATCCTATCCTCTATCCTATCCTATCCTCTATCCTATCCTATCCTCTATACTATCCTCTATACCATCCTCTATCCTATCCTATCCTCTATCCTATCCTATCCTCTATCCTACCCTATCCTCTATCCTATCCTATCCTCTATCCTATTCTATCCTCTATCCTATCCTATCCTCTATCCCACCCTATCCTCTATCCTATCCTATCCTCTATCCTATCCTATCCTCTATCCCACCCTATCCTCTATCCTATGCTATCCTCTATCCTATCCTATCCTCTATCCTATCCTATCCTCTATCCTATTCTATACTCCATCCTATCCCATCCGCTATCCTAACCTATCCTCTATCCTATTATATCCTCTATCCTATCCTATCCTCTAATCTACCCTATCCTCTATCCTATCCTATCCTCTATCCTATCCTATCCTCTATCCTATCCTATCCTCTATCCTATCCTATCCTCTATCCGATCCACTATCCTATCCTATCCTCTATTCTATCCTATCCTCTATCCTATCCTATCCTCTATCAGATCCTCTATCCTATCCTATCATCTATCCTATCCTCTATCGTATCATATCCTATCCTGTATCCTATCCTATCCTCTATCCTATCCTATCCTCTATCCTATCCTATCCTATCCTCTATCCTATCCTATCCTCTATACTATCCTCTATACCATCCTCTATCCTATCCTATCCTCTATCCTATCCTATCCTCTATCCTATCCTATCCTCTATACTATCCTATCCTCAATCCTAGCCTGTCCTCTATCCTATCCTATCCTCTATCCTATGTTATCCACTATCCTATCCTATCCTCTATCCTATCCTATCCTCTATCCTTTTCTATCCTCTATCCTATCCTATCCACTATCAGATCCTATCCGCTATCATATCCTATCCTCCATCCTATCCTATCCTTTATCCTATCCTATCCTCTATCCTATCCTCTATACCATCCTCTATCCTATCCTATCCTCTATCCTATCCTATCCTCTATCCTATCCTATCCTCTATCCTATCCTATCCTCTATCCTATCCTATCCTCTATCCTATCCTATCCTCTATCCTATCCTATCCTCTATCCTATCCTATCCTCTATCAGATCCTCTATCCTATCCTATCATCTATCCTATCCTCTATCGTATCCTATCCTATCCTCTATCCTATCCTCTTTACCATCCTCTATCCTATCCTATCCTCTATCCTATCCTATCCTCTATCCTATCCTATCCTCTATCCTATCCTATCCTTTATCCTATCCTATCCTATCCTCTATCCTATCCTATCCTCTATCCTATCCTATCCTCTATCCTATCCTATCCTCTATCCTATCCTATCCTCTATCCTATCCTATCCTATCCTCTATCCTATCCTATCCTCTATCCTATCCTATCCTCTATCCTATCCTATCCTCTATCCTATCCTATCCTCTATCCTATCCTATCCTCTATCCTATCCTATCCTCTATCCTATCCTATCCTCTATCCTATCCTATCCTCTATCCTATCCTATCCTCTATGCTATACTATCGTCTATCCTATCCTCTATCCTATCCTATCCTCTATCCTATCCTATCCTCTATCCTATCCTATCCTCTATCCTATCCTATCCTCTATCCTATCCTATCCTCTATCCTATCCTATCCTATATCTTATCCTCTATCCTATCCTCTTTCCTATCCTATCCTCTATCCTATCCTATCCTCTATCCTATCCTATCTTCTATCCTATCCTATCCTCTATCCCATCAAATCCCCTATCCTATCCTCTGTCCTATCCTATCCCATATCCTATCCTATACTCTATCCTGTCCTATCCTCTATCCTATCCTATCCTCTATCCTATCCTATCCTCTATCCTATCCTATCCTCTATCGTATCCTATCCTATCCTCTATCCTATACTCTATACCATCCTCTATCCTATCCTATCCTCTATCCTATCCTATCCTCTATCCTATCCTATCCTCTATCCTATCCTATCCTCTATCCTATCCTATCCTCTATCCTATCCTATCCTCTATCCGATCCACTATCCTATCCTATCCTCTATCCTATCCTATCCTCTATCCTATCCTATCCTCTATCCTATCCTATCCTCTATCCTATCCTATCCTCTATCGTATCCTATCCTATCCTCTATCCTATACTCTATACCATCCTCTATCCTATCCTATCCTCTATCCTATCCTATCCTCTATCCTATCCTATCCTCTATCCTATCCTATCCTCTATCCTATCCTATCCTCTATCCTATCCTATCCTCTATCCGATCCACTATCCTATCCTATCCTCTATCCTATCCTATCCTCTATCCTATCCTATCCTCTATCCTATCCTATCCTCTATCCTATCCTATCCTCTATCCTATCCTATCCTCTATCCTATCCTATCCTCTATCCTATCCTATCCTCTATGCTATACTATCGTCTATCCTATCCTCTATCCTATCCTATCCTCTATCCTATCCTATCCTCTATCCTATCCTATCCTCTATCCTATCCTATCCTCTATCCTATCCTATCCTATATCTTATCCTCTATCCTATCCTCTTTCCTATCCTATCCTCTATCCTATCCTATCCTCTATCCTATCCTATCCTCTATCCTATCCTATCCTCTATCCTATCCTATCCTCTATCCTATCCTATCCTCTATCCTATCCTATCCTCTATCCTATCCTATCCTATATCTTATCCTCTATCCTATCCTCTTTCCTATCCTATCCTCTATCCTATCCTATCCTCTATCCTATCCTATCTTCTATCCTATTCTATCCTCTATCCCATCAAATCCCCTATCCTATCCTCTGTCCTATCCTATCCCATATCCTATCCTATACTCTATCCTGTCCTATCCTCTATCCTATCCTATCCTCTTTCCTATCCTATCCTCTATCCTATCCTATCCTCTATCGTATCCTATCCTATCCTCTATCCTATACTCTATACCATCCTCTATCCTATCCTATCCTCTATCCTATCCTATCCTCTATCCTATCCTATCCTCTATCCTATCCTATCCTCTATCCTATCCTATCCTCTATCCGATCCACTATCCTATCCTATCCTCTATTCTATCCTATCCTCTATCCTATCCTATCCTCTATCAGATCCTCTATCCTATCCTATCATCTATCCTATCCTCTATCGTATCATATCCTATCCTCTATCCTATCCTATCCTCTATCCTATCCTATCCTATCCTCTATCCTATCCTATCCTCTATCCTATCCTATCCTCCATCCTATCCTCTATACCATCCTCTATCCTATCCTATCCTCTATCCTATCCTATCCTCTATCCTATCCTATCCTCTATACTATCCTATCCTCAATCCTAGCCTGTCCTCTATCCTATCCTATCCTCTATCCTATGTTATCCTCTATCCTATCCTATCCTCTATCCTATCCTATCCTCTATCCTATCCTATCCTCTATACTATCCTATCCTCAATCCTAGCCTGTCCTCTATCCTATCCTATCCTCTATCCTATGTTATCCTCTATCCTATCCTATCCTCTATCCTATCCTATCCTCTATCCTATTCTATCCTCTATCCTATCCTATCCTCTATCCTATCCTATCCGCTATCATATCCTATCCTCTATCCTATCCTATCCTTTATCCTATCCTATCCTCTATCGTCTCCTATCTTCTATCCTATACAATCCCCTATCCTATCCTCTATCCTGTCCTATTCTCTATCATATCCTCAATCCTATCCTATCCTCTATCCTATCCTATCCTCTATCAGATCCTCTATCCTATCCTATCATCTATCCTATCCTCTATCGTATCATATCCTATCCTCTATCCTATCCTATCCTCTATCCTATCCTATCCTCTATCCTATCCTCTATACCATCCTCTATCCTATCCTATCCTCTATCCTTTCCTATCCTCTATCCTATCCTATCCTCTATCCTATCCTATCCTCTATCCTATCCTATCCTCTATCCTATCCTATCCTCTATCCTATCCTATCCTCTATCCTATCCTATCCTCTATCCTATCCTATCCTATCCTCTATCCTATCCTATCCTCTATCCTATCCTATCCTCTATCCTATCCTATCCTCTATCCTATCCTATCCTCTATCCTATCCTATCCTCTATCCTATCCTATCCTCTATCCTATCCTATCCTCTATCCTATCCTATCCTCTATCCTATACTATCGTCTATCCTATCCTCTATCCTATCCTATCCTCTATCATATCCTATCCTCTATCCTATCCTATCCTCTATCCTATCCTATCCTATCCTCTATCCTATCCTATCCTCTATCCTATCCTCTATACCATCCTCTATCCTATCCTATCCTCTATCCTATCCTATCCTCTATCCTATCCTATCCTCTATACTATCCTATGCTCAATCCTAGCCTGTCCTCTATCCTATCCTATCCTCTATCCTATGTTATCCTCTATCCTATCCTATCCTCTATCCTATCCTATCCTCTATCCTTTTCTATCCTCTATCCTATCCTATCCACTATCAGATCCTATCCGCTATCATATCCTATCCTCTATCCTATCCTATCCTCTATCCTATCCTATCCTCTATCCTATCCTATCCTCTATCCTATCCTATCCTCTATCCTATCCTATCCTCTATCCTATCCTATCCTCTATGCTATACTATCGTCTATCCTATCCTCTATCCTATCCTATCCTCTATCCTATCCTATCCTCTATCCTATCCTATCCTCTATCCTATCCTATCCTCTATCCTATCCTATCCTCTATCCTATCCTATCCAATATCTTATCCTCTATCCTATCCTCTTTCCTATCCTATCCTCTATCCTATCCTATCCTCTATCCGATCCACTATCCTATCCTATCCTCTATTCTATCCTATCCTCTATCCTATCCTATCCTCTATCAGATCCTCTATCCTATCCTATCATCTATCCTATCCTCTATCGTATCATATCTTATCCTCTATCCTATCCTATCCTCTATCCTATCCTATCCTATCCTCTATCCTATCCTATCCTCTATCCTATCCTATCCTCCATCCTATCCTCTATACCATCCTCTATCCTATCCTATCCTCTATCCTATCCTATCCTCTATCCTATCCTATCCTCTATACTATCCTATCCTCAATCCTAGCCTGTCCTCTATGCTATCCTATCCTCTATCCTATGTTATCCTCTATCCTATCCTATCCTCTATCCTATCCTATCCTCTATCCTATCCTATCCTCTATACTATCCTATCCTCAATCCTAGCCTGTCCTCTATCCTATCCTATCCTCTATCCTATGTTATCCTCTATCCTATCCTATCCTCTATCCTATCCTATCCTCTATCCTATTCTATCCTCTATCCTATCCTATCCTCTATCCTATCCTATCCGCTATCATATCCTATCCTCTATCCTATCCTATCCTTTATCCTATCCTATCCTCTATCGTCTCCTATCTTCTATCCTATACAATCCCCTATCCTATCCTCTATCCTGTCCTATTCTCTATCATATCCTCAATCCTATCCTATCCTCTATCCTATCCTATCCTCTATCAGATCCTCTATCCTATCCTATCATCTATCCTATCCTCTATCGTATCATATCCTATCCTCTATCCTATCCTATCCTCTATACTATCCTATCCTCAATCCTAGCCTGTCCTCTATCCTATCCTATCCTCTATCCTATGTTATCCTCTATCCTATCCTATCGTCTACCCTATCCTATCCTCTATCCTATCCTATCCTCTATACTATCCTATCCTCAATCCTAGCCTGTCCTCTATCCTATCCTATCCTCTATCCTATGTTATCCTCTATCCTATCCTATCCTCTATCCTATCCTATCCTCTATCCTATTCTATCCTCTATCCTATCCTATCCTCTATCCTATCCTATCCGCTATCATATCCTATCCTCTATCCTATCCTATCCTTTATCCTATCCTATCCTCTATCGTCTCCTATCTTCTATCCTATACAATCCCCTATCCTATCCTCTATCCTGTCCTATTCTCTATCATATCCTCAATCCTATCCTATCCTCTATCCTATCCTATCCTCTATCAGATCCTCTATCCTATCCTATCATCTATCCTATCCTCTATCGTATCATATCCTATCCTCTATCCTATCCTATCCTCTATCCTATCCTATCCTCTATCCTATCCTCTATACCATCCTCTATCCTATCCTATCCTCTATCCTTTCCTATCCTCTATCCTATCCTATCCTCTATCCTATCCTATCCTCTATCCTATCCTATCCTCTATCCTATCCTATCCTCTATCCTATCCTATCCTCTATCCTATCCTATCCTCTATCCTATCCTATCCTATCCTCTATCCTATCCTATCCTCTATCCTATCCTATCCTCTATCCTATCCTATCCTCTATCCTATCCTATCCTCTATCCTATCCTATCCTCTATCCTATCCTATCCTCTATCCTATCCTATCCTCTATCCTATCCTATCGTCTATCCTATACTATCGTCTATCCTATCCTCTATCCTATCCTATCCTCTATCATATCCTATCCTCTATCCTATCCTATCCTCTATCCTATCCTCTATACCATCCTCTATCCTATCCTATCCTCTATCCTATCCTATCCTCTATCCTATCCTATCCTCTATGCTATCCTATCCTCAATCCTAGCCTGTCCTCTATCCTATCCTATCCTCTATCCTATGTTATCCTCTATCCTATCCTATCCTCTATCCTATCCTATCCTCTATCCTATTCTATCCTCTATCCTATCCTATCCTCTATCCCACCCTATCCTCTATCCTATCCTATCCTCTATCCTATCCTATCCTCTATCCCACCCTATCCTCTATCCTATCCTATCCTCTATCCTATCCTATCCTCTATGCTATCTTCTATCCTATCCTATTCTCTATCCTATCCTATCCTCTATCCTATCCTATCCTCTATCCCACCCTATCCTCTATCCTATCCTATCCTCTATCCTATCCTATCCTCTATGCTATCTTCTATCCTATCCTATCCTCTATCCTATCCTATCCTCTATCCTATCCTTTCCTCTATCCTATCCAATCCTCTATCTTATCCGATCCTCTATCCTATCCTATCCTCTATAATATCCTATTCTCCATACTATCCTATCCTCTATCCTATCCTATCCTCTATCCTATCCTATCCTCTATCCTATCCTATCCTCTATCCTATCCTATCCTCTATCCTATCCTATCCTCTATCCTATCCTATCCTCTATCCTATCCTATCCTCTAACCTATCCTATCCTCTATCCTATCCTATCCTCTATCCTATCCTATCCTCTATCCTATCCTATCCTCTATAATATCCTCTATACCATCCTCTATCCTATCCTATCCTATATCCGATCCTCTATCCTATCCTATCCTCTATCCTATCCTATCCTCTATCCTATCCTATCCTCTATCCTATCCTATCCTCTATCCTATACTATCCTCTATCCTATCCTCTATCCTATCCTCTACCCTATCCTATACTCTACCCTATACTATCCTCTATCCTATCCTATACTCTACCCTATACTATCCTCTGTCCTATCCTATTTTCTATCCTATCCTATCCTCCATCCTAGCCTGTCCTCTATCCTATCCTATCCTCTATCCTATCCTATCCTCTATCCTACCCTATCCTCTATCCTATCCTATCCTCTATCCTATTCTATCCTCTATCCTATCCTATCCTCTATCCCACCCTATCCTCTATCCTATCCTATCCTCTATCCTATCCTATCCTCTATCCCACCCTATCCTCTATCCTATGCTATCCTCTATCCTATCCTATCCTCTATCCTATCCTATCCTCTATCCTATTCTATACTCCATCCTATCCCATCCGCTATCCTAACCTATCCTCTATCCTATTATATCCTCTATCCTATCCTATCCTCTATCCTACCCTATCCTCTATCCTATCCTATCCTCTATCCTATCCTATCCTCTATCCTATCCTATCCTCTATCCTATCCTATCCTCTATCCGATCCACTATCCTATCCTATCCTCTATTCTATCCTATCCTCTATCCTATCCTATCCTCTATCAGATCCTCTATCCTATCCTATCATCTATCCTATCCTCTATCGTATCATATCCTATCCTCTATCCTATCCTATCCTCTATCCTATCCTATCCTCTATACTATCCTCTATACCATCCTCTATCCTATCCTATCCTCTATCCTATCCTATCCTCTATCCTACCCTATCCTCTATCCTATCCTATCCTCTATCCTATTCTATCCTCTATCCTATCCTATCCTCTATCCCACCCTATCCTCTATCCTATCCTATCCTCTATCCTATCCTATCCTCTATCCCACCCTATCCTCTATCCTATGCTATCCTCTATCCTATCCTATCCTCTATCCTATCCTATCCTCTATCCTATTCTATACTCCATCCTATCCCATCCGCTATCCTAACCTATCCTCTATCCTATTATATCCTCTATCCTATCCTATCCTCTATCCTACCCTATCCTCTATCCTATCCTATCCTCTATCCTATCCTATCCTCTATCCTATCCTATCCTCTATCCTATCCTATCCTCTATCCGATCCACTACCCTATCCTATCCTCTATTCTATCCTATCCTCTATCCTATCCTATCCTCTATCAGATCCTCTATCCTATCCTATCATCTATCCTATCCTCTATCGTATCATATCCTATCCTCTATCCTATCCTATCCTCTATCCTATCCTATCCTCTATCCTATCCTATCCTCTATCCTATCCTATCCTCTATCCTATCCTATCCTATCCTCTATCCTATCCTATCCTCTATACTATCCTCTATACCATCCTCTATCCTATCCTATCCTCTATCCTATCCTATCCTCTATCCTATCCTATCCTCTATACTATCCTATCCTCAATCCTAGCCTGTCCTCTATCCTATCCTATCCTCTATCCTATGTTATCCTCTATCCTATCCTATCCTCTATCCTATCCTATCCTCTATCCTTTTCTATCCTCTATCCTATCCTATCCACTATCAGATCCTATCCGCTATCATATCCTATCCTCCATCCTATCCTATCCTTTATCCTATCCTATCCTCTATCCTATCCTCTATACCATCCTCTATCCTATCCTATCCTCTATCCTATCCTATCCTCTATCCTATCCTATCCTCTATCCTATCCTATCCTCTATCCTATCCTATCCTCTATCCTATCCTATCCTCTATCCTATCCTATCCTCTATCAGATCCTCTATCCTATCCTATCATCTATCCTATCCTCTATCGTATCCTATCCTATCCTCTATCCTATCCTCTTTACCATCCTCTATCCTATCCTATCCTCTATCCTATCCTATCCTCTATCCTATCCTATCCTCTATCCTATCCTATCCTTTATCCTATCCTATCCTATCCTCTATCCTATCCTATCCTCTATCCTATCCTATCCTCTATCTTATCCTATCCTCTATCCTATCCTATCCTCTATCCTATCCTATCCTATCCTCTATCCTATCCTATCCTCTATCCTATCCTATCCTCTATCCTATCCTATCCTCTATCCTATCCTATCCTCTATCCTATCCTATCCTCAATCCTATCCTATCCTCTATACTATCCTATCCTCAATCCTAGCCTGTCCTCTATCCTATCCTATCCTCTATCCTATGTTATCCTCTATCCTATCCTATCCTCTATCCTATCCTATCCTCTATCCTATTCTATCCTCTATCCTATCCTATCCTCTATCCTATCCTATCCGCTATCATATCCTATCCTCTATCCTATCCTATCCTTTATCCTATCCTATCCTCTATCGTCTCCTATCTTCTATCCTATACAATCCCCTATCCTATCCTCTATCCTGTCCTATTCTCTATCATATCCTCAATCCTATCCTATCCTCTATCCTATCCTATCCTCTATCAGATCCTCTATCCTATCCTATCATCTATCCTATCCTCTATCGTATCATATCCTATCCTCTATCCTATCCTATCCTCTATCCTATCCTATCCTCTATCCTATCCTCTATACCATCCTCTATCCTATCCTATCCTCTATCCTTTCCTATCCTCTATCCTATCCTATCCTCTATCCTATCCTATCCTCTATCCTATCCTATCCTCTATCCTATCCTATCCTCTATCCTATCCTATCCTCTATCATATCCTATCCTCCATCCTATCCTATCCTTTATCCTATCCTATCCTCTATCCTATCCTCTATACCATCCTCTATCCTATCCTATCCTCTATCCTATCCTATCCTCTATCCTATCCTATCCTCTATCCTATCCTATCCTCTATCCTATCCTATCCTCTATCCTATCCTATCCTCTATCCTATCCTATCCTCTATCCTATCCTATCCTCTATCAGATCCTCTATCCTATCCTATCATCTATCCTATCCTCTATCGTATCCTATCCTATCCTCTATCCTATCCTCTTTACCATCCTCTATCCTATCCTATCCTCTATCCTATCCTATCCTCTATCCTATCCTATCCTCTATCCTATCCTATCCTTTATCCTATCCTATCCTATCCTCTATCCTATCCTATCCTCTATCCTATCCTATCCTCTATCTTATCCTATCCTCTATCCTATCCTATCCTCTATCCTATCCTATCCTATCCTCTATCCTATCCTATCCTCTATCCTATCCTATCCTCTATCCTATGTTATCCTCTATCCTATCCTATCGTCTACCCTATCCTATCCTCTATCCTATCCTATCCTCTATACTATCCTATCCTCAATCCTAGCCTGTCCTCTATCCTATCCTATCCTCTATCCTATGTTATCCTCTATCCTATCCTATCCTCTATCCTATCCTATCCTCTATCCTATTCTATCCTCTATCCTATCCTATCCTCTATCCTATCCTATCCGCTATCATATCCTATCCTCTATCCTATCCTATCCTTTATCCTATCCTATCCTCTATCGTCTCCTATCTTCTATCCTATACAATCCCCTATCCTATCCTCTATCCTGTCCTATTCTCTATCATATCCTCAATCCTATCCTATCCTCTATCCTATCCTATCCTCTATCAGATCCTCTATCCTATCCTATCATCTATCCTATCCTCTATCGTATCATATCCTATCCTCTATCCTATCCTATCCTCTATCCTATCCTATCCTCTATCCTATCCTCTATACCATCCTCTATCCTATCCTATCCTCTATCCTTTCCTATCCTCTATCCTATCCTATCCTCTATCCTATCCTATCCTCTATCCTATCCTATCCTCTATCCTATCCTATCCTCTATCCTATCCTATCCTCTATCCTATCCTATCCTCTATCCTATCCTATCCTATCCTCTATCCTATCCTATCCTCTATCCTATCCTATCCTCTATCCTATCCTATCCTCTATCCTATCCTATCCTCTATCCTATCCTATCCTCTATCCTATCCTATCCTCTATCCTATCCTATCCTCTATCCTATCCTATCGTCTATCCTATACTATCGTCTATCCTATCCTCTATCCTATCCTATCCTCTATCATATCCTATCCTCTATCCTATCCTATCCTCTATCCTATCCTCTATACCATCCTCTATCCTATCCTATCCTCTATCCTATCCTATCCTCTATCCTATCCTATCCTCTATGCTATCCTATCCTCAATCCTAGCCTGTCCTCTATCCTATCCTATCCTCTATCCTATGTTATCCTCTATCCTATCCTATCCTCTATCCTATCCTATCCTCTATCCTATTCTATCCTCTATCCTATCCTATCCTCTATCCCACCCTATCCTCTATCCTATCCTATCCTCTATCCTATCCTATCCTCTATCCCACCCTATCCTCTATCCTATCCTATCCTCTATCCTATCCTATCCTCTATGCTATCTTCTATCCTATCCTATTCTCTATCCTATCCTATCCTCTATCCTATCCTATCCTCTATCCCACCCTATCCTCTATCCTATCCTATCCTCTATCCTATCCTATCCTCTATGCTATCTTCTATCCTATCCTATCCTCTATCCTATCCTATCCTCTATCCTATCCTTTCCTCTATCCTATCCAATCCTC
This sequence comes from Halictus rubicundus, assembly GCF_050948215.1. Lineage (NCBI taxonomy): Eukaryota > Metazoa > Arthropoda > Insecta > Hymenoptera > Halictidae > Halictus > Halictus rubicundus. The sequence continues at coordinate 185,674 of NW_027488804.1, forward strand.
TATCTTATCCGATCCTCTATCCTATCCTATCCTCTATAATATCCTATTCTCCATACTATCCTATCCTCTATCCTATCCTATCCTCTATCCTATCCTATCCTCTATCCTATCCTATCCTCTATCCTATCCTATCCTCTATCCTATCCTATCCTCTATCCTATCCTATCCTCTATCCTATCCTATCCTCTAACCTATCCTATCCTCTATCCTATCCTATCCTCTATCCTATCCTATCCTCTATCCTATCCTATCCTCTATAATATCCTCTATACCATCCTCTATCCTATCCTATCCTATATCCGATCCTCTATCCTATCCTATCCTCTATCCTATCCTATCCTCTATCCTATCCTATCCTCTATCCTATCCTATCCTCTATCCTATACTATCCTCTATCCTATCCTCTATCCTATCCTCTACCCTATCCTATACTCTACCCTATACTATCCTCTATCCTATCCTATACTCTACCCTATACTATCCTCTGTCCTATCCTATTTTCTATCCTATCCTATCCTCCATCCTAGCCTGTCCTCTATCCTATCCTATCCTCTATCCTATCCTATCCTCTATCCTACCCTATCCTCTATCCTATCCTATCCTCTATCCTATTCTATCCTCTATCCTATCCTATCCTCTATCCCACCCTATCCTCTATCCTATCCTATCCTCTATCCTATCCTATCCTCTATCCCACCCTATCCTCTATCCTATGCTATCCTCTATCCTATCCTATCCTCTATCCTATCCTATCCTCTATCCTATTCTATACTCCATCCTATCCCATCCGCTATCCTAACCTATCCTCTATCCTATTATATCCTCTATCCTATCCTATCCTCTATCCTACCCTATCCTCTATCCTATCCTATCCTCTATCCTATCCTATCCTCTATCCTATCCTATCCTCTATCCTATCCTATCCTCTATCCGATCCACTATCCTATCCTATCCTCTATTCTATCCTATCCTCTATCCTATCCTATCCTCTATCAGATCCTCTATCCTATCCTATCATCTATCCTATCCTCTATCGTATCATATCCTATCCTCTATCCTATCCTATCCTCTATCCTATCCTATCCTCTATACTATCCTCTATACCATCCTCTATCCTATCCTATCCTCTATCCTATCCTATCCTCTATCCTACCCTATCCTCTATCCTATCCTATCCTCTATCCTATTCTATCCTCTATCCTATCCTATCCTCTATCCCACCCTATCCTCTATCCTATCCTATCCTCTATCCTATCCTATCCTCTATCCCACCCTATCCTCTATCCTATGCTATCCTCTATCCTATCCTATCCTCTATCCTATCCTATCCTCTATCCTATTCTATACTCCATCCTATCCCATCCGCTATCCTAACCTATCCTCTATCCTATTATATCCTCTATCCTATCCTATCCTCTATCCTACCCTATCCTCTATCCTATCCTATCCTCTATCCTATCCTATCCTCTATCCTATCCTATCCTCTATCCTATCCTATCCTCTATCCGATCCACTATCCTATCCTATCCTCTATTCTATCCTATCCTCTATCCTATCCTATCCTCTATCAGATCCTCTATCCTATCCTATCATCTATCCTATCCTCTATCGTATCATATCCTATCCTCTATCCTATCCTATCCTCTATCCTATCCTATCCTCTATCCTATCCTATCCTCTATCCTATCCTATCCTCTATCCTATCCTATCCTCTATCCTATCCTATCCTATCCTCTATCCTATCCTATCCTCTATACTATCCTCTATACCATCCTCTATCCTATCCTATCCTCTATCCTATCCTATCCTCTATCCTATCCTATCCTCTATACTATCCTATCCTCAATCCTAGCCTGTCCTCTATCCTATCCTATCCTCTATCCTATGTTATCCTCTATCCTATCCTATCCTCTATCCTATCCTATCCTCTATCCTTTTCTATCCTCTATCCTATCCTATCCACTATCAGATCCTATCCGCTATCATATCCTATCCTCCATCCTATCCTATCCTTTATCCTATCCTATCCTCTATCCTATCCTCTATACCATCCTCTATCCTATCCTATCCTCTATCCTATCCTATCCTCTATCCTATCCTATCCTCTATCCTATCCTATCCTCTATCCTATCCTATCCTCTATCCTATCCTATCCTCTATCCTATCCTATCCTCTATCAGATCCTCTATCCTATCCTATCATCTATCCTATCCTCTATCGTATCCTATCCTATCCTCTATCCTATCCTCTTTACCATCCTCTATCCTATCCTATCCTCTATCCTATCCTATCCTCTATCCTATCCTATCCTCTATCCTATCCTATCCTTTATCCTATCCTATCCTATCCTCTATCCTATCCTATCCTCTATCCTATCCTATCCTCTATCTTATCCTATCCTCTATCCTATCCTATCCTCTATCCTATCCTATCCTATCCTCTATCCTATCCTATCCTCTATCCTATCCTATCCTCTATCCTATCCTATCCTCTATCCTATCCTATCCTCTATCCTATCCTATCCTCTATCCTATCCTATCCTCTATCCTATCCTATCCTCTATCCTATCCTATCCTCTATCCTATCCTATCCTCTATCCTATCCTATCCTCTATCCTATCCTCTATCCTATCCGCTATCCTATCCTCTATACTATCCTATCCTCTATCCTATCCTATCCTCTATCCTATCCTATCCTCTATCCTATCCTATCCTCTATCCTATCCTATCCTCTATCCTATCCTATCCTCTATCCTATCCTATCCTCTATCCGATCCACTATCCTATCCTATCCTCTATTCTATCCTATCCTCTATCCTATCCTATCCTATCCTCTATCCTATCCTATCCTCTATCCTATCCTATCCTCCATCCTATCCTCTATACCATCCTCTATCCTATCCTATCCTCTATCCTATCCTATCCTCTATCCTATCCTATCCTCTATACTATCCTATCCTCAATCCTAGCCTGTCCTCTATCCTATCCTATCCTCTATCCTATGTTATCCTCTATCCTATCCTATCCTCTATCCTATCCTATCCTCTATCCTATCCTATCCTCTATACTATCCTATCCTCAATCCTAGCCTGTCCTCTATCCTATCCTATCCTCTATCCTATGTTATCCTCTATCCTATCCTATCCTCTATCCTATCCTATCCTCTATCCTATTCTATCCTCTATCCTATCCTATCCTCTATCCTATCCTATCCGCTATCATATCCTATCCTCTATCCTATCCTATCCTTTATCCTATCCTATCCTCTATCGTCTCCTATCTTCTATCCTATACAATCCCCTATCCTATCCTCTATCCTGTCCTATTCTCTATCATATCCTCAATCCTATCCTATCCTCTATCCTATCCTATCCTCTATCAGATCCTCTATCCTATCCTATCATCTATCCTATCCTCTATCCTATCCTATCCTCTATCCTATCCTATCCTCTATCCTATCCTATCCTCTATCCTATCCTATCCTCTATCCTATCCTCTATACCATCCTCTATCCTATCCTATCCTCTATCCTTTCCTATCCTCTATCCTATCCTATCCTCTATCCTATCCTATCCTCTATCCTATCCTATCCTCTATCCTATCCTATCCTCTATCCTATCCTATCCTCTATCCTATCCTATCCTCTATCCTATCCTATCCTATCCTCTATCCTATCCTATCCTCTATCCTATCCTATCCTCTATCCTATCCTATCCTCTATCCTATCCTATCCTCTATCCTATCCTATCCTCTATCCTATCCTATCCTCTATCCTATCCTATCCTCTATCCTATCCTATCCTCTATCCTATCCTATCCTCTATCCTATCCTATCCTATCCTATAATATCCTCTATCCTATAATATCATCTATCCTATCCTATCGTCTATTCTATCCTATAGTCTACCCTATCCTATCCTCTATCCTATCCTATCTTCTAACCTATCCTATCGTCTATCCTATCCAATCCCCTACCCTAGCCCCTATCCTATTCTATCCTCTATCCTATCCTATCCTCTATCCTATCCTATGCTCTATCCTATCCTATCCCCTATCCTATCCTCAATACTATCCTATCCTCAATCCTATATTATCCTCTATCCTATCCTCTATCATATCCTATATCCTATCCAATCCTCTATCCTATCCTATCCTCTATGCTATCTTCTATCCTATCCTATTCTCTATCTTATCCTATCCTCTATCCTATCCTGTCCTCTATCGTATCCTATCCTTTATCCTATCCTATCCTATATACTATCCTATCCTCTATCCTATCCTATCCTCTATCCTATACTATCCTCTACCTTATCCGATCCTCTATCCTATCCTATCCTCTATCCTATCCTATCCTCTATCCTATCCTATCTTCTATCCTATCCTATCCTCTATCCCATCAAATCCCCTATCCTATCCTCTGTCCTATCCTATCCTATATCCTATCCTATACTCTATCCTATCCTATCCTCTATTGTATCCTATCCTCTATCCTATCCTATCCTCCATCCTATCCTATCCTCTATCCTATCCTATCCTCTATCCTATCCTATCCTCTATCCTATCCTATCCTCTATCCGATCCACTATCCTATCCTATCCTCTATCCTATCCTATCCTCTATCCTATCCTATCCTCTATCCTATCCTATCCTCTATCCTATCCTATCCTCTATCAGATCCTCTATCCTATCCTATCATCTATCCTATCCTCTACCGTATCCTATCCTATCCTCTATCCTACCCTATCCTCTATCCTATCCTATCATCTATCCTATCCTATCCTCTATCTTATCCTATCCTCTATACCATCCTCTATCCTACCCTATCCTCTATCCTATCCTATCCTCTATCCTATCCTATCCTCTATCCTATCCTATCCTCTATCCTATCCTCTATACCATCCTCTATCCTATCCTGTCCTCTATCCGATCCTCTATCCTATCCTATCCTCTATACCATCCTCTATCCTATCCTATCCTCTATCCGATCCTCTATCCTATCCTATCCTCTATCCTATCCTATCCGCTAACCTATCCTGCCCTCTATCCTATCCTATCCTTTATCCTATCCTATCCTCTATCCTATCCTATCCTCTATCCTATCCTATCCTCTATCCTGTACTATCCTCTACCTTATCCGATCCTCTATCCTATGCAATTACCTATCCTATCCTCTATCCTATCCTTTCCTCTATCCTATCCTATCCTCTATCCGATCCTCTATCAAATCCTCTATCCTATCCTATCATCTATCCTATCCTCTATCGTATCCTATCCCATCCTCTATCCTATCCTATCCTCTATCCTATCCTATCCTCTATCCTATCCTATCCTCCATCCTAGCCTGTCCTCTATCCTATCCTATCCTCTATCCTGTCCTATCCTCTATCCTATCCTATCCTCTACCCTATCCTATCCTCTATCCGATCCACTATCCTATCCTATCCTCTATCCTATCCTATCCTCTATCCATTCCTATCCTCTATCAGATCCTCTATCCTATCCTATCATCTATCCTATCCTCTATCGTATCCTATCCTATCCTCTATCCTATCCTATCCTCTATCCTATCCTATCATCTATCCTATCCTATCCTCTATCCGATCCTCTATCCTATCCTATCCTCTATCCTATCCTATCCTCTATCCTATCCTATCCTCTATCCTATACTATCCTCTATCCTATCCTCTATCCTATCCTCTATCCTATCCTCTATCCTATCCACTATCCTATCCTCTATCCTATCCTCTATCCTATCCTCTATCCTATCCTATACTCTACCCTATACTATCCTCTATCCTATCCTATACTCTACCCTATACTATCCTCTGTCCTATCCTATTTTCTATCCTATCCTATCCTCCATCCTAGCCTGTCCTCTATCCTATCCAATCCTCTATCCTATCCAATCCTCTATCCTATCCTATCCTCTATCCTATCCTGTCATCTATCCTGTTCTATGCTCTATCTAATCCTATTCTCAATCCTATCCTTTCCTGTATCCTATCCTATCCTCTATCCTCTATCGTATCCAATCCTCTATCCTATCCTTTCCTCTATCCTATCTTATCCTCTATCCTATCCTATTCTCTATCCTATCAAATCCCCTATCCTACCCACTATCCTATCCTATCCTGTATCCTATCCAATCCTCGATCCTATCCTATCATCTATCCTCAAGTCTATCCTTTCCTGTATCCTATCCAATCCTCTATCCTATCCTATCCTCTATCCTATCCTATCCAATCCCCTATCCTATGCTCTATCATATCCTACCCTCTATAATATCGTATACTCTATCATATCCTATCCTCTATCCTATCAAATACCCTATCCTATACTCTATCCTATCGTATCCTCTATCCTATCCTATCTTCTATCCTATCCTATCCTCTATATTATCAAATCCCCTATCCTATCCTCTATTCTATCCTATCCTCTATCCTATCAAATCCCCTATCCTATCCTATCCTCGATCCTATCAAATCCCCTACCCTATCCTCTATCCTATCCTAGCCTGTATCCTATCCAATCCTCTATCCTATCCTATCATCTATCCTGAAGTCTATCCTTTCCTGTATCCTATCCAATCCTCTATCCTATGCTCTATCCTATCCTACCCTCTATAATATCGTATACTCTATCATATCCTACCCTCTATCCTATAATATCATCTATCCGTTCCTATTCTCTATCCTAACCTATTCTCTATCCTATCCTCTATCCAATCCTCTATCCTATCCTATCCTCTATGCTATCCTATCCTCTATCCTATCCTATCCTCTATCCTATCCTATCCTCTATCCTATCCTATCCTCTATCCTATCCTATCCTCTATCCTCTATCCTATCCTATCCTCTATCCAATCCTATCTTCTATCCTACCCTATCATCTATCCTATCAAATCCCCTATCCTATCCCCTATCCTATCCTATCCTCTATCCTATCCTATGCTCTATCCTATCGTCTATCCTATCCTCTATCCTATCGTCTCCTCTATCCGTTCCTATTCTCTATCCTAACCTATTTTCTATCCTATCCTGTCTCCTATCCTCTATCCTATCCTATCATCTATTCTGTTCTATGCTCTATCTAATCCTATTCTCAATCCTATCCTTTCCTGTATCCTATCCTATCCTCTATCCTCTATCGTATCCAATCCTCTATCCTATCCTATCCTCTATCCTGTCCTCTATCCTATCCTACCCTCTATCATATCCTATCTTCTATCCTATCCTATCCTCTATCCTATCAAATCCCCTATCCTATCCTCTATCCTATCCTAGCCTGTATCCTATCCAATCCTCTATCCTGTCCTATCATCTATCCTGAAGTCTATCCTTTCCTGTATCCTATCCAATCCCCTAACCTATGCTCTATCCTATCCTACCCTCTATAATATCGTATACTCTATCATATCCTACCCTCTATCCTATAATATCATCTATCCGTTCCTATTCTCTATCCTAACCTATTCTCTATCCTATCCTCTATCCAATCCTCTATCCTATCCTATCCTCTATCCTATCCTATCCTCTATCCTATCCTATCCTCTTTCCTATACTATCCTCTATCCTATCCTATCCTCTATCCTCTATCCTATCCTATCCTCTATCCTATCCTATCTTCTATCCTACCCTATCATCTATCCTATAAAATCCCCTACCCTATCATCTCTCCTATCAAATCCCCTATCCTATCCTCTAACCTATCGTATCCTCTATCCTATCCTATCTTCTACCCTATCCTATCCTCTATCCTATCAAATCCCCTATCCTGTCCTCTATCCTATCCTATCCTCTATCCTATCTTATCCTCTATCCCTTCCTATCCTCTATCCTATCCTATGCTCTATCCTATCCAATCCCCTATCCTATCCTCAATCCTATCCTATTCTCTATACTATCCTATCCTCTATCCTCTATTATCCTCTATCCTATCCTCTATCCTATCCTCTATCCTATCCTCTATCCTATCCTCTATCCTATCCTATCCTCTATCCTATCCTATCCACTATCCTATCCTATCCTCTATCCTGTCCAATCCTCTATCCTATCCTCTATCCTATCATCCATCCTATCCTATCCACTTTCCTATCCTTTAATCTATCCTATCCTATCCTCTATACTATCCTCTATCCTATCCTATCCTCTATCCTATCCTATCCCCTATCCTATCCTATCTTCTATCCTATCCTATCATCTATCCTCTATCCTATCCAATCCTCTATCCTATCCTATCCTCTATCCTATCATATCCTCTATCATATAATATCCTCTATTCTATCCTATCCTCTATCCAATCCTCTATCCTATCCTATCCTCTATCCTATCCTATCCTCCATCCTATCCTATCCTCAATCCTATCCTTTCCTGTATCCTATCCAATACTCTATCCTATCCTGTCTTCTATCCTATCCTATCCTCTATCCTATCCTATCCTCTATCCTATCCTATCCTCTATCCTATAATATCATCTATCCTATCCTATCCTCTATCCTATCCTACTCTCTATCCTATCCTATCCTATCCTCTATCCTATCCTTTCCTCTATCCTGTCCTATCCTCTATACTATCCTATTATCTATCCTAGACTACCCTCTATTCTATCCTATCCTCTATCCTATCCTATCCTATCCTCTATAATATCGTATAATTTATCATATCCTATCCTATCCTCTATCCTATCCTATCCTCTATCCTATCCTATCCCCTATCCTATCCTCAATCCTATCCTCAATCCTATCCTATCCTCTATCCTATAATATCCTCTATCCTATAATATCCTCTATCCTATCCAATCCTCTATCCTATAATATCCTCTATCCTATCCAATCCTCTATCCTATCCTCTATCTTATCATCCATCCTATAATATCCACTATCCTATCCTGTCCTCTAACCTATCCTTTTCTTTATCCTATCCTATCCTCTATAATATCATATCCTCCATCATATCCTATCCTCTTTCCTATAATATCATCTATCCTATCCTATCGTCTATCCTATCCAATCCCCTACCCTAACCCCTATCCTATTCTATCCTCTATCCCTTCCTATCCTCTATCCTATCCTATGCTCTATCCTATCCAATCCCCTATCCTATCCTCAATCCTATCCTATCCTCTATACTATCCTATCCTCTATCCTATATTATCCTCTATCCTATCCTCTATCTTATCCTCTATCCTATCCTCTATCCTATCCTATCCTCTATCCTATCCTATCCACTATCCTATCCTATCCTCTATCCTGTCCAATCCTCTATCCTATCCTCTATCCTATCATCCATCCTATCCTATCCACTTTCCTATCCTTTAATCTATCCTATCCTATCCTCTATACTATCCTCTATCCTATCCTATCCTCTATCCTATCCTATCCCCTATCCTATCCTATCTTCTATCCTATCCTATCCTCTATCCTATCATATCCTCTATCATATAATATCCTCTATTCTATCCTATCCTCTATCCAATCCTCTATCCTATCCTATCCTCTATCCTATCCTATCCTCCATCCTATCCTATCCTCAATCCTACCCTTTCCTGTATCCTATCCAATACTCTATCCTATCCTGTCCTCTATCCTATCCTATCCTCTATCCTATCCTATCCTCTATCCTATCCTATCCTCTATCCTATCCTATCTTCTATCCTATCCTATTCTCTATCCTATCAATTCCCCGATCCAATCCTCTATGATATCCTATCCTCTATCCTCTATCCTATCCTCTATCCTATCCTCTATCCTATCCTCTATCCTATCCTCTATCCTATCCTATCCTCTATCCTATCCTATCCTCTATCCTATCCTATCATCTATCCTATCCTATCCTCTATCCTATCCTATGCTCTATCCTATCCTATCCTCTATCCTATCCTCTATCCTATCCTATCCTCTATCCTATCCTATCCTCTATCCTATCCTATCCTATCCTATAATATCCTCTATCCTATAATATCCTCTATCCTATAATATCCTCTATCATATCCAATCCTCTATCCTATAATATCCTCTATCCTATCCAATCCTCTATCCTATCCTCTATCTTATCATCCATCCTATACTATCCACTATCCTATCCTGTCCTCTAACCTATCCTTTTCTTTATCCTATCCTATCCTCTATAATATCATATCCTCCATCATATCCTATCCTCTCTCCTATAATATCATCTATCCTATCCTATCGTCTATTCTATCCTATAGTCTACCCTATCCTATCCTCTATCCTATCCTATCTTCTAACCTACCCTATCGTCTATCCTATCCAATCCCCTACCCTAGCCCCTATCCTATTCTATCCTCTATCCTATCCAATCCTCTATCCTATCCTCTATCTTATCATCCATCCTATACTATCCAGTATCCTATCCTGTCCTCTAACCTATCCTTTTCTTTATCCTATCCTATCCTCTATAATATCATATCCTCCATCATATCCTATCCTCTTTCCTATAATATCATCTATCCTATCCTATCGTCTATCCTGTCCAATCCCCTATCCTATCCTCAATCCTATCCTATCCTCTATACTATCCTATTCTCTATCCTATATTATCCTCTATCCTATCCTCTATCCTATCCTATCCACTATCCTATCCTATCCTCTATCCTGTCCAATCCTCTTTCCTATCCTCTATCCTATCATCCATCCTATCCTATCCACTTTCCTATCCTTTAATCTATCCTATCCTATCCTCTATACTATCCTCTATCCTATCCTATCCTCTATCCTATCCTATCCCCTATCCTATCCTATCTTCTATCCTATCCTATCATCTATCCTCTATCCTATCCAATCCTCTATCCTATCCTATCCTCTATCCTATCATATCCTCTATCATATAATATCCTCTATCCTATCCTATCCTCTATCCTATCCTCAATCCTATCCTATCCCCTATCCTATCCTCTACCCTATCCAATCCTCTATCCTAGCTCATCCTCTATCCTACCCTATCCTCTATAATATCGTATCCTCTATCGTATCCTATCCTCTTTCCTATCCTATCCTCAATCCTATCCTATCCTCTAACCTATCCTATCCTCTATGCTATCCTATCCTTTATAATATCGTATCTTCTATCATATCCTATCCTCTGCCCTATCCTATCCTCTAACCTATCCTGTCCTCTATCCTATCCTATCTTCTATCATATCCTATCCTCTATCCTATCAAATCCCCGATCCAATCCTCTATGATATCCTATCCTCTATCCTCTATCCTATCCTCTATCCTATCCTCTATCCTATCCTCTATAATATCATATCCTCCATCATATCCTATCCTCTCTCCTATAATATCATCTATCCTATCCTATCGTCTATTCTATCCTATAGTCTACCCTATCCTATCCTCTATCCTATCCTATCTTCTAACCTACCCTATCGTCTATCCTATCCAATCCCCTACCCTAGCCCCTATCCTATTCTATCCTCTATCCTATCCTAACCTCTATCCTATCCTATGCTCTATCCTATCCTATCCCCTATCCTATCCTCAATCCTATCCTATCCTCTATACTATCCTATCCTCTATCCTATATTATCCTCTATCCTATCCTCTATCATATCCCATATCCTATCCTATCCTCTATCCTATCCTATCCACTATCCTATCCTATCCTCTATCCTGTCCAATCCTCTATCCTATCCTCTATCCTATCATCCATCCTATCCTATCCACTTTCCTATCCTTTCCTCTATCCTATCCTATCGTCTATACTATCCTCTATCCTATCCTATCCTCTATCCTACCCTATCCCCCATCCTATCCTATCTTCTATCCTATCCTATCCTCTATCCTATCAAATCCCCTATCCTATCCTCTATCCTATCCTATCCTGTGTCCTATCCAATCCTCTATCCTATCCTATCATCTATCCTCTATCCTATCCAATCCTCTATCCTATCCTATCCTCTATCCTATCATATCCTCTATCATATAATATCCTCTATTCTATCCTATCCTCTATCCAATCCTCTATCCTATCCTATCCTCTATCCTATCCTATCCTCCATCCTATCCTATCTTCAATCCTATCCTTTCCTGTATCCTATCCAATCCTCTATCCTATCCTGTCCTCTATCCTATCCTATCCTCTATCCTATTCTATCCTCTATCCTATCCTATCCTATTCTCTATCCTATCCTATCCTCTATCCTATCCTGTCCTCTATCCTATCCTATCCTTTATCCTATCCTATCCTATATCCTATCCTATCCTCTGTCCTATCCTATCCTCTATCCTATACTATCCTCTACCTTATCCGATCCTCTATCCTATCCAATTACCTATCCTTTCCTCTATCTTATCCAATCCTCTATCTTATCCTATCCTCTATCCTATCCTATCCTCTATCCTATCCTATCCTCTATCCTATCCTATCCTCTAACCTATCCTGCCCTCTATCCTATCCTATCCTTTATCCTATCCTATCCTCTATCCTATCCTATCCTATCCTCTACCCTGTACTATCCTCTACCTTATCCGATCCTCTATCCTATGCAATTACCTATCCTATCCTCTATCCTATCCTTTCCTCTATCCTATCCTATCCTCTATCCTACCCTATCCTCTATAATATCGTATCCTCTATCCTATCCTATCCTCTTTCCTATCCTATCCTCAATCCTATCCTATCCTCTAACCTATCCTATCCTCTATGCTATCCTATCCTTTATAATATCGTATCTTCTATCATATCCTATCCTCTGCCCTATCCTATCCTCTATCCTATCCTGTCCTCTATCCTATCCTATCTTCTATCCTATCCTATCCTCTATCCTATAAATTCCCCTATCGTATCCTCTGTCCTATCCTATCCTCTATCCTATCCTATCCTCTATCCTATCCAATCCTCTATCCTATCCTATCCTCTATCCTATCCTATCCTCCATCCTATCCTATCTTCAATCCTATCCTTTCCTGTATCCTATCCAATCCTCTATCCTATCCTGTCCTCTATCCTATCCTATCCTCTATCCTATACTATCCTCTACCTTATCCGATCCTCTATCCTATCCAATTACCTATCCTTTCCTCTATCTTATCCAATCCTCTATCTTATCCTATCCTCTATCCTATCCTATCCTCTATCCTATCCTATCCTCTATCCTATCCTATCCTCTAACCTATCCTGCCCTCTATCCTATCCTATCCTTTATCCTATCCTATCCTCTATCCTATCCTATCCTATCCTCTACCCTGTACTATCCTCTACCTTATCCGATCCTCTATCCTATGCAATTACCTATCCTATCCTCTATCCTATCCTTTCCTCTATCCTATCCTATCCTCTATCCTACCCTATCCTCTATAATATCGTATCCTCTATCCTATCCTATCCTCTTTCCTATCCTATCCTCAATCCTATCCTATCCTCTAACCTATCCTATCCTCTATGCTATCCTATCCTTTATAATATCGTATCTTCTATCATATCCTATTATCTGCCCTATCCTATCCTCTATCCTATCCTGTCCTCTATCCTATCCTATCTTCTATCCTATCCTATCCTCTATCCTATAAATTCCCCTATCGTATCCTCTGTCCTATCCTATCCTCTATCCTATCCTATCCTCTATCCTATCAAATCCTCTATCCTATCCTATCCTCTATCCTATCCTATCCTCCATCCTATCCTATCTTCAATCCTATCCTTTCCTGTATCCTATCCAATCCTCTATCCTATCCTGTCCTCTATCCTATCCTATCCTCTATCCTATTCTATCCTCTATCCTATCCTATCCTATTCTCTATCCTATCCTATCCTCTATCCTATCCTGTCCTCTATCCTATCCTATCCTTTATCCTATCCTATCCTATATCCTATCCTATCCTCTATCCTATCCTATCCTCTATCCTATACTATCCTCTACCTTATCCGATCCTCTATCCTATCCAATTACCTATCCTTTCCTCTATCCTATCCAATCCTCTATCCTATCCTATCCTCTATCCTATCCTATCCTCTATCCTATCCATCCTCTATCCTATCCTATCCTATCCTATAATATCCTCTATCCTATAATATCCTCTATCCTATCCAATCCTCTATCCTATAATATCCTCTATCCTATCCAATCCTCTATCCTATCCTCTATCTTATCATCCATCCTATACTATCCACTATCCTATCCTGTCCTCTAACCTATCCTTTTCTTTATCCTATCCTATCCTCTATAATATCATATCCTCCATCATATCCTATCCTCTTTCCTATAATATCATCTATCCTATCCTATCGTCTATTCTATCCTATAGTCTACCCTATCCTATCCTCTATCCTATCCTATCTTCTAACCTATCCTATCGTCTATCCTATCCAATCCCCTACCCTAGCCCCTATCCTATTCTATCCTCTATCCTATCCTATCCTCTATCCTATCCTATGCTCTATCCTATCCTATCCTCTATCCTATCCTCAAACCTATCCTACCCTCTATAATATCCTATCCTCTATCCTATATTATCCTCTATCCTATCCTCTATCATATCCTATATCCTATCCTATCCTCTATCCTATCCTATCCACTATCCTATCCTATCCTCTATCCTGTCCAATCCTCTATCCTATCCTCTATCCTATCATCCATCCTATCCTATCCACTTTCCTATCCTTTCCTCTATCCTATCCTATCGTCTATACTATCCTCTATCCTATCCTATATTCTATCCTATCCTATCCCCTATCCTATCCTATCTTCTATCCTATCCTATCCTCTATCCTATCAAATCCCCTATCCTATCCTCTATCCTATCCTATCCTGTGTCCTATCCAATCCTCTATCCTATCATATCATCTATCCTCTATCCTATCCAATCCTCTATCCTATCCTATCCTCTATCCTATCATATCCTCTATCATATAATATCCTCTATTCTATCCTATCCTCTATCCAATCCTCTATCCTATCCTATCCTCTATCCTATCCTATCCTCCATCCTATCCTATCCTCAATCCTATCCTTTCCTGTATCCTATCCAATCCTCTATCCTATCCTGTCCTCTATCCTATCCTATCCTCTATCCTATCCTATCCTCTATCCTATCCTATCCTCTATCCTATCCTATCCTCTATCCTATCCTATCCTCTATCCTCTATCCTCTATCCTATCCTATCCTCTATCCTATCCTATCTTCTATCCTATCCTATCCTCTATCCTATAAATTCCCCTATCGTATCCTCTGTCCTATCCTATCCTCTATCCTATCCTATCCTCTATCCTATCCTATCCTCTATCCTATAAATTCCCCTATCGTATCCTCTGTCCTATCCTATCCTCTATCCTATCCTATCGTCTATCGTATCCTCTATCCTATCCTATCCTCAATCCTATCCTATCCCCTATCCTATACTCTATCCTATCCAATCCTGTATCCTAGCCGATCCTCTATCCTACCCTATCCTCTATAATATCGTATCCTCTATCCTATCCTATCCTCTTTCCTATCCTATCCTCAATCCTATCCTATCCTCTAACCTATCCTATCCTCTATGCTATCCTATCCTTTATAATATCGTATCTTCTATCATATCCTATCCTCTGCCCTATCCTATCCTCTAACCTATCCTGTCCTCTATCCTATCCTATCTTCTATCATATCCTATCCTCTATCCTATCAAATCCCCGATCCAATCCTCTATGATATCCTATCCTCTATCCTCTATCCTATCGTCTATCCTATCCTCTATCCTATCCTCTATCCTATCCTCTATCCTATCCTATCCTCTATCCTATCCTATCCTCTATCCTATCCTATCATCTATCCTATCCTATCCTCTATCCTATCCTATCCTCTATCCTATCCTATCCTCTATCCTATCCTATCCTCTATCCTATTCTATCTTATCCTATAATATCCTCTATCCTATAATATCCTCTATCCTATCCTGTCCTCTATCCTATCCTATCCTTTATCCTATCCTATCCTATATCCTATCCTATCCTCTATCCTATCCTATCCTCTATCCTATACTATCCTCTACCTTATCCGATCCTCTATCCTATCCAATTACCTATCCTATCCTCTATCCTATCCTCTATCCTATCCTCTATCCTATCCTCTATCCTATCCTCTATCCTATCCTATCCTCTATCCTATCCTATCCTCTATCCTATCCTATCCTCTATCCTATTCTATCCTCTATCCTATCCTATCCTATTCTCTATCCTATCCTATCCTCTATCCTATCCTGTCCTCTATCCTATCCTATCCTTTATCCTATCCTATCCTATATCCTATCCTATCCTCTATCCTATCCTATCCTCTATCCTATACTATCCTCTACCTTATCCGATCCTCTATCCTATCCAATTACCTATCCTTTCCTCTATCCTATCCAATCCTCTATCCTATCCTATCCTCTATCCTATCCTATCCTCTATCCTATCCATCCTCTATCCTATCCTATCCTATCCTATAATATCCTCTATCCTATAATATCCTCTATCCTATAATATCCTCTATCCTATCCAATCCTCTATCCTATAATATCCTCTATCCTATCCAATCCTCTATCCTATCCTCTATCTTATCATCCATCCTATACTATCCACTATCCTATCCTGTCCTCTAACCTATCCTTTTCTTTATCCTATCCTATCCTCTATAATATCATATCCTCCATCATATCCTATCCTCTTTCCTATAATATCATCTATCCTATCCTATCGTCTATTCTATCCTATAGTCTACCCTATCCTATCCTCTATCCTATCCTATCTTCTAACCTATCCTATCCAATCCCCTACCCTAGCCCCTATCCTATTCTATCCTCTATCCTATCCTATCCTCTATCCTATCCTATGCTCTATCCTATCCTATCCTCTATCCTATCCTCAATCCTATCCTACCCTCTATAATATCCTATCCTCTATCCTATATTATCCTCTATCCTATCCTCTATCATATCCTATATCCTATCCTATCCTCTATCCTATCCTATCCACTATCCTATCCTATCCTCTATCCTGTCCAATCCTCTATCCTATCCTCTATCCTATCATCCATCCTATCCTATCCACTTTCCTATCCTTTCCTCTATCCTATCCTATCGTCTATACTATCCTCTATCCTATCCTATATTCTATCCTATCCTATCCCCTATCCTATCCTATCTTCTATCCTATCCTATCCTCTATCCTATCAAATCCCCTATCCTATCCTCTATCCTATCCTATCCTGTGTCCTATCCAATCCTCTATCCTATCCTATCATCTATCCTCTATCCTATCCAATCCTCTATCCTATCCTATCCTCTATCCTATCATATCCTCTATCATATAATATCCTCTATTCTATCCTATCCTCTATCCAATCCTCTATCCTATCCTATCCTCTATCCTATCCTATCCTCCATCCTATCCTATCCTCAATCCTATCCTTTCCTGTATCCTATCCAATCCTCTATCCTATCCTGTCCTCTATCCTATCCTATCCTCTATCCTATCCTATCCTCTATCCTATCCTATCCTCTATCCTATCCTATCCTCTATCCTATCCTATCCTCTATCCTCTATCCTCTATCCTATCCTATCCTCTATCCTATCCTATCTTCTATCCTATCCTATCCTCTATCCTATAAATTCCCCTATCGTATCCTCTGTCCTATCCTATCCTCTATCCTATCCTATCCTCTATCCTATCCTATCCTCTATCCTATAAATTCCCCTATCGTATCCTCTGTCCTATCCTATCCTCTATCCTATCCTATCGTCTATCGTATCCTCTATCCTATCCTATCCTCAATCCTATCCTATCCCCTATCCTATACTCTATCCTATCCAATCCTGTATCCTAGCCGATCCTCTATCCTACCCTATCCTCTATAATATCGTATCCTCTATCCTATCCTATCCTCTTTCCTATCCTATCCTCAATCCTATCCTATCCTCAATCCTATCCTATCCTCTAACCTATCCTATCCTCTATGCTATCCTATCCTTTATAATATCGTATCTTCTATCATATCCTATCCTCTGCCCTATCCTATCCTCTAACCTATCCTGTCCTCTATCCTATCCTATCTTCTATCATATCCTATCCTCTATCCTATCAAATCCCCGATCCAATCCTCTATGATATCCTATCCTCTATCCTCTATCCTATCCTCTATCCTATCCTCTATCCTATCCTATCCTCTATCCTATCCTATCCTCTATCCTATCCTATCATCTATCCTATCCTATCCTCTATCCTATCCTATCCTCTATCCTATCCTATCCTCTATCCTATCCTATCCTCTATCCTATCCTATCCTATCCTATAATATCCTCTATCCTATAATATCCTCTATCATATCCAATCCTCTATCCTATAATATCCTCTATCCTATCCAATCCTCTATCCTATCCTCTATCTTATCATCCATCCTATACTATCCACTATCCTATCCTGTCCTCTAACCTATCCTTTTCTTTATCCTATCCTATCCTCTATAATATCATATCCTCCATCATATCCTATCCTCTCTCCTATAATATCATCTATCCTATCCTATCGTCTATTCTACCCTATAGTCTACCCTATCCTATCCTCTATCCTATCCTATCTTCTAACCTACCCTATCGTCTATCCTATCCAATCCCCTACCCTAGCCCCTATCCTATTCTATCCTCTATCCTATCCAATCCTCTATCCTATCCTCTATCTTATCATCCATCCTATACTATCCACTATCCTATCCTGTCCTCTAACCTATCCTTTTCTTTATCCTATCCTATCCTCTATAATATCATATCCTCCATCATATCCTATCCTCTTTCCTATAATATCATCTATCCTATCCTATCGTCTATCCTGTCCAATCCCCTACCCTAGCCCCTATCCTATCCTATCCTCAATCCTATCCTATCCTCTATACTATCCTATCCTCTATCCTATATTATCCTCTATCCTATCCTCTATCCTATCCTCTATCCTATCCTCTATCCTATCCTCTATCCTATCCTATCCTCTATCCTATCCTATCCACTATCCTATCCTATCCTCTATCCTATCCTATCCTCTATCCTATCAAATCCCCTATCCTATCCTCTATCCTATCCTATCCTGTGTCCTATCCAATCCTCTATCCTATCCTATCCTCTATCCTATCCTATCTTCTAACCTACCCTATCGTCTATCCTATCCAATCCCCTACCCTAGCCCCTATCCTATTCTATCCTCTATCCTATCCAATCCTCTATCCTATCCTCTATCTTATCATCCATCCTATACTATCCACTATCCTATCCTGTCCTCTAACCTATCCTTTTCTTTATCCTATCCTATCCTCTATAATATCATATCCTCCATCATATCCTATCCTCTTTCCTATAATATCATCTATCCTATCCTATCGTCTATCCTGTCCAATCCCCTACCCTAGCCCCTATCCTATCCTATCCTCAATCCTATCCTATCCTCTATACTATCCTATCCTCTATCCTATATTATCCTCTATCCTATCCTCTATCCTATCCTCTATCCTATCCTCTATCCTATCCTCTATCCTATCCTATCCTCTATCCTATCCTATCCACTATCCTATCCTATCCTCTATCCTATCCTATCCTCTATCCTATCAAATCCCCTATCCTATCCTCTATCCTATCCTATCCTGTGTCCTATCCAATCCTCTATCCTATCCTGTCCTCTATCCTATCCTATCCTCTATCCTATCCTATCCTCTATCCTATCCTATCCTCTATCCTATCCTATCCTCTATCCTATCCTATCCTCTATCCTCTATCCTCTATCCTATCCTATCCTCTATCCTATCCTATCTTCTATCCTATCCTATCCTCTATCCTATAAATTCCCCTATCGTATCCTCTGTCCTATCCTATCCTCTATCCTATCCTATCGTCTATCGTATCCTCTATCCTATCCTATCCTCAATCCTATCCTATTCCCTATCCTATACTCTATCCTATCCAATCCTGTATCCTAGCCGATCCTCTATCCTACCCTATCCTCTATAATATCGTATCCTCTATCCTATCCTATCCTCTTTCCTATCCTATCCTCAATCCTATCCTATCCTCTAACCTATCCTATCCTCTATGCTATCCTATCCTTTATAATATCGTATCTTCTATCATATCCTATCCTCTGCCCTATCCTATCCTCTAACCTATCCTGTCCTCTATCCTATCCTATCTTCTATCATATCCTATCCTCTATCCTATCAAATCCCCGATCCAATCCTCTATGATATCCTATCCTCTATCCTCTATCGTATCCTCTATCCTATCCTCTATCCTATCCTCTATCCTATCCTCTATCCTATCCTATCCTCTATCCTATCCTATCCTCTATCCTATCCTATCATCTATCCTATCCTATCCTCTATCCTATCCTATCCTCTATCCTATCCTATCCTCTATCCTATCCTATCCTCTATCCTATCCTATCCTATCCTATAATATCCTCTATCCTATAATATCCTCTATCATATCCAATCCTCTATCCTATAATATCCTCTATCCTATCCAATCCTCTATCCTATCCTCTATCTTATCATCCATCCTATACTATCCACTATCCTATCCTGTCCTCTAACCTATCCTTTTCTTTATCCTATCCTATCCTCTATAATATCATATCGTCCATCATATCCTATCCTCTCTCCTATAATATCATCTATCCTATCCTATCGTCTATTCTACCCTATAGTTTACCCTATCCTATCCTCTATCCTATCCTATCTTCTAACCTACCCTATCGTCTATCCTATCCAATCCCCTACCCTAGCCCCTATCCTATTCTATCCTCTATCCTATCCAATCCTCTATCCTATCCTCTATCTTATCATCCATCCTATACTATCCACTATCCTATCCTGTCCTCTAACCTATCCTTTTCTTTATCCTATCCTATCCTCTATAATATCATATCCTCCATCATATCCTATCCTCTTTCCTATAATATCATCTATCCTATCCTATCGTCTATCCTGTCCAATCCCCTACCCTAGCCCCTATCCTATCCTATCCTCAATCCTATCCTATCCTCTATACTATCCTATCCTCTATCCTATATTATCCTCTATCCTATCCTCTATCCTATCCTCTATCCTATCCTCTATCCTATCCTCTATCCTATCCTATCCTCTATCCTATCCTATCCACTATCCTATCCTATCCTCTATCCTGTCCAATCCTCTATCCTATCCTCTATCCTATCATCCATCCTATCCTATCCACTTTCCTATCCTTTAATCTATCCTATCCTATCCTCTATACTATCCTCTATCCTATCCTATCCTCTATCCTATCCTATCCCCTATCCTATCCTATCTTCTATCCTATCCTATCATCTATCCTCTATCCTATCCAATCCTCTATCCTATCCTATCCTCTATCCTATCATATCCTCTATCATATAATATCCTCTATCCTATCCTATCCTCTATCCTATCCTCAATCCTATCCTATCCTCTATCCTATCCAATCCTCTATCCTAGCTGATCCTCTATCCTACCCTATCCTCTATAATATCGTATCCTCTATCGTATCCTATCCTCTTTCCTATCCTATCCTCAATCCTATCCTATCCTCTAACCTATCCTATCCTCTATGCTATCCTATCCTTTATAATATCGTATCTTCTATCATATCCTATCCTCTGCCCTATCCTATCCTCTAACCTATCCTGTCCTCTATCCTATCCTATCTTCTATCATATCCTATCCTCTATCCTATCAAATCCCCGATCCAATCCTCTATGATATCCTATCCTCTATCCTCTATCCTATCCTCTATCCTATCCTCTATCCTATCCTCTATCCTATCCTCTATCCTATCCTATCCTCTATCCTATCCTCTATCCTATCCTCTATCCTATCCTCTATCCTATCCTATCCTCTATCCTATCCTATCCTCTATCCTATCCTATCATCTATCCTATCCTATCCTCTATCCTATCCTATCCTCTATCCTATCCTATCCTCTATCCTATCCTATCCTCTATCCTATCCTATCCTATCCTATAATATCCTCTATCCTATAATATCCTCTATCATATCCAATCCTCTATCCTATAATATCCTCTATCCTATCCAATCCTCTATCCTATCCTCTATCTTATCATCCATCCTATACTATCCACTATCCTATCCTGTCCTCTAACCTATCCTTTTCTTTATCCTATCCTACCCTCTATAATATCATATCCTCCATCATATCCTATCCTCTCTCCTATAATATCATCTATCCTATCCTATCGTCTATTCTATCCTATAGTCTACCCTATCCTATCCTCTATCCTATCCTATCTTCTAACCTACCCTATCGTCTATCCTATCCAATCCCCTACCCTAGCCCCTATCCTATTCTATCCTCTATCCTATCCAATCCTCTATCCTATCCTCTATCTTATCATCCATCCTATACTATCCACTATCCTATCCTGTCCTCTAACCTATCCTTTTCTTTATCCTATCCTATCCTCTATAATATCATATCCTCCATCATATCCTATCCTCTTTCCTATAATATCATCTATCCTATCCTATCGTCTATCCTGTCCAATCCCCTACCCTAGCCCCTATCCTATCCTATCCTCAATCCTATCCTATCCTCTATACTATCCTATCCTCTATCCTATATTATCCTCTATCCTATCCTCTATCCTATCCTCTATCCTATCCTCTATCCTATCCTCTATCCTATCCTATCCTCTATCCTATCCTATCCACTATCCTATCCTATCCTCTATCCTGTCCAATCCTCTATCCTATCCTCTATCCTATCATCCATCCTATCCTATCCACTTTCCTATCCTTTAATCTATCCTATCCTATCCTCTATACTATCCTCTATCCTATCCTATCCTCTATCCTATCCTATCCTCTATCCTATCCTATCTTCTATCCTATCCTATCATCTATCCTCTATCCTATCCAATCCTCTATCCTATCCTATCCTCTATCCTATCATATCCTCTATCATATAATATCCTCTATCCTATCCTATCCTCTATCCTATCCTCAATCCTATCCTATCCCCTATCCTATCCTCTATCCTATCCAATCCTCTATCCTAGCTGATCCTCTATCCTACCCTATCCTCTATAATATCGTATCCTCTATCGTATCCTATCCTCTTTCCTATCCTATCCTCAATCCTATCCTATCCTCTAACCTATCCTATCCTCTATGCTATCCTATCCTTTATAATATCGTATCTTCTATCATATCCTATCCTCTGCCCTATCCTATCCTCTAACCTATCCTGTCCTCTATCCTATCCTATCTTCTATCATATCCTATCCTCTATCCTATCAAATCCCCGATCCAATCCTCTATGATATCCTATCCTCTATCCTCTATCCTATCCTCTATCCTATCCTCTATCCTATCCTCTATCCTATCCTCTATCCTATCCTATCCTCTATCCTATCCTCTATCCTATCCTCTATCCTATCCTCTATCCTATCCTATCCTCTATCCTATCCTATCCTCTATCCTATCCTATCATCTATCCTATCCTATCCTCTATCCTATCCTATCCTCTATCCTATCCTATCCTCTATCCTATCCTATCCTCTATCCTATCCTATCCTATCC
The DNA here is from genome assembly GCF_050948215.1 of Halictus rubicundus. Classification (NCBI taxonomy): domain Eukaryota; kingdom Metazoa; phylum Arthropoda; class Insecta; order Hymenoptera; family Halictidae; genus Halictus; species Halictus rubicundus. The sequence goes on from NW_027488804.1 coordinate 209,230, forward strand.
TATAATATCCTCTATCCTATAATATCCTCTATCATATCCAATCCTCTATCCTATAATATCCTCTATCCTATCCAATCCTCTATCCTATCCTCTATCTTATCATCCATCCTATACTATCCACTATCCTATCCTGTCCTCTAACCTATCCTTTTCTTTATCCTATCCTACCCTCTATAATATCATATCCTCCATCATATCCTATCCTCTCTCCTATAATATCATCTATCCTATCCTATCGTCTATTCTATCCTATAGTCTACCCTATCCTATCCTCTATCCTATCCTATCTTCTAACCTACCCTATCGTCTATCCTATCCAATCCCCTACCCTAGCCCCTATCCTATTCTATCCTCTATCCTATCCTAACCTCTATCCTATCCTATGCTCTATCCTATCCTATCCCCTATCCTATCCTCAATCCTATCCTATCCTCTATACTATCCTATCCTCTATCCTATATTATCCTCTATCCTATCCTCTATCATATCCCATATCCTATCCTATCCTCTATCCTATCCTATCCACTATCCTATCCTATCCTCTATCCTGTCCAATCCTCTATCCTATCCTCTATCCTATCATCCATCCTATCCTATCCACTTTCCTATCCTTTCCTCTATCCTATCCTATCGTCTATACTATCCTCTATCCTATCCTATCCTCTATCCTACCCTATCCCCCATCCTATCCTATCTTCTATCCTATCCTATCCTCTATCCTATCAAATCCCCTATCCTATCCTCTATCCTATCCTATCTTCAATCCTATCCTTTCCTGTATCCTATCCAATCCTCTATCCTATCCTGTCCTCTATCCTATCCTATCCTCTATCCTATTCTATCCTCTATCCTATCCTATCCTATTCTCTATCCTATCCTATCCTATCCTTTATCCTATCCTATCCTATATCCTATCCTATCCTCTATCCTATCCTATCCTCTATCCTATACTATCCTCTACCTTATCCGATCCTCTATCCTATCCAATTACCTATCCTTTCCTCTATCCTATCCAATCCTCTATCTTATCCTATCCTCTATCCTATCCTATCCTCTATCCTATCCTATCCTCTATCCTATTCTATCCTCTATCCTATCCTATCCTATCCTCTATCCTATCCTATCCTCTATCCTATCCTATCTTCTATCCTATCCTTTCCTCTATCCTATCAAATCACCTATCCTATCCTCTATCCTATCCTATCCTGCATCCTATCCAATCCTCTATCCTATCCTATCATCTATCCTATCCTATCGTCTATCCTATCCTCTATCCTATCCTATCCTATCCTCTATCCTATCCTATCCTCTATCCTATCCTATCCTCCATCCTATCCTATCCTCAATCCTATCCTTTCCTGTATCCTATCCAATCCTCTATCCTATCCTGTCCTCTATCCTATCCTATCATCTATCACATAATATCCTCTATTCTATCCTATCCTCTATCCAATCCTCTATCCTATCCTATCCTCTATCCTATCCTATCCTCCATCCTATCCTATCTTCAATCCTATCCTTTCCTGTATCCTATCCAATCCTCTATCCTATCCTGTCCTCTATCCTATCCTATCCTCTATCCTATTCTATCCTCTATCCTATCCTATCCTATCCTCTATCCTATCCTATCCTCTATCCTATCCTATCTTCTATCCTATCCTTTCCTCTATCCTATCAAATCACCTATCCCATCCTCTATCCTATCCTATCCTGTATCCTATCCAATCCTCTATCCTCTCCTATCATCTATCCTATCCTATCGTCTATCCTATCCTCCATCCTATCCTATCCTATCCTCTATCCTATCCTATCCTCTATCCTATCCTATCCTCCATCCTATCCTATCCTCAATCCTATCCTTTCCTGTATCCTATCCAATCCTCTATCCTATCCTGTCCTCTATCCTATCCTATCCTCTATCCTATCCTATCCTCTATCCTATCCTATCCTCTATCCTCTATCCTCTATCCTATCCTATCCTCTATCCTATCCTATCTTCTATCCTATCCTATCCTCTATCCTATCAAATCCCCTATCCTATCCTCTATCCTATCATATCCTGTATCCTATCCAATCCTCTATCCTATCCTATCATCTATCCTCAATCCTACCCTTTCCTGTATCCTATCCAATCCTCTGTCCTATCCTGTCCTCTATACTATCCTATCCTCTATCCTATCCTATCCTCTATCCTATCCTATCGTCTATCCTATCCTCTATCCTATCCTATCCTATCCTCTATCCTATCCTATCCTCTATCCTATCCTATCCTCTATCCTATCATATCCTCTATCCTATCCTACATTCTATCCTATCCTATCCTCTATCCTATCCTATCCTCTATCCTATCATATCCTCTATCCTATAATATCCTCTATCCTATCCTATCCTCTATCCAATCCTCTATCCTATCCTATCCTCTATCCTATCCTATCCTCCATCCTATCCTATCCTCAATCCTATCCTTTCCTGTATCCTATCCAATCCTCTATCCTATCATGTCCTCTATCCTATCCTATCCTCTATTCTATCCTATCCTCTATCCTATCCTATCCTCTATCCTATCCTATCCTCTATCCTATCCTATCCTCTATCCTATCATATCCTCTATCCTATCCTATCTTCTATCCTATCCTATCCTCTATCCTATCATATCCTCTATCCTATCCTATCTTCTATCCTATCCTATCCTCAATCCTATCCTATCTTCTATCCTATCCTATCCTCTATCCTATCAAATCCCCTATTCTATCCTCTATCCTATCCTATCCTGTATCCTATCCAATCCTCTATCCTATCCTATCATCTATCCTCTATCCTATCCTCAAACCTATCCTATCCCCTATCCTATCCTCTATCCTGTCCTATCCTCTATCCGATCATCTATCCTATCCTATCCCCTATCCTATCGTCTATCCTATCGTCTATCCTATCCTCTATCCTATCCTATTCTCTATCCTAACCTATTCTCTATCCTATCCTCTACCCTATCCTCTATCCTATCCTATCCCCTATAACATCCTATCCTCAATCCTATCCTTTCCTGTATCCTATCCAATCCTCTATCCTATCATGTCCTCTATCCTATCCTATCCTCTATTCTATCCTATCCTCTATCCTATCCTATCCTCTATCCTATCCTATCCTCTATCCTATCCTATCCTCTATCCTATCATATCCTCTATCCTATCCTATCTTCTATCCTATCCTATCCTCTATCCTATCATATCCTCTATCCTATCCTATCTTCTATCCTATCCTATCCTCTATCCTATCCTATCCTCCATCCTATCCTATCCTCAATCCTATCCTTTCCTGTATCCTATCCAATCCTCTATCCTATCCTGTCCTCTATCCTATCCTATCCTCTATCCTATCCTATCCTCTATCCTATCCTATCCTCTATCCTATCCTATCTTCTATCCTATCCTATCCTCTATCCTGTAAATTCCCCTATCGTATCCTCTGTCCTATCCTATCCTCTATCCTATCCTATCGTCTATCGTATCCTCTATCCTATCCTATCCTCTATCCTATCCTATCCTCTATCCTATCCTATCCTCAATCCTATCCTATCTTCTATCCTATCCTATCCTCAATCCTATCAAATCCCCTATTCTATCCTCTATCCTATCCTATCCTGTATCCTATCCAATCCTCTATCCTATCCTATCATCTATCCTCTATCCTATCCTCAAACCTATCCTATCCCCTATCCTATCCTCTATCCTGTCCTATCCTCTATCCGATCATCTATCCTATCCTATCCCCTATCCTATCGTCTATCCTATCGTCTATCCTATCCTCTATCCTATCCTATCCTCTATCCTATCCTATCCTCTATCCTATCCTATCCTCTATCCTATCCTATCCTCTATCCTATCCTATCCTCTATCCTATCCTCTATCCTATCCTCTATCCTATCCTCTATCCTATAATATCATCTATCCGTTCCTATTCTCTATCCTAACCTATTCTCTATCCTATCCTCTACCCTATCCTCTATCCTATCCTATCCCCTATAACATCCTATCCTCTATCTTATCCTATCCTCTATCCTATCCTATCCTCTATCCTTTCCTATCCTCTATCCTATCCTATCCTCTATCCTATCCTATCGTCTATCCTATCCTCTATCCTATCCTATCCTCTATCCTGTCCTATCCTCTATCCTATCCTATCTTCTGTGCTATCCTATCCTCTATCCTATCAAATCCCCTATCCTATCCTCTATCCTATCCTATCCTCTATCCTATCCTCTATCCTATCCTCTATCCTATCCTCTATCCTATCCTCTATCCTATCCTATCCACTATCCTATCCAATCCCCTATCATATCCTCTACCCTATCCTATCCTCTATCCTATCGTATGCTCTATCCTATCCTACCCTCTATCCTATCCTCTATCCTGTCCTCTATCCCATCCTATCCTCTAACCTATGCTATCCTCTATCCTATTCTATCCTCTAACCTATACTATCCTCTATCCTATCCTATCCTCTATCCTATCCTCAAACCTATCCTATCCCCTATCCTATCCTCTATCCTGTCCTATCCTCTATCCGATCATCTATCCTATCCTATCCCCTATCCTATCGTCTATCCTATCGTCTATCCTATCCTCTATCCTATCCTTTCCTCTATCCTATCCTATCCTCTATCCTATCCTATCCTCTATCCTATCCTCTATCCTATCCTCTATCCTATCCTCTATCCTATAATATCATCTATCCGTTCCTATTCTCTATCCTAACCTATTCTCCATCCTATCCTCTACCCTATCCTCTATCCTATCCTATCCCCTATAACATCCTATCCTCTATCTTATCCTATCCTCTATCCTATCCTATCCTCTATCCTTTCCTATCCTCTATCCTATCCTATCCTCTATCCTATCCTATCGTCTATCCTATCCTCTATCCTATCCTATCCTCTATCCTGTCCTATCCTCTATCCTATTCTATCTTCTGTGCTATCCTATCCTCTATCCTATCAAATCCCCTATCCTATCCTCTATCCTATCCTCTATCCTATCCTCTATCCTATCCTCTATCCTATCCTCTATCCTATCCTCTATCCTATCCTATCCTCTATCCTATCATATCGTCTATCCTCAAGTCTATCCTTTCCTGTATCCTATCCAATCCTCTATCCTACCTTATCCTCTATCCTATCCTATCTAATCCCCTATCTTATGCTCTATCCTATCCTACCCTCTATAATATCGCATACTCTATCATATCCTATCCTCTATCCTATAATATCATCTATCCGTTCCTATTCTCTATCCTAACCTATTCTCTATCCTATCCTCTATCCTATCCTCTATCCTATCCTATCCCCTATAATATCCTATCCTCTATCCTATCCTATCCTCTATCCTATCCTACCCTCTATCCTATCCTATCCTCTATCCTATCCTGTCCTTTATCCTATCCTATCCTCTATCCTATCCTATCCTCTATCCTATCCTATCCTCTATCCTATCCTTTCCTCTATCCTCTATCCTATCCTATCTTCTATCCTATCCTATCCTCTATCCTATCCTATCCTCTACCCTATCCTATCCTTTATCCTATTCTATCCTCTATCCTATCCTATCCTCTATCCTATCCTATCCTCTATCCTATCCTATCCTGTATCCTATCCAATCCTCTATCCTATACTATCATCTATCCTCTATCCTATTCAATCCTCTATCCTATCCTATCCTCTATCCTATCATAGCCTCTATCCTATAATATCCTCTATCCTATACTATCATCTATCCTCTATCCTATCCAATCCTCTATCCTATCCTATCTTCTATCCTATCATATCCTCTATCCTATAATATCCTCTATCCTATCCTATCCTCTATCCAATCCTCTATCCTATCCTATCCTCTATCCTATCCTATCCTCTATCCTATCCTATCTTCTATCCTATCCTATTCTCTATCCTATCAAATCCCCTATCCTATCCTCTATCCTATCCTGTCCTCTATCCCATACTATCCTCTATCCTATCCTATCCTCTATCCCATAATATCCTCTATCCTATCCTATCCTCTATCCTATCCTATCCTCTATCCTATCCTATCCTGTATCCTATCCTATCCGCTATCCTATCCTATCCTCTATCATATCCTATCCTCTATCATATCCTATCCTCTATCCTATCCTATCCTCTATCCTATCATCTATCCTATCCTCTATCCTATCCTATCCTCTATCCTATCCTATCCTCTATCCTATCCTATCCTCTATCCTATCCTATCCTCTATCCTATCCTATCCTCTATCCTATCCTATCCTCTATCCTATCCTATCCTCTATCCTATCCTATCCTCTATCCTATCCTCTATCCTATCCTCTATACTATCCTATCCTCTAACCTATCCTATCCTCTATCCTATCCTATCGTCTATCCTGTCCTCTATCCTATCCTATCCTTTATCCTATCCTATCCTCTATCCTATCCTATCGTCTATCCTATCCTATCTTCTATCCTATCCTATAATCTATCATATCTAATCCCCTATCCTATTCTATCCTCTATCCTATCCTATCGTCTATCCTATCCTCTATCCTATCCTATCCTATCCTCTATCCTATCCTATCCTCTATCCTATCCTATCTTCTATCCTATCCTACCCTCTATCCTATAATATCATCTATCCGTTCCTATTCTCTATCCTAACCTATTCTCTATCCTATCCTAACCTATTCTCTATCCTATCCTCTATCCTATCCTCTATCCTATCCTATCCTCTATCCTATCCTATCCTCTATCTTATCCTATCCTGTATCCTATCCAATCCTCTATCCTATTCTATCATCTATCCTCTATCCTATCCAATCCTCTATCCTATCCTATCCTGTATCCTATCCAATCCTCTATCCTATCCTATCATCTATCCTCAATCCTATCCTTTCCTGTATCCTATCCAATCCTCTATCCTATCCTGTCCTCTATCCTATACTATCCCCTATCCTATCCTATCCTCTATCCTATCCTATCCTCTATCCTATCCTATCCTCTATCTTATCCTATCATCTATCCTATCAAATCCCCTATCCTATCCTCTATCCTATCGTATCCTCTATCCTATCCTATCCTATCCTCTATCCTATCCTATCCTCTATCCTATCCTGTCCTCTATCCTATCCTATCCTGTATCCTATCCTATCCTCTATCCTATCCTATCCTCTATCCACTATCCTATCCTCTATCCTATCAAATCCCCTATCCTATCCTCTATGCTATCCTGTCCTCTATCCCATACTATCCTCTATCCTATCCTATCCTCTATCCCATAATATCCTCTATCCTATCCTATCCTCTATCCTATCCTATCATCTATCCTATCCTATCCTGTATCCTATCCTATCCGCTATCCTATCCTATCCTCTATCATATCCTATCCTCTATCATATCCTATCCTCTATCCTATCCTATCCTCTATCCTATCATCTATCCTATCCTCTATCCTATCCTATCCTCTATCCTATCCTATCCTCTATCTTATCCTATCATCTATCCTATCAAATCCCCTATCCTATCCTCTATCCTATCGTATCCTCTATCCTATCCTATCCTATCCTCTATCCTATCCTATCCTCTATCCTATCCTGTCCTCTATCCTATCCTATCCTCTATCCTATCCTATCCTCTATCCTATCCTATCCTCTATCCACTATCCTATCCTCTATCCTATCAAATCCCCTATCCTATCCTCTATGCTATCCTGTCCTCTATCCCATACTATCCTCTATGCTATCCTATCCTCTATCCCATAATATCCTCTATCCTATCCTACCCTCTATCCTATAATATCATCTATCCGTTCCTATTCTCTATCCTAACCTATTCTCTATCCTATCCTAACCTATTCTCTATCCTATCCTCTATCCTATCCTGTATCCTATCCTATCCTCTATCCTATCCTATCCTCTATCTTATCCTATCCTGTATCCTATCCAATCCTCTATCCTATTCTATCATCTATCCTCTATCCTATCCAATCCTCTATCCTATCCTACCCTGTATCCTATCCAATCCTCTATCCTATCCTATCATCTATCCTCAATCCTATCCTTTCCTGTATCCTATCCAATCCTCTATCCTATCCTGTCCTCTATCCTATACTATCCTCTATCCTATCCTATCCTCTATCCTATCCTGTCCTCTATCCTATCCTATGCTCTATCCTATCCTATCGTCTATCCTATCCTCTATCCTATCCTATCCTCTATCCTATCCTATCCTCTATCCTATCCAATCCTCTATCCTATCATATCCTCTATCCTATAATATCCTCTATCCTATCCTATCCTCTACCCTATCCTATCCTCTATCCTATCCTATCGTCTATCCTATCCTATCCTCTATCCTATCCTATCCTCTATCCTATCCTATCTTCTATCCTATCCTATCCTCTATTATATCTAATCCCCTATCCTATCCTATCCTCTATCCTATCCTATCCTCTATCCTATCGTATCTTCTATCCTATCCTATTCTCTATCCTATCCTATTCTCTATCCTATCCTCTATCCTATCCTATCCTCTATCCTCTATCCTATTCTGCCCTCTATCCTATACTATCCTCTATCCTATCCTATCCTCTATCCTATCCTATCCACTATTATATCCTATCCTGTATCCTATCCTATCCTGTATCCTATCCTATCCTCTATCGTATCCTATCCCCTATCCTATCCTATGCTCTATCCTATCCTATCGTCTATCCTATCCTCTATCCTATCCTATCGTCTATCCTATCCTCTATCCTATCCTATCCTCTATCCTATCCTATCCTCTATCCTATCCTATCCTCTATCCTATCCTATCCTCTATCCTATCCTATCCTCTATCCTATCCTATCCTCTATCCTATCCTATCCTCTATCCTATCCTATCCTCTATCCTATCCTATCCTCTATCCTATCCTATCCTCTATCCTATCCTATCCTCTATCCTATCCTATCCTCTATCCTATCCTATCCTCTATCCTATCCTATCCTCTATCCTATCCTATCCTCTATCCTATCCTATCGTCTATCCTATCCTCTATCCTATCCTATATTCTATCCTATCCTATCCTCTATCCTATCCTATCCTCTATCCTATCCTATGCTCTATCCTATCCTATTGTCTATCCTATCCTCTATCCTATCCTATCGTCTATAATATCCTCTATCTTATCCTGTCCTCTATCCTATCCTATCCTCTATCCTATCCTATCCTCTATCCTATCCTATCCTCTATCCTATCCTATCCTCTATCCTATCCTATCCTCTATCCTATACTATCGTCTATCCTATCCTCTATCCTATCCTATCCTCTATCCTATCCTATCCTCTATCCTATCCTATCCTCTATCCTATCCTATCTTCTATCCTATCCTATCCTCTATTATATCTAATCCCCCATCCTATCCTATCCTCTATCCTATCCTATCCTCTATCCTATCCTATCTTCTATCCTATCCTATTCTCTATCCTATCCTCTATCCTATCCTCTATCCTATCCTATCCTCTATCCTCTATCCTATTCTGTCCTCTATCCTATACTATCCTCTATCCTATCCTATCCTCTATCCTATCCTATCCTCTATTATATCCTATCCTCTATCCTATCCTATCCTCTAATATATCCTATCCTCTATCCTATCCTATCCTCTATCCTATCCTATCCTCTATCCTATCCTGTCCTCTATCCTATCCTATCCACTATCCTATCCTATCTTCTATCCTATCCTATCCTCTATCCTATCAAATCCCCTATCTTATCCTCTATCCTATCCTATCCTGTATCCTATCCAATCCTCTATCCTATCCTATCATCTATCCTCAATCCTATCCTTTCCTGTATCCTATCCAATCCTCTATCCTATCCTGTCCTCTATCCTATACTATCCTCTATCCTCAATCCTATCCTTTCCAGTATCCTATCCAATCCTCTATCCTATCATGTCCTCTATCCTATACTATCCTCTATCCTATCCTATCCTCTATAATATAATATCCTCTATGCTATCCTATCCTCTATCCTATCCTATCCTCTATCCTATCCTATCCTGTATCCTATCCTATCCGCTATCCTATCCTATCCTCTATCATATCCTATCCTCTATCATATCCTATCCTCTATCCTATCCTATCCTCTATCCTATCATCTATCCTATCCTCTATCCTATCCTATCCTCTATCCTATCCTATCCTCTATCCTATCCTATCCTCTATCCTATCCTATCCTCTATCCTATCCTATCCTCTATCCTATCCTATCCTCTATCCTATCCTATCCTCTATCCTATCCTATCCTCTATCCTATCCTATCCTCTATCCTATCCTATCCTCTATCCTATCCTATCCTCTATCCTATCCTCTATCCTATCCTCTATACTATCCTATCCTCTAACCTATCCTATCCTCTATCCTATCCTATCGTCTATCCTGTCCTCTATCCTATCCTATCCTTTATCCTATCCTATCCTCTATCCTATCCTATCGTCTATCCTATCCTATCTTCTATCCTATCCTATAATCTATCATATCTAATCCCCTATCCTATTCTATCCTCTATCCTATCTTATCGTCTATCCTATCCTCTATCCTATCCTATCCTATCCTCTATCCTATCCTATCCTCTATCCTATCCTATCTTCTATCCTATCCTACCCTCTATCCTATAATATCATCTATCCGTTCCTATTCTCTATCCTAACCTATTCTCTATCCTATCCTAACCTATTCTCTATCCTATCCTCTATCCTATCCTCTATCCTATCCTATCCTCTATCCTATCCTATCCTCTATCTTATCCTATCCTGTATCCTATCCAATCCTCTATCCTATTCTATCATCTATCCTCTATCCTATCCAATCCTCTATCCTATCCTATCCTGTATCCTATCCAATCCTCTATCCTATCCTATCATCTATCCTCAATCCTATCCTTTCCTGTATCCTATCCAATCCTCTATCCTATCCTGTCCTCTATCCTATACTATCCCCTATCCTATCCTATCCTCTATCCTATCCTATCCTCTATCCTATCCTATCCTCTATCTTATCCTATCATCTATCCTATCAAATCCCCTATCCTATCCTCTATCCTATCGTATCCTCTATCCTATCCTATCCTATCCTCTATCCTATCCTATCCTCTATCCTATCCTGTCCTCTATCCTATCCTATCCTGTATCCTATCCTATCCTCTATCCTATCCTATCCTCTATCCACTATCCTATCCTCTATCCTATCAAATCCCCTATCCTATCCTCTATGCTATCCTGTGCTCTATCCCATACTATCCTCTATCCTATCCTATCCTCTATCCCATAATATCCTCTATCCTATCCTATCCTCTATCCTATCCTATCATCTATCCTATCCTATCCTGTATCCTATCCTATCCGCTATCCTATCCTATCCTCTATCATATCCTATCCTCTATCATATCCTATCCTCTATCCTATCCTATCCTCTATCCTATCATCTATCCTATCCTCTATCCTATCCTATCCTCTATCCTATCCTATCCTCTATCTTATCCTATCATCTATCCTATCAAATCCCCTATCCTATCCTCTATCCTATCGTATCCTCTATCCTATCCTATCCTATCCTCTATCCTATCCTATCCTCTATCCTATCCTGTCCTCTATCCTATCCTATCCTCTATCCTATCCTATCCTCTATCCTATCCTATCCTCTATCCACTATCCTATCCTCTATCCTATCAAATCCCCTATCCTATCCTCTATGCTATCCTGTCCTCTATCCCATACTATCCTCTATGCTATCCTATCCTCTATCCCATAATATCCTCTATCCTATCCTACCCTCTATCCTATAATATCATCTATCCGTTCCTATTCTCTATCCTAACCTATTCTCTATCCTATCCTAACCTATTCTCTATCCTATCCTCTATCCTATCCTCTATCCTATCCTATCCTCTATCCTATCCTATCCTCTATCTTATCCTATCCTGTATCCTATCCAATCCTCTATCCTATTCTATCATCTATCCTCTATCCTATCCAGTCCTCTATCCTATCCTACCCTGTATCCTATCCAATCCTCTATCCTATCCTATCATCTATCCTCAATCCTATCCTTTCCTGTATCCTATCCAATCCTCTATCCTATCCTGTCCTCTATCCTATACTATCCTCTATCCTATCCTATCCTCTATCCTATCCTATCCTCTATCCTATCCTATCCTCTATCTTATCCTATCATCTATCCTATCAAATCCCCTATCCTATCCTCTATCCTATCGTATCCTCTATCCTATCCTATCCTATCCTCTATCCTATCCTATCCTCTATCCTATCCTGTCCTCTATCCTATCCTATGCTCTATCCTATCCTATCGTCTATCCTATCCTCTATCCTATCCTATCCTCTATCCTATCCTATCCTCTATCCTATCCAATCCTCTATCCTATCATATCCTCTATCCTATAATATCCTCTATCCTATCCTATCCTCTACCCTATCCTATCCTCTATCCTATCCTATCGTCTATCCTATCCTATCCTCTATCCTATCCTATCCTCTATCCTATCCTATCTTCTATCCTATCCTATCCTCTATTATATCTAATCCCCTATCCTATCCTATCCTCTATCCTATCCTATCCTCTATCCTATCCTATCTTCTATCCTATCCTATTCTCTATCCTATCCTATTCTCTATCCTATCCTCTATCCTATCCTATCCTCTATCCTCTATCCTATTCTGTCCTCTATCCTATACTATCCTCTATCCTATCCTATCCTCTATCCTATCCTATCCACTATTATATCCTATCCTGTATCCTATCCTATCCTGTATCCTATCCTATCCTCTATCGTATCCTATCCCCTATCCTATCCTATGCTCTATCCTATCCTATCGTCTATCCTATCCTCTATCCTATCCTATCGTCTATCCTATCCTCTATCCTATCCTATCCTCTATCCTATCCTATCCTCTATCCTATCCTATCCTCTATCCTATCCTATCCTCTATCCTATCCTATCCTCTATCCTATCCTATCCTCTATCCTATCCTATCCTCTATCCTATCCTATCCTCTATCCTATCCTATCCTCTATCCTATCCTATCCTCTATCCTATCCTATCCTCTATCCTATCCTATCCTCTATCCTATCCTATCCTCTATCCTATCCTATCTTCTATCCTATCCTATCCTCTATTATATCTAATCCCCTATCCTATCCTATCCTCTATCCTATCCTATCCTCTATCCTATCCTATCTTCTATCCTATCCTATTCTCTATCCTATCCTCTATCCTATCCTCTATCCTATCCTATCCTCTATCCTCTATCCTATTCTGTCCTCTATCCTATACTATCCTCTATCCTATCCTATCCTCTATCCTATCCTATCCTCTATTATATCCTATCCTCTATCCTATCCTATCCTCTAATATATCCTATCCTCTATCCTATCCTATCCTCTATCCTATCCTATCCTCTATCCTATCCTGTCCTCTATCCTATCCTATCCACTATCCTATCCTATCTTCTATCCTATCCTATCCTCTATCCTATCAAATCCCCTATCTTATCCTCTATCCTATCCTATCCTGTATCCTATCCAATCCTCTATCCTATCCTATCATCTATCCTCAATCCTATCCTTTCCTGTATCCTATCCAATCCTCTATCCTATCCTGTCCTCTATCCTATACTATCCTCTATCCTCAATCCTATCCTTTCCAGTATCCTATCCAATCCTCTATCCTATCATGTCCTCTATCCTATACTATCCTCTATCCTATCCTATCCTCTATCCTATAATATCCTCTATGCTATCCTATCCTCTATCCTATCCTATCCTCTATCCTATCCTCTATCCTATCCTATCCTCTATGATATCCTATCCTCTATCATATCCTCTATCCTATCCTCTATCCTATCCTATCCTCTATCCTATCCTATTCTCTATCCTATCCTATCCTCTATCCTATCCTCTATCCTATCCTCTATACTATCCTATCCTCTAACCTATCCTATCCTCTATCCTATCCTATCGTCTATCCTATCCTCTATCCTATCCTCTATCCTATCCTCTAACCTATCCTATCCTCTATCCTATCCTATCTTCTATGCTATCCTATTCTCTATCATAACCTATTCTCTATCCTATCCTCTATCCACTATCCTATCCTATCTTCTATCCTATCCTATCCTCTATTCTATCCTATCCTCTATCCTATCCTATCCTTTATCCTATTCTATCCTCTATCCTATTCTATCCTCTATCCTATCCTATCATCTATCCTATCCTATCCTGTATCCTATCCAATCCTCTATCCTATAATATCATCTATCCTCTATCCTATCCAATCCTCTATCCTATCCTATCCTCTATCCTATAATATCCTCTATCCTATAATATCCTCTATCCTATACTATCATCTATCCTCTATCCTATCCTATCCTCTATCCTATCCTATCCTCTATCCTATCCTCTATCCTATCCTCTATCCTATCCTACACTCTATCCTATCCTATCCTCTATCCTATCCTCTATCCTATCCTCTATCCTATCCTAACCTCTATCCTATCCTATCCTCTATCCTATCCTATCCTCTATCCTATCCTCTATCCTATCCTCTATACTATCCTATCCTCTAACCTATCCTATCCTCTATCCTATCCTATCGTCTATCCTATCCTCTATCCTATCCTATCCTCTATCCTATCCTATCCTCTATCCTATCCTATGCTCTATCCTATCCTATCGTCTATCCTATCCTCTATCCTATCCTATCCTTTATCCTATCCTATCCTCTATCCTATCCTATCCTCTATCCTATCCTATCCTCTATCCTATCCTATCTTCTATCCTATCCTATAATCTATCATATCTAATCCCCTATCCTATCCTATCCTCTATCCTATCCTATCCTCTATTATATCTAATCCCCTATCCTATCCTATCCTCTATCCTATCCTATCCTCTATCCTATCCTATCTTCTATCCTATCCTATTCTCTATCCTATCCTCTATCCTATCCTCTATCCTATCCTATCCTCTATCCTATCCTATGCTCTATCCTATCCTATCGTCTATCCTATCCTCTATCCTATCCTATCGTCTATCCTATCCTCTATCCTATCCTATCCTCTATCCTATCCTATCCTCTATCCTATCCTATCCTCTATCCTATCCTATCCTCTATCCTATCCTTTCCTCTATCCTATCCTATCCTCTATCCTATCCTATCGTCTATCCTATCCTCTATCCTATCCTATCCTCTATCCTATCCTATCCTCTATCCTATCCTATCCTCTATCCTATCCTATCCTCTATCCTATCCTATCCTCTATCCTATCCTATCCTCTATCCTATCCTATCCTCTATCCTATCCTATCTTCTATCCTATCCTATCCTCTATTATATCTAATCCCCTATCCTATCCTATCCTCAATCCTATCCTATCCTCTATCCTATCCTATCTTCTATCCTATCCTATTCTCTATCCTATCCTCTATCCTATCCTCTATCCTATCGTATCCTCTATCCTCTATCCTATTCTGTCCTCTATCCTATACTATCGTCTATCCTATCCTATCCTCTATTATATCCTATCCTCTATCCTATCCTATCCTCTATCCTATCCTATCCTCTATCCTATCCTATCCTCTATCCTATCCTATCCTCTATCCTTTCCTATCGTCTATCCTATCCTCTATCCTATCCTATCGTCTATCCTATCCTATCGTCTATCCTATCCTCTATCCTATACTATCCTCTATCCTATCCTATCCTCTATCCTATCCTATCCTCTATCCTATCATATCCTCTATCCTATAATATCCTCTATCCTATCCTATCCTCTATCCAATCCTCTATCCTATCCTATCCTCTATCCTATCCTATCCTCTATCCTATCCTATCCTCTATCCTATCCTATCTTCTAACCTATCCTATCCTCTATCCTATCCTATCCTCTATCCTATCCTATCCTCTAACCTATCCTATCCTCTATCCTATCCTATCGTCTATCCTATAATATCATCTATCCGATCCTATTCTCTATCCTATCCTCTATCCTATCCTCTAGCCTATCCTATCCTCTATCCTATCCTATCCTCTATCCTATCCTATCCTCTATTATATCCTATCCTCTATCCTATCCTATCCTCTATCCTATCCTATCCTCTATCCTATCCTATGCTCTATCCTATCCTATCGTCTATCCTATCCTCTATCCTATCCTATCCTTTATCCTATCCTATCCTCTATCCTATCCAATCCTCTATCCTATCATATCCTCTATCCTATAATATGCTCTATCCTATCCTATCCTCTACCCTATCCTATCCTCTATCCTATCCTATCGTCTATCCTATCCTATCCTCTATCCTATCCTATCCTCTATCCTATCCTATCTTCTATCCTATCCTATCCTCTATTATATCTAATCCCTTATCCTATCCTATCCTCTATCCTATCCTATCCTCTATCCTATCCTATCTTCTATCCTATCCTATTCTCTATCGTATCCTCTATCCTATCCTCTATCCTCTATCCTATTCTGTCCTCTATCCTATACTATCCTCTATCCTATCCTATCCTCTATCCTAACCTATCCTCTATTATATCCTATCCTCTATCCTATCCTATCCTCTATCCTATCCTATCCTCTATCCTATCCTATCCTCTATCCTATCCTATGCTCTATCCTATCCTATCCTCTATCCTATCCTATCCTCTATCCTATCCTTTCCTCTATCCTATCCTCTATCCTATCCTATCGTCTATCCTATCCTCTATCCTATCCTATCCTCTATCCTATCCTATCCTCTATCCTATCCTATCCTCTATCCTATCCTATCCTCTATCCTATCCTATCCTCTATCCTATCCTATCCTCTATCCTATCCTATCCTCTATCCTATCCTATCTTCTATCCTATCCTATCCTCTATTATATCTAATCCCCTATCCTATCCTATCCTCTATCCTATCCTATCCTCTATCCTATCCTATCTTCTATCCTATCCTATTCTCTATCCTATCCTCTATCCTATCCTCTATCCTATCGTATCCTCTATCCTCTATCCTATTCTGTCCTCTATCCTATACTATCGTCTATCCTATCCTATCCTCTATTATATCCTATCCTCTATCCTATCCTATCCTCTATCCTATCCTATCCTCTATCCTATCCTATCCTCTATCCTATCCTATCCTCTATCCTATCCTATCCTCTATCCTATCCTATCGTCTATCCTATCCTCTATCCTATCCTATCGTCTATCCTATCCTATCGTCTATCCTATCCTCTATCCTATCCTATCCTCTATCCTATCCTATCCTCTATCCTATCCTATCCTCTATCCTATCATATCCTCTATCCTATAATATCCTCTATCCTATCCTATCCTCTATCCAATCCTCTATCCTATCCTATCCTCTATCCTATCCTATCCTCTATCCTATCCTATCCTCTATCCTATCCTATCCTCTATCCTATCCTATCTTCTAACCTATCCTATCCTCTATCCTATCCTATCCTCTATCCTATCCTATCCTAAACCTATCCTATCCTCTATCCTATCCTATCGTCTATCCTATAATATCATCTATCCGATCCTATTCTCTATCCTATCCTCTATCCTATCCTCTAGCCTATCCTATCCTCTATCCTATCCTATCCTCTATCCAATCCTATCCTCTATCCTATCCTATCCTCTATCCTATCCTATCCTCTATCCTATACTATCCTCTATCCTATCCTATGCTCTATCCTATCCTATCGTCTATCCTATCCTCTATCCTATCCTATCCTCTATCCTATCCTATCCTCTATCCTATCCTATCCTCTATCCTATCCTATACTCTATCAGATCCTATCCTCTATCCTATCCTCTATCCTATCCTATCCACTATCCTATCCTATCCTCTATCCTATCCTCTCTTCTATCCTATCCTCTATCCTAACCTCTATACTATCCTATCCTCTAACCTATCCTATCCTCTATCCTATCCTATCGTCTATCCTATCCTCTATCCTATCCTATCCTTTATCCTATCCTATCCTCTATCCTATCCTATCCTCTATCCTATCCTATAATCTATCATATCTAATCCCCTATCCTATCCTATCCTCTATCCTATCCTATTCTCTATCCTATCCTATCCTCTATCCTATCCTATCTTCTATCCTATCCTATCCTCTATCCTATAATATCATCTATCCGATCCTATTCTCTACCCTATCCTCTATCCTATCCTCTATCCTATCCTATCCTCTATCCTATCCTATCCTCTATCCAATCCTATCCTCTATCCTATCCTATCCTCTATCCTATCCTATCCTCTATCCTATCCTATCTTCTAACCTATCCTATCCTCTATCCTATCCTATCCTCTATCCTATCCTATCCTCTATCCTATCCTATCCTCTATCCTATCCTATCGTCTATCCTATCCTCTATCCTATCCTATCCTCTATCCTATCCTAACCTCTATCCTATCCTATCCTCTATCCTATCCTATCCTCTATCCTATCCTATCTTCTAACCTATCCTATCCTCTATCCTATCAAATCCCCTATCCTATCCTCTATCCTATCCTATCCTGTATCCTATCCAATCCTCTATCCTATCCTATCATCTATCCTCAATCCTATCCTTTCCTGTATCCTATCCAATCCTCTATCCTATCCTGTCCTCTATCCTATACTATCCTCTATCCTCAATCCTATCCTTTCCAGTATCCTATCCAATCCTCTATCCTATCCTGTCCTCTATCCTATACTATCCTCTATCCTATCCTATCCTCTATCCTATCCTCTATCCTATCCTCTATCCTATCCTCTATCCTATCCTCTATACTATCCTATCCTCTAACCTATCCTATCCTCTATCCTATCCTATCGTCTATCCTATAATATCATCTATCCGATCCTATTCTCTATCCTATCCTCTATCCTATCCTATCCTCTATCCTATCCTATCCTCTATCCAATCCTATCCTCTATCCTATCCTATCCTCTATCCTATCCTATCCTCTATCCTATACTATCCTCTATCCTATCCTATGCTCTATCCTATCCTATCGTCTATCCTATCCTCTATTATATCCTATCCTCTATCCTATCCTATCCTCTATCCTATCCTATCCTCTATCCTATCCTATACTCTATCCTATCCTATCCTCTATCCTATCCACTATCCTATCCTATCCACTATCCTATCCTATCCTCTATCGTATCCTCTCTTCTATCCTATCCTCTATCCTATCCTCTATAGTATCCTATCCTCTATCCTATCCTATCGTCTATCCTATCCTCTATCCTATCCTATCCTTTATCCTATCCTATCCTCTATCCTATCCTATCCTCTATCCTATCCTATAATCTATCACATCTAATCCCCTATCCTATCCTGTCCTCTATCCTATCCTATTCTCTATCCTATCCTATCCTCTATCCTATCCTATCTTCTATCCTATCCTATCCTCTATCCTATAATATCATCTATCCGATCCTATTCTCTATCCTATCCTCTATCCTATCCTCTATCCTATCCTATCCTCTATCCTATCCTATCCTCTATCCAATCCTATCCTCTATCCTATCCTATCCTCTATCCTATCCTATCCTCTATCCTATACTATGCTCTATCCTATCCTATCGTCTATCCTATCCTCTATCCTATCCTATCCTCTATCCTATCCTATCCTCTATCCTATCCTATCCTCTATCCTATCCTATCCTCTATCCAATCCTATCCTCTATCCTATCCTATCCTCTATCCTATCCTATCCTCTATCCTATACTATCCTCTATCCTATCCTATGCTCTATCCTATCCTATCGTCTATCCTATCCTCTATCCTATCCTATCCTTTATCCTATCCTATCCTCTATCCTATCCTATCCTCTATCCTATCCTATAATCTATCATATCTAATCCCCTATCCTATCCTGTCCTCTATCCTATCCTATTCTCTATCCTATCCTATCCTCTATCCTATCCTATCCTCTATCCTATCCTATCCTCTATCCTATACTATCCTCTATCCTATCCTATGCTCTATCCTATCCTATCGTCTATCCTATCCTCTATCCTATCCTATCCTCTATCCTATCCTATCCTCTATCCTATCCTATCCTCTATCCTATCCTATCCTCTATCCTATCCTATCCTCTATCCTATCCTCTATCCTATCCTATACTCTATCCTATCCTATCCTCTATCCTATCCTCTATCCTATCCTATCCTCTATACTATCCTATCGTCTATCCTATCCTCTATCCTATCCTATCCTCTATCCTATCCTATCCTCTATCCTATCCTATACTCTATCCTATCCTATCCTCTATCCTATCCTCTATCCTATCCTATCCTCTATCCTATCCTATCCTCTATCATATCCTATCTTCTATCCTATCCTCTATCCTATCCTCTATACTATCCTATCCTCTAACCTATCCTATCCTCTATCCTATCCTATCGTCTATCCTATCCTCTATCCTATCCTATCCTTTATCCTATCCTATCCTCTATCCTATCCTATCCTCTATCCTATCCTATCTTCTATCCTATCCTATAATCTATCATATCTAATCCCCTATCCTATCCTATCCTCTATCCTATCCTATCGTCTATCCTATTCTCTATCCTATCCTATCCTCTATCCTATCCTATCTTCTATCCTATCCAATCCTCTATCCTATCCTATCGTCTATCCTATAATATCATCTATCCGATCCTATTCTCTATCCTATCCTCTATCCTATCCTATCCTCTATCCTATCCTATCCTCTATCCAATCCTATCCTCTATCCTATCCTATCCTCTATCCTATCCTATCCTCTATCCTATACTATCCTCTATCCTATCCTATCCTCTATCCTATCCTATGCTCTATCCTATCCTATCGTCTATCCTATCCTCTATCCTATCCTATCCTCTATCCTATCCTATCCTCTATCCTATCCTATCCTCTAGCCTATCCTATACTCTATCCTATCCTATCCTCTATCCTATCCACTATCCTATCCTATCCACTATCCTATCCTATCCTCTATCGTATCCTCTCTTCTATCCTATCCTCTATCCTATCCTCTATACTATCCTATCCTCTATCCTATCCTATCGTCTATCCTATCCTCTATCCTATCCTATCCTTTATCCTATCCTATCCTCTATCCTATCCTATCCTCTATCCTATCCTATAATCTATCATATCTAATCCCCTATCCTATCCTGTCCTCTATCCTATCCTATTCTCTATCCTATCCTATCCTCTATCCTATCCTATCTTCTATCCTATCCTATCCTCTATCCTATAATATCATCTATCCGATCCTATTCTCTATCCTATCCTCTATCCTATCCTCTATCCTATCCTATCCTCTATCCTATCCTATCCTCTATCCAATCCTATCCTCTATCCTATCCTATCCTCTATCCTATCCTATCCTCTATCCTATACTATCCTCTATCCTATCCTATGCTCTATCCTATCCTATCGTCTATCCTATCCTCTATCCTATCCTATCCTCTATCCTATCCTATCCTCTATCCTATCCTATCCTCTATCCAATCCTATCCTCTATCCTATCCTATCCTCTATCCTATCCTATCCTCTATCCTATACTATCCTCTATCCTATCCTATGCTCTATCCTATCCTATCGTCTATCCTATCCTCTATCCTATCCTATCCTTTATCCTATCCTATCCTCTATCCTATCCTATCCTCTATCCTATCCTATAATCTATCATATCTAATCCCCTATCCTATCCTGTCCTCTATCCTATCCTATTCTCTATCCTATCCTATCCTCTATCCTATCCTATCCTCTATCCTATCCTATCCTCTATCCTATACTATCCTCTATCCTATCCTATGCTCTATCCTATCCTATCGTCTATCCTATCCTCTATCCTATCCTATCCTCTATCCTATCCTATCCTCTATCCTATCCTATCCTCTATCCTATCCTATCCTCTATCCTATCCTATCCTCTATCCTATCCTCTATCCTATCCTATACTCTATCCTATCCTATCCTCTATCCTATCCTCTATCCTATCCTATCCTCTATACTATCCTATCGTCTATCCTATCCTCTATCCTATCCTATCCTCTATCCTATCCTATCCTCTATCCTATCCTATACTCTATCCTATCCTATCCTCTATCCTATCCTCTATCCTATCCTATCCTCTATCCTATCCTATCCTCTATCATATCCTATCTTCTATCCTATCCTCTATCCTATCCTCTATACTATCCTATCCTCTAACCTATCCTATCCTCTATCCTATCCTATCGTCTATCCTATCCTCTATCCTATCCTATCCTTTATCCTATCCTATCCTCTATCCTATCCTATCCTCTATCCTATCCTATCTTCTATCCTATCCTATAATCTATCATATCTAATCCCCTATCCTATCCTATCCTCTATCCTATCCTATCGTCTATCCTATTCTCTATCCTATCCTATCCTCTATCCTATCCTATCTTCTATCCTATCCAATCCTCTATCCTATAATATCCTCTATCCAATCCTATCCTCTATCCTATCCTATCCTCTATCCTATCCTATCCTCTATCCTATACTATCCTCTATCCTATCCTATGCTCTATCCTATCCTATCGTCTATCCTATCCTCTATCCTATCCTATCCTTTATCCTATCCTATCCTCTATCCTATCCTATCCTCTATCCTATCCTATAATCTATCATATCTAATCCCCTATCCTATCCTGTCCTCTATCCTATCCTATTCTCTATCCTATCCTATCCTCTATCCTATCCTATCCTCTATCCTATCCTATCCTCTATCCTATACTATCCTCTATCCTATCCTATGCTCTATCCTATCCTATCGTCTATCCTATCCTCTATCCTATCCTATCCTCTATCCTATCCTATCCTCTATCCTATCCTATCCTCTATCCTATCCTATCCTCTATCCTATCCTATCCTCTATCCTATCCTCTATCCTATCCTATACTCTATCCTATCCTATCCTCTATCCTATCCTCTATCCTATCCTATCCTCTATACTATCCTATCGTCTATCCTATCCTCTATCCTATCCTATCCTCTATCCTATCCTATCCTCTATCCTATCCTATACTCTATCCTATCCTATCCTCTATCCTATCCTCTATCCTATCCTATCCTCTATCCTATCCTATCCTCTATCATATCCTATCTTCTATCCTATCCTCTATCCTATCCTCTATACTATCCTATCCTCTAACCTATCCTATCCTCTATCCTATCCTATCGTCTATCCTATCCTCTATCCTATCCTATCCTTTATCCTATCCTATCCTCTATCCTATCCTATCCTCTATCCTATCCTATCTTCTATCCTATCCTATAATCTATCATATCTAATCCCCTATCCTATCCTATCCTCTATCCTATCCTATCGTCTATCCTATTCTCTATCCTATCCTATCCTCTATCCTATCCTATCTTCTATCCTATCCAATCCTCTATCCTATAATATCATCTATCCGATCCTATTCTCTATCCTATCCTCTATCCTATCCTCTATCCTATCCTATCCTCTATCCTATCCTCTATCCTATCCTATCGTCTATCCTATCCTATCGTCTATCCTATCCTATCGTCTATCCTATCCTCTATCCTATCCTATCCTCTATCCTATCCTATCTTCTATCCTATCCTATCCTCTATCCTATCCTATCCTCTATCCTACCCTATCCTCTATCCTATCCTATCCTCTATCCTATCCTATCCTCTATCCTATCCTATCCCCTATCCTATCCTATCCTCTATCCTATCCTATCCTCTATCCTATCCTATCCTCTATCCTATCCTATCCTCTATCCTATCCTATCCTCTATCCTATCCTATCCTCTAACCTATCCTATCCTCTATAATATCCTCTATCCTATCCTCTATACTATCCTATCCTCTAACCTATCCTATCCTCTATCCTATCCTATCGTCTATCCTATCCTCTATCCTATCCTATCCTTTATCCTATCCTATCTTCTATCCTATCCTATCCTCTATCCTATAATATCATCTATCCGATCCTATTCTCTATCCTATCCTCTATCCTATCCTATCCTCTATCCTATCCTATCCTCTATCCAATCCTATCCTCTATCCTATCCTATCCTCTATCCTATCCTATCCTCTATCCTATAATATCCTCAATCCTATACTATCATCTATCCTCTATCCTATCCAATCCTCTATCCTATCCTATCCTCTATCCTATCCTATCCTCTATCCTATCCTATCGTCTATCCTATCCTCTATCCTATCCTATCCTCTATCCAATCCTCTAACCTATCCTATCCTCTATCCTATCCTATCCTCTATTCTATCGTATCCTCTATCCTATCTTCTATCCTATCCTCTATCCTATCCTCTATCCTATCCTCTATCCTATTCTATCCTCTATCCTATCCTATCCTCTATCCTATCCTCTATCCTATCCTATCCTCTATCCTATCCTATCCTCAATCCTATCCTATCCTCTATCCTATCCTATCCTCTATCGTATCCTATCCTATCCTATCCTCTATCCTATCAAATCCCCTATCCTATCCTCTATCCTATCCTATCCTATCCTGTATCCTATCCAATCCTCTATCCTATCCTATCATCTATCCTCAAGTCTATCCTTTCCTGTATCCTATCCAATCCTCTATCCTATCCTATCCTCTATCCTATCCTATCCAATCCCCTACCCTATGCTCTATCCTATCCTACCCTCTATAATATCGTATACTCTATCATATCCTATCCTCTATCCTATAATATCATCTATCCGTTCCTATCCTCTATCCAATCCTCTATCCTATCCTATCCTCTATCCTATCCTATCCTCTATCCTATCCTATCCTCTAACCTATCCTATCCTCTATCCTATCCTATCCTCTATCCTATCCCAATCTTCTATCCTATCCTAACCTATTCTCTATCCTATCCTCTATCCTATCCTCTATCCTATCCTATCCTCTATCCTCTATCCTCTATCCTCTATCCTATCCTATCTTCTATCCTATCCTATCCTCTATCCTATCCTATCCTCTATCCTATCCTATCCTCTATCCTATCCTATCCTTTATCCTATTCTATCCTCTATCCTATCCTATCCTCTATCCTATCATATCCTCTATCCTATAATATCCTCTATCCTATACTATCATCTATCCTCTATCCTATACAATCCTCTATCCTATCCTATCCTCTATTATATCATATCCTCTATCCTATAATATCCTCTATCCTACCCTATCCTCTATCCAATCCTCTATCCTATCCTATCCTCTATCCTATCCTATCCTCTATCCTATCCTATCCTCTATCCTATCCTATATTCTATCCTATCCTACCCTCTATCCTATCAAATCCTCTATCCTATCCTCTATCCTATCCTATCCTCTATCCTATCCTATCCTCTATCCAATCCTATCCTCTATCCTATCCTATCCTCTATCCTATCCTATCCTCTATCCTATACTATCCTCTATACTATCCTATGCTCTATCCTATCCTATCCTCTATCCTATCCTATCCTCTATCCTATCCTATACTCTATCCTATCCTATCCTCTATCCTATCCACTATCCTATCCTATCCACTATCCTATCCTATCCTCTATCGTATCCTCTCTTCTATCCTATCCTCTATCCTATCCTCTATACTATCCTATCCTCTATCCTATCCTATCGTCTATCCTATCCTCTATCCTATCCTATCCTTTATCCTATCCTATCCTCTATCCTATCCTATCCTCTATCCTATCCTATAATCTATCATATCTAATCCCCTATCCTATCCTGTCCTCTATCCTATCCTATTCTCTATCCTATCCTATCCTCTATCCTATCCTATCTTCTATCCTATCCTATCCTCTATCCTATAATATCATCTATCCGATCCTATTCTCTATCCTATCCTCTATCCTATCCTCTATCCTATCCTATCCTCTATCCTATCCTATCCTCTATCCAATCCTATCCTCTATCCTATCCTATCCTCTATCCTATCCTATCCTCTATCCTATACTATCCTCTATCCTATCCTATGCTCTATCCTATCCTATCGTCTATCCTATCCTCTATCCTATCCTATCCTCTATCCTATCCTATCCTCTATCCAATCCTATCCTCTATCCTATCCTATCCTCTATCCTATCCTATCCTCTATCCTATACTATCCTCTATCCTATCCTATGCTCTATCCTATCCTATCGTCTATCCTATCCTCTATCCTATCCTATCCTTTATCCTATCCTATCCTCTATCCTATCCTATCCTCTATCCTATCCTATAATCTATCATATCTAATCCCCTATCCTATCCTGTCCTCTATCCTATCCTATTCTCTATCCTATCCTATCCTCTATCCTATCCTATCCTCTATCCTATCCTATCCTCTATCCTATACTATCCTCTATCCTATCCTATGCTCTATCCTATCCTATCGTGTATCCTATCCTCTATCCTATCCTATCCTCTATCCTATCCTATCCTCTATCCTATCCTATCCTCTATCCTATCCTATCCTCTAACCTATCCTATCCTCTATCCTATCCTATCCTCTATCCTATCCTCTATCCTATCCTCTATCCTATCCTATACTCTATCCTATCCTATCCTCTATCCTATCCTCTATCCTATCCTATCCTCTATACTATCCTATCGTCTATCCTATCCTCTATCCTATCCTATCCTCTATCCTATCCTATCCTCTATCCTATCCTATACTCTATCCTATCCTATCCTCTATCCTATCCTCTATCCTATCCTATCCTCTATCCTATCCTATCCTCTATCATATCCTATCTTCTATCCTATCCTCTATCCTATCCTCTATACTATCCTATCCTCTAACCTATCCTATCCTCTATCCTATCCTATCGTCTATCCTATCCTCTATCCTATCCTATCCTTTATCCTATCCTATCCTCTATCCTATCCTATCCTCTATCCTATCCTATCTTCTATCCTATCCTATAATCTATCATATCTAATCCCCTATCCTATCCTATCCTCTATCCTATCCTATCGTCTATCCTATTCTCTATCCTATCCTATCCTCTATCCTATCCTATCTTCTATCCTATCCAATCCTCTATCCTATAATATCATCTATCCGATCCTATTCTCTATCCTATCCTCTATCCTATCCTCTATCCTGTCCTATCCTCTATCCTATCCTCTATCCTATCCTATCGTCTATCCTATCCTATCGTCTATCCTATCCTATCGTCTATCCTATCCTCTATCCTATCCTATCCTCTATCCTATCCTATCTTCTATCCTATCCTATCCTCTATCCTATCCTATCCTCTATCCTACCCTATCCTCTATCCTATCCTATCCTCTATCCTATCCTATCCTCTATCCTATCCTATCCCCTATCCTATCCTATCCTCTATCCTATCCTATCCTCTATCCTATCCTATCCTCTATCCTATCCTATCCTCTATCCTATCCTATCCTCTATCCTATCCTATCCTCTATCCTATCCTATCCTCTAACCTATCCTATCCTCTATAATATCCTCTATCCTATCCTCTATACTATCCTATCCTCTAACCTATCCTATCCTCTATCCTATCCTATCGTCTATCCTATCCTCTATCCTATCCTATCCTTTATCCTATCCTATCTTCTATCCTATCCTATCCTCTATCCTATAATATCATCTATCCGATCCTATTCTCTATCCTATCCTCTATCCTATCCTATCCTCTATCCTATCCTATCCTCTATCCAATCCTATCCTCTATCCTATCCTATCCTCTATCCTATCCTATCCTCTATCCTATAATATCCTCAATCCTATACTATCATCTATCCTCTATCCTATCCAATCCTCTATCCTATCCTATCCTCTATCCTATCCTATCCTCTATCCTATCCTATCGTCTATCCTATCCTCTATCCTATCCTATCCTCTATCCAATCCTCTAACCTATCCTATCCTCTATCCTATCCTATCCTCTATTCTATCGTATCCTCTATCCTATCTTCTATCCTATCCTCTATCCTATCCTCTATCCTATCCTCTATCCTATTCTATCCTCTATCCTATCCTATCCTCTATCCTATCCTCTATCCTATCCTATCCTCTATCCTATCCTATCCTCAATCCTATCCTATCCTCTATCCTATCCTATCCTCTATCGTATCCTATCCTATCCTATCCTCTATCCTATCAAATCCCCTATCCTATCCTCTATCCTATCCTATCCTATCCTGTATCCTATCCAATCCTCTATCCTATCCTATCATCTATCCTCAAGTCTATCCTTTCCTGTATCCTATCCAATCCTCTATCCTATCCTATCCTCTATCCTATCCTATCCAATCCCCTACCCTATGCTCTATCCTATCCTGCCCTCTATAATATCGTATACTCTATCATATCCTATCCTCTATCCTATAATATCATCTATCCGTTCCTATCCTCTATCCAATCCTCTATCCTATCCTATCCTCTATCCTATCCTATCCTCTATCCTATCCTATCCTCTATTATATCCTATCCTCTATCCTATCCTATCCTCTATCCTACCCTATCCTCTATCCTATCCTATCCTCTAACCTATCCTATCCTCTATCCTATCCTATCCTCTATCCTATCCTATCCTTCATCCTATTCTATCCTCTATCCTATCCTATCCTCTATCCTATCATATCCTCTATCCTATAATATCCTCTATCCTATACTATCATCTATCCTCTATCCTATACTATCATCTATCCTGTATCATATCCAATCCTCTATCCTATCCTATCCTCTATCCTATCATATCCTCTATCCTATAATATCCTCTATCCTATCCTATCCTCTATCCAATCCTCTATCCTATCCTATCCTCTATCCTATCCTCTATCCTATCCTATCCGGTATCCTATCCAATCCTGTATCCTATCCTATCATCTATCCTCAATCCTATCCTTTCCTGTATCCTATCCAATCCTCTATCCTATCCTGTCCTCTATCCTATACTATCCTCTATCCTATCCTATCCTCTATCCTATAATATACTCTATCCTATCCTATCCTCTATCCTATCCTATCCTCTATCCTATCCTATCCTCTATCCTATCCTATACTCTATCCTATGCTATCCTCTATCCTATCCTATCCTCTATCCTATCCTATCCTCTATCCTATCCTATCTTCTATCCTATCCTATCCTCTATCCTATCCTATCCTCTATCCAATCCTATCCTCTATCCTATCCTATCCTCTATCCTATCCTATCCTGTATCCTATCCTATCCTATCCTCTATCATATCCTATCCTCTATCCTATCCTATCTTTTATCCTATCCTATCCTCTATCCTATCAAATCCCCTATCCTATCCTATCCTCTATCCTATCAAATCCCCTATCCTATCCTCTATCCTATCCTATCCTCTATCCTATCCTATCCTCTATCCTATCCCAATCTTCTATCCTATCCTAACCTATTCTCTATCCTATCCTCTATCCTACCCTCTATCCTATCCTATCCTCTATCCTCTATCCTCTATCCTCTATCCTATCCTATCTTCTATCCTATCCTATCCTCTATCCTATCCTATCCTCTATCCTATCCTATCCTCTATCCTATCCTATCCTTTATCCTATTCTATCCTCTATCCTATCCTATCCTCTATCCTATCATATCCTCTATCCTATAATATCCTCTATCCTATACTATCATCTATCCTCTATCCTATACAATCCTCTATCCTATCCTATCCTCTATTATATCATATCCTCTATCCTATAATATCCTCTATCCTACCCTATCCTCTATCCAATCCTCTATCCTATCCTATCCTCTATCCTATCCTATCCTCTATCCTATCCTATCCTCTATCCTATCCTATATTCTATCCTATCCTACCCTCTATCCTATCAAATCCTCTATCCTATCCTCTATCCTATCCTATCCTGTATCCTATCCAATCCTCTATCCTATCCTGTCCTCTATCCTATACTATCCTCTATCCTATCCTATCCACTATCCTATAATATCCTCTATCCTATCCTATCCTCTATCCTATCCTATCTTCTATCCTATCCTATTCTCTATCCTATCCTCTATCCTATCCTCTATCCTATCCTCTATCCTATCCTATCTTCTATCCTATCCTATTCTCTATCCTATCCTCTATCCTATCCTCTATCCTATCCTATCCTCTATCCTCTATCCTATTCTGTCCTCTATCCTATCCTATCCTCTATCCTATCCTATCCTCTATCCTATCCTATCCTCTATCCTATCCTATGCTCTATCCTATCCTATCTTCTATCCTATCCTCTATCCTATCCTATCCTCTATACTATCCTATCGTCTATCCTATCCTCTATCCTATCCTATCCTCTATCCTATCCTATCCTCTATCCTATCCTATCCTCTTTCCTATCCTATCCTCTATCCTATCCTATCCTCTATCCTATCCTTTCCTCCATCCTATCCTATCTTCTATCCTATCCTATGATCTATCATATCTAATCCCCTATCCTATCCTATCCTCTATCCTATCCTATCGTCTATCCTATCCTCTATCCTATCCTATTCTATCCTCTATCCTATCCTATCCTCTATCCTATCCTATCCTCTATCCTATCCTATACTCTATCCTATGCTATCCTCTATCCTATCCTATCCTCTATCCTATCCTATCCTCTATCCTATCCTATCCTCTATCCAATCCTATCCTCTATCCTATCCTATCCTCTATCCTATCTTATCCTGTATCCTATCCTATCCTATCCTCTATCATATCCTATCCTCTATCCTATCCTATCTTTTATCCTATCCTATCCTCTATCCTATCAAATCCCCTATCCTATCCTATCCTCTATCCTATCAAATCCCCTATCCTATCCTCTATCCTATCCTATCCTCTATCCTATCCCATCTTCTATCCTATCCTATAATCTATCATATCTAATCCCCTATCCTATCCTATCCTCTATCCTATCCTATCCTATCCTCTATCCTATCCTATGGTCTATCCTATCCTCTATCCTATCCTATCCTATCCTCTATCCTATGCTATACTCTATCCTATCCTATGCTATCCTCTATCCTATCCTATCTTCTATCCTATCCTCTATCCTCTGTCCTCTATCCTCTATCCTATCCTATCTTCTATCCTATCCTATCCTCTATCCTATCCTATCCTCTATCCTATCCTATCCTTTGTCCTATTCTATCCTCTATCCTATCCTATCCTCTATCCTATCATGTCCTCTATCCTATAATATCCTCTATCCTATACTATCATCTATCCTCTATCCTATACAATCCTCTATCCTATCCTATCCTCTATCCTATCATATCCTCTATCCTATAATATCCTCTATCCTATCCTATCCTCTATCCAATCCTCTATCCTATCCTATCCTCTATCCTATCCTATCCTCTATCCTATCCTATATTCTATCCTATCCTACCCACTATCCTATCAAATCCCCTATCCTATCCTCTATCCTATCCTATCCTGTATCCTATCCAATCCTCTATCCTATCCTATCATCTATCCTCAGTCCTATCCTTTCCTGTATCCTATCCAATCCTCTATCCTATCCTGTCCTCTATCCTATACTATCCTCTATCCTATCCTATCCTCTATCCTATAATATCCTCTATCCTATCCTATCCTCTATCCTATCCTATCCTCTATCCTATCCTATCCTCTATCCCATCCTATCCTCTATTATATCCTATCCTCTATCATATCCTATCCTCTATCCTATCCTATCCTCTATCCTATCCTATCCTCTATCCTATCCTCTATCCTATCCTATCCTCTATCCTATCCTATCCTCTATCCTATCCTCCATCCTATCCTCTATCGTCTATCCTATCCTCTATCCTATCCTATCCTCTATCCTATCCTATCCTCTATCCTATCCTATCCTCTATCCTATCCTATCCTCTATCCTATCCATCCTCTATCCTATCCTCTATCCTATCCTCTATCCTATCCTCTATCCTATCCTCTATCCTATCCTCTATCCTATCCTATCCTCTATCCTATCCTATCCTCTATCCTCTATCCTCTATCCTATCCTATCCTCTATCCTATCCTATCGTCTATCCTATCCTCTATCCTATCCTATCCTCTATCCCATCCTATCCTCTATCCTATCCTCTATCCTATCCTATCTTCTATCCTATCCTATTCTCTATCCTCTATCAAATCCCCTATCCTATCCTATCCTCTATCCTATCAAATCCACTATCCTATCCTCTATCCTATCCTATCCTCTATCCTATCCTATCCTCTATCCTATCCTATCTTCTCTCCTATCCTATCCTGTATCCTATGAAATCCCCTATCCTATCCTCTAACCTATCCTATCCTCTATCCTATCCTATCCTCTATCCTATCGTATCCTCTATCCTATCTTCTATCCTATCCTCTATCCTATCCTCTATCCTATCCTCTATCCTATCCTCTATCCTATCCTATCCTCTATCCTATCCTATCTTCTATCCTATCCTATTCTCTATCCTATCAAATCCCCTATCCTATCCTCTGTCCTATCCTATCCTGTATTATTTCCAATCCTCTATCCTATCCTATCATCTATCCTCAAGTCTATCCTTTCCTGTATCCTATCCAATCCCCTATCCTATGCAATCCCCTATCCTATGCTCTATCCTATCCTACCCTCTATAATATCGTATATTATATCATATCCTATCCTCTATCCTTTAATATCATCTATCCGTTCCTATTCTCTATCCTATCCTACCCTCTATAATATCGTATACTCTATCATATCCTATCCTCTATCCTTTAATATCATCTATCCGTTCCCATTCTCTATCGTAACCTATTCTCTATCCTATCCTATCCTCTATCCTATCCTATTATCTATCCTATCCTATCCTCTATCCTATCCTATCCTCTATCCTATCCTATCTTCTATCCTATCCTATCCTCTATCCAATCCTATCCTCTATCCTATCCTATCCTCTATCCTATCCTATCCTCTATCCTATACTATCCTCTATCCTATCCTATGCTCTATCCTATCCTATCGTCTATCCTATCCTCTATCCTATCCTATCCTCTATTCTATCCTCTATCCTATCCTCTATCCTATCCTATCCTCTAACCTATCCTATCCTCTATCCTATCCTATCGTCTATCCTATCCTCTATCCTATCCTATCCTCTACCCTATCCTCTACCCTATCCTCTATCCTATCCTATCCTCTATCCTATCCTATTATCTATCCTATCCTATCCTCTATCCTATCCTATCCTCTATCCTATCCTATCCTCTATCCTATCCTATCCTCTATCCTATAATATCCTCTATCCTATCCTATCCTCTATCCTATCCTACCCTCTATCCTATCCTATCCTCTATCCTATCCTAACCTCTATCCTATCCTATCCTCTATCCTATCCTATCCTCTATCCTATACTATCCTCTATCCTATCCTATGCTCTATCCTGTCCTATCGTCTATCCTATCCTCTATCCTATCCTATCCTCTATCCTATCCTATCCTCTATCCAATCCTATCCTCTATCCTATCCTATCCTCTATCCTATCCTATCCTCTATCCTATAATATCCTCAATCCTATACTATCATCTATCCTCTATCCTATCCAATCCTCTATCCTATCCTATACTCTATCCTATCCTATCCTCTATCCTATCCTATCGTCTATCCTATCCTCTATCCTATCCTATCCTCTATCCAATCCTCTAACCTATAGTATCCTCTATCCTATCCTATCCTCTATTCTATCGTATCCTCTATCCTATCTTCTATCCTATCCTCTATCCTATCCTCTATCCTATCCTCTATCCTATCCTATCCTCTATCCTATCCTATCCTCTATCCTATCCTCTATCCTATCCTATCCTCTATCCTATCCTATCCTCAATCCTATCCTATCCTCTATCCTATCCTATCCTCTATCGTATCCTATCCTATCCTATCCTATCCTCTATCCTATCAAATCCCCTATCCTATCCTCTATCCTATCCTATCCTATCCTGTATCCTATCCAATCCTCTATCCTATCCTATCATCTATCCTCAAGTCTATCCTTTCCTGTATCCTATCCAATCCTCTATCCTATCCTATCCTCTATCCTATCCTATCCAATCCCCTACCCTATGCTCTATCCTATCCTACCCTCTATAATATCGTATACTCTATCATATCCTATCCTCTATCCTATAATATCATCTATCCGTTCCTATCCTCTATCCAATCCTCTATCCTATCCTATCCTCTATCCTATCCTATCCTCTATCCTATCCTATCCTCTATCCTATCCTATCCTCTATTATATCCTATCCTCTATCCTATCCTATCCTCTATCCTACCCTATCCTCTATCCTATCCTATCCTCTAACCTATCCTATCCTCTATCCTATCCTATCCTCTATCCTATCCTATCCTTCATCCTATTCTATCCTCTATCCTATCCTATCCTCTATCCTATCATATCCTCTATCCTATAATATCCTCTATCCTATACTATCATCTATCCTCTATCCTATACTATCATCTATCCTGTATCATATCCAATCCTCTATCCTATCCTATCCTCTATCCTATCATATCCTCTATCCTATAATATCCTCTATCCTATCCTATCCTCTATCCAATCCTCTATCCTATCCTATCCTCTATCCTATCGTATCCTCTATCCTATCTTCTATCCTATCCTCTATCCTATCCTCTATCCTATCCTCTATCCTATCCTATCCTCTATCCTATCCTATCTTCTATCCTATCCTATTCTCTATCCTATCAAATCCCCTATCCTATCCTCTGTCCTATCCTATCCTGTATTATTTCCAATCCTCTATCCTATCCTATCATCTATCCTCAAGTCTATCCTTTCCTGTATCCTATCCAATCCCCTATCCTATGCAATCCCCTATCCTATGCTCTATCCTATCCTACCCTCTATAATATCGTATATTATATCATATCCTATCCTCTATCCTTTAATATCATCTATCCGTTCCTATTCTCTATCCTATCCTACCCTCTATAATATCGTATACTCTATCATATCCTATCCTCTATCCTTTAATATCATCTATCCGTTCCCATTCTCTATCGTAACCTATTCTCTATCCTATCCTATCCTCTATCCTATCCTATTATCTATCCTATCCTATCCTCTATCCTATCCTATCCTCTATCCTATCCTATCTTCTATCCTATCCTATCCTCTATCCAATCCTATCCTCTATCCTATCCTATCCTCTATCCTATCCTATCCTCTATCCTATACTATCCTCTATCCTATCCTATGCTCTATCCTATCCTATCGTCTATCCTATCCTCTATCCTATCCTATCCTCTATTCTATCCTCTATCCTATCCTCTATCCTATCCTATCCTCTAACCTATCCTATCCTCTATCCTATCCTATCGTCTATCCTATCCTCTATCCTATCCTATCCTCTACCCTATCCTCTACCCTATCCTCTATCCTATCCTATCCTCTATCCTATCCTATTATCTATCCTATCCTATCCTCTATCCTATCCTATCCTCTATCCTATCCTATCCTCTATCCTATCCTATCCTCTATCCTATAATATCCTCTATCCTATCCTATCCTCTATCCTATCCTACCCTCTATCCTATCCTATCCTCTATCCTATCCTAACCTCTATCCTATCCTATCCTCTATCCTATCCTATCCTCTATCCTATACTATCCTCTATCCTATCCTATGCTCTATCCTGTCCTATCGTCTATCCTATCCTCTATCCTATCCTATCCTCTATCCTATCCTATCCTCTATCCAATCCTATCCTCTATCCTATCCTATCCTCTATCCTATCCTATCCTCTATCCTATAATATCCTCAATCCTATACTATCATCTATCCTCTATCCTATCCAATCCTCTATCCTATCCTATACTCTATCCTATCCTATCCTCTATCCTATCCTATCGTCTATCCTATCCTCTATCCTATCCTATCCTCTATCCAATCCTCTAACCTATAGTATCCTCTATCCTATCCTATCCTCTATTCTATCGTATCCTCTATCCTATCTTCTATCCTATCCTCTATCCTATCCTCTATCCTATCCTCTATCCTATCCTATCCTCTATCCTATCCTATCCTCTATCCTATCCTCTATCCTATCCTATCCTCTATCCTATCCTATCCTCAATCCTATCCTATCCTCTATCCTATCCTATCCTCTATCGTATCCTATCCTATCCTATCCTATCCTCTATCCTATCAAATCCCCTATCCTATCCTCTATCCTATCCTATCCTATCCTGTATCCTATCCAATCCTCTATCCTATCCTATCATCTATCCTCAAGTCTATCCTTTCCTGTATCCTATCCAATCCTCTATCCTATCCTATCCTCTATCCTATCCTATCCAATCCCCTACCCTATGCTCTATCCTATCCTACCCTCTATAATATCGTATACTCTATCATATCCTATCCTCTATCCTATAATATCATCTATCCGTTCCTATCCTCTATCCAATCCTCTATCCTATCCTATCCTCTATCCTATCCTATCCTCTATCCTATCCTATCCTCTATTATATCCTATCCTCTATCCTATCCTATCCTCTATCCTACCCTATCCTCTATCCTATCCTATCCTCTAACCTATCCTATCCTCTATCCTATCCTATCCTCTATCCTATCCTATCCTTCATCCTATTCTATCCTCTATCCTATCCTATCCTCTATCCTATCATATCCTCTATCCTATAATATCCTCTATCCTATACTATCATCTATCCTCTATCCTATACTATCATCTATCCTGTATCATATCCAATCCTCTATCCTATCCTATCCTCTATCCTATCATATCCTCTATCCTATAATATCCTCTATCCTATCCTATCCTCTATCCAATCCTCTATCCTATCCTATCCTCTATCCTATCCTCTATCCTATCCTATCCGGTATCCTATCCAATCCTGTATCCTATCCTATCATCTATCCTCAATCCTATCCTTTCCTGTATCCTATCCAATCCTCTATCCTATCCTGTCCTCTATCCTATACTATCCTCTATCCTATCCTATCCTCTATCCTATAATATACTCTATCCTATCCTATCCTCTATCCTATCCTATCCTCTATCCTATCCTATCCTCTATCCTATCCTATACTCTATCCTATGCTATCCTCTATCCTATCCTATCCTCTATCCTATCCTATCCTCTATCCTATCCTATCTTCTATCCTATCCTATCCTCTATCCTATCCTATCCTCTATCCAATCCTATCCTCTATCCTATCCTATCCTCTATCCTATCCTATCCTGTATCCTATCCTATCCTATCCTCTATCATATCCTATCCTCTATCCTATCCTATCTTTTATCCTATCCTATCCTCTATCCTATCAAATCCCCTATCCTATCCTATCCTCTATCCTATCAAATCCCCTATCCTATCCTCTATCCTATCCTATCCTCTATCCTATCCTATCCTCTATCCTATCCCATCTTCTATCCTATCCTATAATCTATCATATCTAATCCCCTATCCTATCCTATCCTCTATCCTATCATATCGTCTATCCTATCCTCTATCCTATCCTATCCTATCCTCTATCCTATCAAATCCTCTATCCTATCCTATCTTCTATCCTATCCTACCCTCTATCCTATAATATCATCTATCCGTTCCTATTCTCTATCCTAACCTATTCTCTATCCTATCCTAACCTATTCTCTATCCTATCCTCTATCCTATCCTCTATCCTATCCTATCCTCTATCCTCTATCCTCTATCCTTTATCCTATCCTATCTTCTATCCTATCCTATCCTCTATCCTATCCTATCCTCTATCCTATCCTATCCTTTATCCTATTCTATCCTCTATCCTATCCTATCCTCTATCCTATCATATCCTCTATCCTATAATATCCTCTATCCTATACTATCATCTATCCTCTATCCTATACAATCCTCTATCCTATCCTATCCTCTATTATATCATATCCTCTATCGTATAATATCCTCTATCCTACCCTATCCTCTATCCAATCCTCTATCCTATCCTATCCTCTATCCTATCCTACCCTCTATCCTATCAAATCCTCTATCCTATCCTCTATCCTATCCTATCCTGTATCCTATCCAATCCTCTATCCTATCCTGTCCTCTATCCTATACTATCCTCTATCCTATCCTATCCTCTATCCTATAATATCCTCTATCCTATCCTATCCTCTATCCTATCCTATCTTCTATCCTATCCTATTCTCTATCCTATCCTCTATCCTATCCTCTATCCTATCCTCTATCCTATCCTATCTTCTATCCTATCCTATTCTCTATCCTATCCTCTATCCTATCCTCTATCCTATCCTATCCTCTATCCTCTATCCTATTCTGTCCTCTATCCTATCCTATCCTCTATCCTATCCTATCCTCTATCCTATCCTATCCTCTATCCTATCCTATGCTCTATCCTATCCTATCTTCTATCCTATCCTCTATCCTATCCTATCCTCTATACTATCCTATCGTCTATCCTATCCTCTATCCTATCCTATCCTCTATCCTATCCTATCCTCTATCCTATCCTATCCTCTTTCCTATCCTATCCTCTATCCTATCCTATCCTCTATCCTATCCTTTCCTCCATCCTATCCTATCTTCTATCCTATCCTATGATCTATCATATCTAATCCCCTATCCTATCCTATCCTCTATCCTATCCTATCGTCTATCCTATCCTCTATCCTATCCTATTCTATCCTCTATCCTATCCTATCCTCTATCCTATCCTCTATCCTATCCTCTACCCTATCCTATCTTCTATCCTATCCTATCCTCTATCCTATCCTATCCTCTATCCAATCCTCTATCCTATCGTATCCTCTACCCTATCCTATCTTCTATCCTATCCTATCCTCTATCCTAACAAATCCCCTATCCTATCCTCTATCCTATCCTATCCTCTATCCTATCCTATCCTCTATCCTATCCTATCCTCTATCCTATCCTATCCTCTATCCTATCCTATCCTCTATCCTATCCTATCCTCTATCCTATCCTATACTCTATCCTATGCTATCCTCTATCCTATCCTATCCTCTATCCTATCCTATCCTCTATCCTATCCTATCCTCTATCCTATCCTATCCTCTATCCTATCCTATCCTCTATCCAATCCTATCCTCTATTCTATCCTATCCTCTATCCTATCCTACCCTGTATCCTATCCTATCCTATCCTCTATCATATCCTATCCTCTATCCTATCCTATCTTCTATCCTATCCTATCCTCTATCCTATCAAATCCCCTATCCTATCCTATCCTCTATCCTATCAAATCCCGTATCCTATCCTCTGTCCTATCCTATCCTCTACCCTATCCTATCCTATATCTTATCCTATCCTCTATCCTATCCTATCCTCTATCCTATCGTATCCTCTATCCTATCTTCTATTATATCCTCTATCCTATCCTCTATCCTATCCTATCCTCTATCCTATCCTATCCTCTGTGCTATCCTATCTTCTATCCTATCCTATCCTCTATCCTATAATATCATCTATCCGATCCTATTCTCTATCCTATCCTCTATCCTATCCTCTATCCTATCCTATCCTCTATCCTATCCTATCCTCTATCCAATCCTATCCTCTATCCTATCCTATCCTCTATCCTATCCTATCCTCTATCCTATAATATCCTCAATCCTATACTATCATCTATCCTCTATCTTATCCAATCCTCTATCCTATCCTATCCTCTATCCTATCCTATCCTCTAACCTATCCTATCGTCTATCCTATCCTCTATCCTATCCTATCCTCTATCCAATCCTCTAACCTATCCTATCCTCTATCCTATCCTCTATCCAATCCTCTAACCTATCCTATCCTCTATCCTATCCTCTATCCTATCCTCTATCCTATCCTATCCTCTATCCTATCCTATCCTTTATCATATCCTCTATCCTATCCTATCCTCTATCCTATCCTATCCTCAATCCTATCCTATCCTCTATCCTATCCTATCCTCTATCGTATCCTATCCTATCCTATCCTCTATCCTATCAAATCCCCTATCCTATCCTCTATCCTATCCTATCCTTTCCTGTATCCTATCCAATCCTCTATCCTATCCTATCCTCTATCCTATCCTATCCAATCCCCTACCCTATGCTCTATCCTATCCTACCCTCTATAATATCGTATACTCTATCATATCCTATCCTCTATCCTATAATATCATCTATCCGTTCCTATCCTCTATCCAATCCTCTATCCTATCCTATCCTCTATCCTATCCTATCCTTCATCCTATTCTATCCTCTATCCTATCCTATCCTCTATCCTATCATATCCTCTATCCTATAATATCCTCTATCCTATACTATCATCTATCCTCTATCCTATACTATCATCTATCCTGTATCATATCCAATCCTCTATCCTATCCTATCCTCTATCCTATCATATCCTCTATCCTATAATATCCTCTATCCTATCCTATCCTCTATCCAATCCTCTATCCTATCCTATCCTCTATCCTATCCTCTATCCTATCCTATCCGGTATCCTATCCAATCCTGTATCCTATCCTATCATCTATCCTCAATCCTATCCTTTCCTGTATCCTATCCAATCCTCTATCCTATCCTGTCCTCTATCCTATACTATCCTCTATCCTATCCTATCCTCTATCCTATAATATACTCTATCCTATCCTATCCTCTATCCTATCCTATCCTCTATCCTATCCTATCCTCTATCCTATCCTATACTCTATCCTATGCTATCCTCTATCCTATCCTATCCTCTATCCTATCCTATCCTCTATCCTATCCTATCTTCTATCCTATCCTATCCTCTATCCTATCCTATCCTCTATCCAATCCTATCCTCTATCCTATCCTATCCTCTATCCTATCCTATCCTGTATCCTATCCTATCCTATCCTCTATCATATCCTATCCTCTATCCTATCCTATCTTTTATCCTATCCTATCCTCTATCCTATCAAATCCCCTATCCTATCCTA
Source organism: Halictus rubicundus (assembly GCF_050948215.1). Classification (NCBI taxonomy): domain Eukaryota; kingdom Metazoa; phylum Arthropoda; class Insecta; order Hymenoptera; family Halictidae; genus Halictus; species Halictus rubicundus. The sequence goes on from NW_027488804.1 coordinate 250,252, forward strand.
TCCTCTATCGTATCAAATCCCCTATCCTATCCTCTATCCTATCCTATCCTCTATCCTATCCTATCCTCTATCCTATCCCATCTTCTATCCTATCCTATAATCTATCATATCTAATCCCCTATCCTATCCTATCCTCTATCCTATCATATCGTCTATCCTATCCTCTATCCTATCCTATCCTATCCTCTATCCTATCAAATCCTCTATCCTATCCTATCTTCTATCCTATCCTACCCTCTATCCTATAATATCATCTATCCGTTCCTATTCTCTATCCTAACCTATTCTCTATCCTATCCTAACCTATTCTCTATCCTATCCTCTATCCTATCCTCTATCCTATCCTATCCTCTATCCTCTATCCTCTATCCTCTATCCTATCCTATCTGCTATCCTATCCTATCCTCTATCCTATCCTATCCTCTATCCTATCCTATCCTCTATCCTATCCTATCTTCTATCCTATCCTATTCTCTATCCTATCCTCTATCCTATCCTCTATCCTATCCTCTATCCTATCCTATCTTCTATCCTATCCTATTCTCTATCCTATCCTCTATCCTATCCTCTATCCTATCCTATCCTCTATCCTCTATCCTATTCTGTCCTCTATCCTATCCTATCCTCTATCCTATCCTATCCTCTATCCTATCCTATCCTCTATCCTATCCTATGATCTATCATATCTAATCCCCTATCCTATCCTATCCTCTATCCTATCCTATCGTCTATCCTATCCTCTATCCTATCCTATTCTATCCTCTATCCTATCCTATCCTCTATCCTATCCTCTATCCTATCCTCTACCCTATCCTATCTTCTATCCTATCCTATAATCTATCATATCTAATCCCCTATCCTATCCTATCGTCTATCCTATCCTCTATCCTATCGTATTCTATCCTCTATCCTATCCTATCCTCTATCCTATCGTATCCTCTACCCTATCCTATCTTCTATCCTATCCTATCCTCTATCCTATCCTATCCTCTATCCAATCCTCTATCCTATCGTATCCTCTACCCTATCCTATCTTCTATCCTATCCTATCCTCTATCCTAACAAATCCCCTATCCTATCCTCTATCCTATCCTATCCTCTATCCTATCCTATCCTCTATCCTATCCTCTATCCTATCCTCTATCCTATCCTATCTTCTATCCTATCCTATAATCTATCATATCTAATCCCCTATCCTATCCTATCGTCTATCCTATCCTATCGTCTATCCTATCCTCTATCCTATCGTATTCTATCCTCTATCCTATCCTATCCTCTATCCTATCGTATCCTCTACCCTATCCTATCTTCTATCCTATCCTATCCTCTATCCTATCCTATCCTCTATCCAATCCTCTATCCTATCGTATCCTCTACCCTATCCTATCTTCTATCCTATCCTATCCTCTATCCTAACAAATCCCCTATCCTATCCTATCCTCTATCCTATCCTATCCTCTATCCTATCCTATCCTCTATCCTATCCTATCCTCTATCCTATCCTATCCTCTATCCAATCCTCTATCCTATCGTATCCTCTACCCTATCCTATCTTCTATCCTATCCTATCCTCTATCCTATTCTATCCTCTATCCTATCCTATCCTCTATCCTATTCTATCCTCTATCCTATCCTATCCTCTATCCTATCATATCCTCTATCCTATAATATCCTCTATCCTATACTATCATCTATCCTCTATCCTATACAATCCTCTATCCTATCCTATCCTCTATTATATCATATCCTCTATCCTATAATATCCTCTATCCTACCCTATCCTCTATCCAATCCTCTATCCTATCCTATCCTCTATCCTATCCTACCCTCTATCCTATCAAATCCTCTATCCTATCCTCTATCCTATCCTATCCTGTATCCTATCCAATCCTCTATCCTATCCTGTCCTCTATCCTATACTATCCTCTATCCTATCCTATCCTCTATCCTATAATATCCTCTATCCTATTCTGTCCTCTATCCTATCCTATCCTCTATCCTATCCTATCCTCTATCCTATCCTATCCTCTATCCTATCCTATGCTCTATCCTATCCTATCTTCTATCCTATCCTCTATCCTATCCTATCCTCTATACTATCCTATCGTCTATCCTATCCTCTATCCTATCCTATCCTCTATCCTATCCTATCCTCTATCCTATCCTATCCTCTTTCCTATCCTATCCTCTATCCTATCCTATCCTCTATCCTATCCTTTCCTCCATCCTATCCTATCTTCTATCCTATCCTATGATCTATCATATCTAATCCCCTATCCTATCCTATCCTCTATCCTATCCTATCGTCTATCCTATCCTCTATCCTATCCTATTCTATCCTCTATCCTATCCTATCCTCTATCCTATCCTCTATCCTATCCTCTATCCTATCCTATCTTCTATCCTATCCTATAATCTATCATATCTAATCCCCTATCCTATCCTATCGTCTATCCTATCCTATCGTCTATCCTATCCTCTATCCTATCGTATTCTATCCTCTATCCTATCCTATCCTCTATCCTATCGTATCCTCTACCCTATCCTATCTTCTATCCTATCCTATCCTCTATCCTATCCTATCCTCTATCCAATCCTCTATCCTATCGTATCCTCTACCCTATCATATCTTCTATCCTATCCTATCCTCTATCCTAACAAATCCCCTATCCTATCCTCTATCCTATCCTATCCTCTATCCTATCCTATCCTCTATCCTATCCTATCCTCTATCCTATCCTATCCTCTATCCTATCCTATCCTCTATCCTATCCTATCCTCTATCCTATCCTATACTCTATCCTATGCTATCCTCTATCCTATCCTATCCTCTATCCTATACTATCCTCTATCCTATCCTATCCTCTATCCTATCCTATCCTCTATCCTATCCTATCCTCTATCCAATCCTATCCTCTATTCTATCCTATCCTCTATCCTATCCTATCCTGTATCCTATCCTATCCTATCCTCTATCATATCCTATCCTCTATCCTATCCTATCTTCTATCCTATCCTATCCTCTATCCTATCAAATCCCCTATCCTATCCTATCCTCTATCCTATCAAATCCCGTATCCTATCCTCTGTCCTATCCTATCCTCTACCCTATCCTATCCTATATCCTATCCTATCCTCTATCCTATCCTATCCTCTATCCTATCGTATCCTCTATCCTATCTTCTATTATATCCTCTATCCTATCCTCTATCCTATCCTATCCTCTATCCTATCCTATCCTCTGTGCTATCCTATCTTCTATCCTATCCTATCCTCTATCCTATAATATCATCTATCCGATCCTATTCTCTATCCTATCCTCTATCCTATCCTCTATCCTATCCTATCCTCTATCCTATCCTATCCTCTATCCAATCCTATCCTCTATCCTATCCTATCCTCTATCCTATCCTATCCTCTATCCTATCCTATCCTCTATCCTATCCTATCCTCTATCCTATCCTATCCTCTATCCTATCCTATCCTCTATCCTATCCTATCCTCTATCCTATCCTATACTCTATCCTATGCTATCCTCTATCCTATCCTATCCTCTATCCTATCCTATCCTTTATCCTATTCTATCCTCTATCCTATCCTATCCTCTATCCTATCATATCCTCTATCCTATAATATCCTCTATCCTATACTATCATCTATCCTCTATCCTATACAATCCTCTATCCTATCCTATCCTCTATTATATCATATCCTCTATCCTATAATATCCTCTATCCTACCCTATCCTCTATCCAATCCTCTATCCTATCCTATCCTCTATCCTATCCTACCCTCTATCCTATCAAATCCTCTATCCTATCCTCTATCCTATCCTATCCTGTATCCTATCCAATCCTCTATCCTATCCTGTCCTCTATCCTATACTATCCTCTATCCTATCCTATCCTCTATCCTATAATATCCTCTATCCTATTCTGTCCTCTATCCTATCCTATCCTCTATCCTATCCTATCCTCTATCCTATCCTATCCTCTATCCTATCCTATGCTCTATCCTATCCTATCTTCTATCCTATCCTCTATCCTATCCTATCCTCTATACTATGCTATCGTCTATCCTATCCTCTATCCTATCCTATCCTCTATCCTATCCTATCCTCTATCCTATCCTATCCTCTTTCCTATCCTATCCTCTATCCTATCCTATCCTCTATCCTATCCTTTCCTCCATCCTATCCTATCTTCTATCCTATCCTATGATCTATCATATCTAATCCCCTATCCTATCCTATCCTCTATCCTATCCTATCGTCTATCCTATCCTCTATCCTATCCTATTCTATCCTCTATCCTATCCTATCCTCTATCCTATCCTCTATCCTATCCTCTATCCTATCCTATCTTCTATCCTATCCTATAATCTATCATATCTAATCCCCTATCCTATCCTATCGTCTATCCTATCCTATCGTCTATCCTATCCTCTATCCTATCGTATTCTATCCTCTATCCTATCCTATCCTCTATCCTATCGTATCCTCTACCCTATCCTATCTTCTATCCTATCCTATCCTCTATCCTATCCTATCCTCTATCCAATCCTCTATCCTATCGTATCCTCTACCCTATCCTATCTTCTATCCTATCCTATCCTCTATCCTAACAAATCCCCTATCCTATCCTCTATCCTATCCTATCCTCTATCCTATCCTATCCTCTATCCTATCCTATCCTCTATCCTATCCTATCCTCTATCCTATCCTATCCTCTATCCTATCCTATCCTCTATCCTATCCTATACTCTATCCTATGCTATCCTCTATCCTATCCTATCCTCTATCCTATACTATCCTCTATCCTATCCTATCCTCTATCCTATCCTATCCTCTATCCTATCCTATCCTCTATCCAATCCTATCCTCTATTCTATCCTATCCTCTATCCTATCCTATCCTGTATCCTATCCTATCCTATCCTCTATCATATCCTATCCTCTATCCTATCCTATCTTCTATCCTATCCTATCCTCTATCCTATCAAATCCCCTATCCTATCCTATCCTCTATCCTATCAAATCCCGTATCCTATCCTCTGTCCTATCCTATCCTCTACCCTATCCTATCCTATATCCTATCCTATCCTCTATCCTATCCTATCCTCTATCCTATCCTACCCTCTATCCTATCGTATCCTCTATCCTATCTTCTATTATATCCTCTATCCTATCCTCTATCCTATCCTATCCTCTATCCTATCCTATCCTCTGTGCTATCCTATCTTCTATCCTATCCTATCCTCTATCCTATAATATCATCTATCCGATCCTATTCTCTATCCTATCCTCTATCCTATCCTCTATCCTATCCTATCCTCTATCCTATCCTATCCTCTATCCAATCCTATCCTCTATCGTATCCTATCCTCTATCCTATCCTATCCTCTATCCTATAATATCCTCAATCCTATACTATCATCTATCCTCTATCTTATCCAATCCTCTATCCTATCCTATCCTCTATCCTATCCTATCCTCTAACCTATCCTATCGTCTATCCTATCCTCTATCCTATCCTATCCTCTATCCAATCCTCTAACCTATCCTATCCTCTATCCTATCCTATCCTCTATTCTATCGTATCCTCTATCCTATCTTCTATCCTATCCTCTATCCTATCCTCTATCCTATCCTATCCTCTATCCTATCCTATCCTCTATCCTATCCTCTATCCTATCCTATCCTCTATCCTATCCTATCCTCAATCCTATCCTATCCTCTATCCTATCCTATCCTCTATCGTATCCTATCCTATCCTATCCTCTATCCTATCAAATCCCCTATCCTATCCTCTATCCTATCCTATCCTATCCTGTATCCTATCCAATCCTCTATCCTATCCTATCATCTATCCTCAAGTCTATCCTTTCCTGTATCCTATCCAATCCTCTATCCTATCCTATCCTCTATCCTATCCTATCCAATCCCCTACCCTATGCTCTATCCTATCCTACCCTCTATAATATCGTATACTCTATCATATCCTATCCTCTATCCTATAATATCATCTATCCGTTCCTATCCTCTATCCAATCCTCTATCCTATCCTATCCTCTATCCTATCGTATCCTCTACCCTATCCTATCTTCTATCCTATCCTATCCTCTATCCTATCCTATCCTCTATCCAATCCTCTATCCTATCGTATCCTCTACCCTATCCTATCTTCTATCCTATCCTATCCTCTATCCTAACAAATCCCCTATCCTATCCTCTATCCTATCCTATCCTCTATCCTATCCTATCCTCTATCCTATCCTATCCTCTATCCTATCCTATCCTCTATCCTATCCTACCCTCTATCCTATAATATCATCTATCCGTTCCTATTCTCTATCCTAACCTATTCTCTATCCTATCCTAACCTATTCTCTATCCTATCCTAACCTATTCTCTATCCTATCCTCTATCCTATCCTCTATCCTATCCTATCCTCTATCCTCTATCCTCTATCCTCTATCCAATCCTATCCTCTATCCTATCCTATCCTCTATCCTATCCTATCCTCTATCCTATCCTCTATCCTATCCTATCCTCTATCCTATCCTATCCTCAATCCTATCCTATCCTCTATCCTATCCTATCCTCTATCGTATCCTATCCTATCCTATCCTCTATCCTATCAAATCCCCTATCCTATCCTCTATCCTATCCTATCCTATCCTGTATCCTATCCAATCCTCTATCCTATCCTATCATCTATCCTCAAGTCTATCCTTTCCTGTATCCTATCCAATCCTCTATCCTATCCTATCCTCTATCCTATCCTATCCAATCCCCTACCCTATGCTCTATCCTATCCTACCCTCTATAATATCGTATACTCTATCATATCCTATCCTCTATCCTATAATATCATCTATCCGTTCCTATCCTCTATCCAATCCTCTATCCTATCCTATCCTCTATCCTATCGTATCCTCTACCCTATCCTATCTTCTATCCTATCCTATCCTCTATCCTATCCTATCCTCTATCCAATCCTCTATCCTATCGTATCCTCTACCCTATCCTATCTTCTATCCTATCCTATCCTCTATCCTAACAAATCCCCTATCCTATCCTCTATCCTATCCTATCCTCTATCCTATCCTATCCTCTATCCTATCCTATCCTCTATCCTATCCTATCCTCTATCCTATCCTACCCTCTATCCTATAATATCATCTATCCGTTCCTATTCTCTATCCTAACCTATTCTCTATCCTATCCTAACCTATTCTCTATCCTATCCTCTATCCTATCCTCTATCCTATCCTATCCTCTATCCTCTATCCTCTATCCTCTATCCAATCCTATCCTCTATCCTATCCTATCCTCTATCCTATCCTATCCTCTATCCAATCCTATCCTCTATCCTATCCTATCCTCTATCCTATCCTATCCTCTATCCTATCGTATCCTCTACCCTATCCTATCTTCTATCCTATCCTATCCTCTATCCTATCAAATCCCCTATCCTATCCTATCCTCTATCCTATCAAATCCCCTATCCTATCCTCTATCCTATCCTATCCTCTATCCTATCCCATCTTCTATCCTATCCTATAATCTATCATATCTAATCCCCTATCCTATCCTATCCTCTATCCTATCATATCCTCTATCCTATAATATCCTCTATCCTATCCTATCCTCTATCCAATCCTCTATCCTATCCTATCCTCTATCCTATCCTATCCTCTATCCTATCCTATATTCTATCCTATCCTATCCTCTATCCTATCCTATCCTCTATCCAATCCTCTATCCTATCGTATCCTCTACCCTATCCTATCTTCTATCCTATCCTATCCTCTATCCTAACAAATCCCCTATCCTATCCTCTATCCTATCCTATCCTCTATCCTATCCTATCCTCTATCCTATCCTATCCTCTATCCTATCCTATCCTCTATCCTATCCTACCCTCTATCCTATAATATCATCTATCCGTTCCTATTCTCTATCCTAACCTATTCTCTATCCTATCCTAACCTATTCTCTATCCTATCCTCTATCCTATCCTCTATCCTATCCTATCCTCTATCCTCTATCCTCTATCCTCTATCCAATCCTATCCTCTATCCTATCCTATCCTCTATCCTATCCTATCCTCTATCCTATCCTCTATCCTATCCTATCCTCTATCCTATCCTATCCTCAATCCTATCCTATCCTCTATCCTATCCTATCCTCTATCGTATCCTATCCTATCCTATCCTCTATCCTATCAAATCCCCTATCCTATCCTCTATCCTATCCTATCCTATCCTGTATCCTATCCAATCCTCTATCCTATCCTATCATCTATCCTCAAGTCTATCCTTTCCTGTATCCTATCCAATCCTCTATCCTATCCTATCCTCTATCCTATCCTATCCAATCCCCTACCCTATGCTCTATCCTATCCTACCCTCTATAATATCGTATACTCTATCATATCCTATCCTCTATCCTATAATATCATCTATCCGTTCCTATCCTCTATCCAATCCTCTATCCTATCCTATCCTCTATCCTATCGTATCCTCTACCCTATCCTATCTTCTATCCTATCCTATCCTCTATCCTATCCTATCCTCTATCCAATCCTCTATCCTATCGTATCCTCTACCCTATCCTATCTTCTATCCTATCCTATCCTCTATCCTAACAAATCCCCTATCCTATCCTCTATCCTATCCTATCCTCTATCCTATCCTATCCTCTATCCTATCCTATCCTCTATCCTATCCTATCCTCTATCCTATCCTACCCTCTATCCTATAATATCATCTATCCGTTCCTATTCTCTATCCTAACCTATTCTCTATCCTATCCTAACCTATTCTCTATCCTATCCTCTATCCTATCCTCTATCCTATCCTATCCTCTATCCTCTATCCTCTATCCTCTATCCAATCCTATCCTCTATCCTATCCTATCCTCTATCCTATCCTATCCTCTATCCAATCCTATCCTCTATCCTATCCTATCCTCTATCCTATCCTATCCTCTATCCTATCGTATCCTCTACCCTATCCTATCTTCTATCCTATCCTATCCTCTATCCTATCAAATCCCCTATCCTATCCTATCCTCTATCCTATCAAATCCCCTATCCTATCCTCTATCCTATCCTATCCTCTATCCTATCCCATCTTCTATCCTATCCTATAATCTATCATATCTAATCCCCTATCCTATCCTATCCTCTATCCTATCATATCCTCTATCCTATAATATCCTCTATCCTATCCTATCCTCTATCCAATCCTCTATCCTATCCTATCCTCTATCCTATCCTATCCTCTATCCTATCCTATATTCTATCCTATCCTACCCACTATCCTATCAAATCCCCTATCCTATCCTCTATCCTATCCTATCCTGTATCCTATCCAATCCTCTATCCTATCCTATCATCTATCCTCAGTCCTATCCTTTCCTGTATCCTATCCAATCCTCTATCCTATCCTATCCTCTATCCTATCCTATCCTCTATCCTATCCTATCCTCTATACTATCCATCCTCTATCCTATCCTCTATCCTATCCTCTATCCTATCCTCTATCCTATCCTATCCTCTATCCTATCCTATCCTCTATCCTCTATCCTCTATCCTATCCTATCCTCTATCCTATCCTATCGTCTATCCTATCCTCTATCCTATCCTATCCTCTATCCCATCCTATCCTCTATCCTATCCTCTATCCTATCCTATCTTCTATCCTATCCTATTCTCTATCCTCTATCAAATCCCCTATCCTATCCTATCCTCTATCCTATCAAATCCACTATCCTATCCTCTATCCTATCCTATCCTCTATCCTATCCTATCCTCTATCCTATCCTATCTTCTCTCCTATCCTATCCTGTATCCTATGAAATCCCCTATCCTATCCTCTAACCTATCCTATCCTCTATCCTATCCTATCCTCTATCCTATCGTATCCTCTATCCTATCTTCTATCCTATCCTCTATCCTATCCTCTATCCTATCCTCTATCCTATCCTATCCTCTATCCTATCCTATCTTCTATCCTATCCTATTCTCTATCCTATCAAATCCCCTATCCTATCCTCTGTCCTATCCTATCCTGTATTATTTCCAATCCTCTATCCTATCCTATCATCTATCCTCAAGTCTATCCTTTCCTGTATCCTATCCAATCCCCTATCCTATGCAATCCCCTATCCTATGCAATCCCCTATCCTATGCTCTATCCTATCCTACCCTCTATAATATCGTATATTATATCATATCCTATCCTCTATCCTTTAATATCATCTATTCGTTCCTATTCTCTATCCTATCCTACCCTCTATAATATCGTATACTCTATCATATCCTATCCTCTATCCTTTAATATCATCTATCCGTTCCCATTCTCTATCGTAACCTATTCTCTATCCTATCCTCTATCCTATCCTATCCTCTATCCTATCCTATTATCTATCCTATCCTATCCTCTATCCTATCCTATCCTCTATCCTATCCTATCTTCTATCCTATCCTATCCTCTATCCAATCCTATCCTCTATCCTATCCTATCCTCTATCCTATCCTATCCTCTATCCTATACTATCCTCTATCCTATCCTATGCTCTATCCTATCCTATCGTCTATCCTATCCTCTATCCTATCCTATCCTCTATCCTATCCTCTATCCTATCCTCTATCCTATCCTATCCTCTAACCTATCCTATCCTCTATCCTATCCTATCGTCTATCCTATCCTCTATCCTATCCTATCCTCTACCCTATCCTCTACCCTATCCTCTATCCTATCCTATCCTCTATCCTATCCTATTATCTATCCTATCCTATCCTCTATCCTATCCTATCCTCTATCCTATCCTATCCTCTATCCTATCCTATCCTCTATCCTATAATATCCTCTATCCTATCCTATCCTCTATCCTATCCTATCCTCTATCCTATCCTATCCTCTATCCTATCCTAACCTCTATCCTATCCTATCCTCTATCCTATCCTATCCTCTATCCTATACTATCCTCTATCCTATCCTATGCTCTATCCTGTCCTATCGTCTATCCTATCCTCTATCCTATCCTATCGTCTATCATATCCTCTATTTTATCCTATCCTGTATCCTATCCTATCCTATCCTCTATCCTATCCTATCCTCTATGCTATCCTATCTTCTATCCTATCGTATCCTCTATCCTATCTTCTATTATATCCTCTATCCTATCCTCTATCCTATCCTATCCTCTATCCTATCCTATCCTCTATGCTATCCTATCTTTTATCCTATCCTATCCTCTATCCTATCAAATCCCCTATCCTATCCTCTGTCCTATCCTATCCTCTACCCTATCCTATCCTATATCTTATCCTATCCTCTATCCTATCCTATCCTCTATCCTATCGTATCCTCTATCCTATCTTCTATTATATCCTCTATCATATCCTCTATCCTATCCTATCCTCTATCCTATCCTATCCTCTATCCTATCCTATTCTCTATCCTATCCTATCCTCTATCCTATCCTATCCTCTATCCTATCCTATCCTCTATCCTATCCTATCCTCTATCCTATCCTATCCTCTATCCTATCCTATCCTCTATCCTATCCTCTATCCTATCCTATCTTCTATCCTATCCTATAATCTATCATATCTAATCCCCTATCCTATCCTATCCTCTATCCTATCCTATCGTCTATCCTATCCTCTATCCTATCCTATCCTCTATCCTATCCTACCCTCTATCCTATCCTATCCTCTATCCTATCCTATCCTCTATCCTATCCTATCCTATCTTCTATCCTATCCTATCCTCTATCCTATCCTATCCTCTATCCTATCCTATCTTGTATCCTACCCTATCATCTATCCTATCAAATCCCCTATCCTATCCTCTATCCTATCGTATCCTCTATCCTATCCTATCTTCTATCCTAACCTATCCTCTACCCTATCCTCTATCCTATCCTATCCTCTATCCTATCCTCTATCCTATCCTATCATATCCTCTATCCTCTATCCTATCCTATCCTCTATCCTATCCTATCCTCTATCCTATCCCATCCTCTATCCTATCCTCTATCCTATCCTATCCTGTATCCTATCCAATCCTCTATCCTATCCTATGCTCTATCCTATCCTATCGTCTATCCTATCCTCTATCCTATCCTATCCTCTATCCTATCCTATCCTCTATCCTATCCTATCCTCTATCCTATCCTATCCTCTATCCTATCCTATCCTCTATCCTATCCTATCCTCTATCCTATCCTATCCTCTATCCTATCCTATCCTCTATTATATCCTATCCTATATCCTATCCTATCCTCTATCCTATCCTATCCTCTATCCTATCCTCTATCCTATCCTATCTTCTATCCTATCCTATAATCTATCATATCTAATCCCCTATCCTATCCTATCCTCTATCCTATCCTATCGTCTATCCTATCCTCTATCCTATCCTATCCTCTATCCTATCCTACCCTCTATCCTATCCTATCCTGTATCCTATCCTATCCTCTATCCTATCCTATCCTATCTTCTATCCTATCCTATCCTATCCTCTATCCTATCCTATCCTCTATCCTATCCTATCTTGTATCCTACCCTATCATCTATCCTATCAAATCCCCTATCCTATCCTCTATCCTATCGTATCCTCTATCCTATCCTATCTTCTATCCTAACCTATCCTCTACCCTATCCTCTATCCTATCCTATCCTCTATCCTATCCTATCCTCTATCCTATCCTATCCTCTATCCTATCCTATCCTCTATCCTATCCTATCCTCTATCCTATCCTATCCTCTATCCTATCCTATCCTCTATCCTATCCTATCCTATCCTCTATCCTATCCTATCCTCTATCCTATCCTATCCTCTATCCTATCCTATCCTCTATCCTATCCTATCCTCTATCCTATCCTATCCTCTATCCTATCCTCTATCCTATCCTATCTTCTATCCTATCCTATAATCTATCATATCTAATCCCCTATCCTATCCTATCCTCTATCCTATCCTATCGTCTATCCTATCCTCTATCCTATCCTATCCTCTATCCTATCCTACCCTCTATCCTATCCTATCCTCTATCCTATCCTATCCTCTATCCTATCCTATCCTATCTTCTATCCTATCCTATCCTCTATCCTATCCTATCCTCTATCCTATCCTATCTTGTATCCTACCCTATCATCTATCCTATCAAATCCCCTATCCTATCCTCTATCCTATCGTATCCTCTATCCTATCCTATCTTCTATCCTAACCTATCCTCTACCCTATCCTCTATCCTATCCTATCCTCTATCCTATCCTATCCTCTATCCTATCCTATCCTCTATCCTATCATATCCTCTATCCTATCCTACCCTCTATCCTATCATATCCTCTATCCTCTATCCTATCCTATCCTCTATCCTATCCTATCCTCTATCCTATCCCATCCTCTATCCTATCCTCTATCCTATCCTAACCTCTATCCTATCCTATCCTCTATCCTATCCTGCCCCCTATCCTATCCTATTCTCTACCTATACTATCCTATATCCTATCCAATCCACTATCGTATCCTCTATCCTATCCTATCCTCTATCCTATCCCGCCCCCTGTCCTATCCTATTCTCTATTCTATACTATCCTATATCCTATCCAATCCACTATCGTATCCTCTATCCTATCCTATCCTCTATCCTATCCTATCCTCTATCCTATCCCATCCTATGTCCTATAATAACCTCTATCCTATCCTATCCTCTATCCTATCCTATCCTCTATCCTATCCTACCCTCTATCCTATCATATCCTCTATTCTCTATCCTATCCTATCCTCTATCCTATCCTATCCTCTATCCTATCCTCTATCCTATCCTATCCTCTATCCTATCCTATCCTGTATCCTATCCAATCCTCTATCCTATCCTATCATCTATCCTCAAGTCTATCTTTTCCTGTACCTTTCCAATCCTCTATCCTACCCTATCCTCTATCCTATCCTATGCTCTATCCTATCCTATCGTCTATCCTATCCTCTATCCTATCCTATCCTCTATCCTATCCTATCCTCTATCCTATCCTATCCTCTATCCTATCCTATCCTCTATCCTATCCTATCCTCTATCCTATCCTACCCTCTATCCTATCATATCCTCTATTCTCTATCCTATCCTATCCTCTATCCTATCCTATCCTCTATCCTATCCTCTATCCTATCCTATCCTCTATCCTATCCTATCCTGTATCCTATCCAATCCTCTATCCTATCCTATCATCTATCCTCAAGTCTATCTTTTCCTGTACCTTTCCAATCCTCTATCCTACCCTATCCTCTATCCTATCCTATGCTCTATCCTATCCTATCGTCTATCCTATCCTCTATCCTATCCTATCCTCTATCCTATCCTATCCTCTATCCTATCCTATCCTCTATCCTATCCTATCCTCTATCCTATCCTATCCTCTATCCTATCCTATCCTCTATCCTACCCTATCCTCTATCCTATCCTATGCTCTATCCTATCCTATCGTCTATCCTATCCTCTATCCTATCCTATCCTCTATCCTATCCTATCCTCTATCCTATCCTATCCTCTATCCTATCCTATCCTCTATCCTATCCTATCCTCTATCCTATCCTGTCCTCTATCCTATCCTATCCTCTATCCTATCCTATTCTCTATCCTATACTATCCTATATCCTATCCAATCCACTATCGTATCCTCTATCCTATCCTATCCTCTATCCTATCCTATCCTCTATCCTATCCCGCCCCCTATCCTATCCTATTCTCTATTCTATACTATCCTATATCCTATCCTATCCTCTATCCTATCCTATCCTCTATCCTACCGTATCCTCTATCCTATCCTATGCTCTATCCTATCCTATCGTCTATCCTATCCTCTATCCTATCCTATCCTCTATCCTATCCTATCCTCTATCCTATCCTATCCTCTATCCTATCCTATCCTCTATCCTATCCTATCCTCTATCCTATCCTGTCCTCTATCCTATCCTATCCTCTATCCTATCCTATTCTCTATCCTATACTATCCTTTATCCTATCCTATCCTCTATCCTATCATATCCTCTATCATCTATCCTATCCTATCCTCTATCCTATCATATCCTCTATCCTCTATCCTATCGTATCCTCTATCCTATCCTATCCTCTATCCTATCCCATCCTCTATCCTATCCTCTATCCTATCCTAACCTCTATCCTATCCTATCCTCTATCCTATCCTATCCTCTATCCTATCCCGCCCCCTATCCTATCCTATTCTCTATTCTATACTATCCTATATCCTATCCAATCCACTATCGTATCCTCTATCCTATCCTATCCTCTATCCTATCCTATCCTCTATCCTATCCCATCCTATGTCCTATAATAACCTCTATCCTATCCTATCCTCTATCCTATCCTATCCTCTATCCTATCCTACCCTCTATCCTATCATATCCTCTATTCTCTATCCTATCCTATCCTCTATCCTATCCTATCCTCTATCCTATCCTCTATCCTATCCTATCCTCTATCCTATCCTATCCTGTATCCTATCCAATCCTCTATCCTATCCTATCATCTATCCTCAAGTCTATCTTTTCCTGTACCTTTCCAATCCTCTATCCTACCCTATCCTCTATCCTATCCTATGCTCTATCCTATCCTATCGTCTATCCTATCCTCTATCCTATCCTATCCTCTATCCTATCCTATCCTCTATCCTATCCTATCCTCTATCCTATCCTATCCTCTATCCTATCCTATCCTCTATCCTATCCTATCCTCTATCCTACCCTATCCTCTATCCTATCCTATGCTCTATCCTATCCTATCGTCTATCCTATCCTCTATCCTATCCTATCCTCTATCCTATCCTATCCTCTATCCTATCCTATCCTATCCTCTATCCTATCCTATCCTCTATCCTATCCTGTCCTCTATCCTATCCTATCCTCTATCCTATCCTATTCTCTATCCTATACTATCCTATATCCTATCCAATCCACTATCGTATCCTCTATCCTATCCTATCCTCTATCCTATCCTATCCTCTATCCTATCCTATCCTCTATCCTATCCCGCCCCCTATCCTATCCTATTCTCTATTCTATACTATCCTATATCCTATCCTATCCTCTATCCTATCCTATCCTCTATCCTACCCTATCCTCTATCCTATCCTATGCTCTATCCTATCCTATCGTCTATCCTATCCTCTATCCTATCCTATCCTCTATCCTATCCTATCCTCTATCCTATCCTATCCTCTATCCTATCCTATCCTCTATCCTATCCTGTCCTCTATCCTATCCTATCCTCTATCCTATCCTATTCTCTATCCTATACTATCCTTTATCCTATCCAATCCACTATCGTATCCTCTATCCTATCCTATCCTCTATCCTATCCTATCCTCTATCCTATCCCGCCCCCTATCCTATCCTATTCTCTATTCTATACTGTCCTCTATCCTATCCAATCCACTATCGTATCCTCTATCCTATCCTATCCTCTATCCTATCCCATCCTATATCCTATAATAACCTCTATCCTATCCTATCCTCTATCCTACCCTATCCTCTATCCTATCCTATGCTCTATCCTATCCTATCGTCTATCCTATCCTCTATCCTATCCTATCCTCTATCCTATCCTATCCTCTATCCTATCCTATCCTCTATCCTATCCTATCCTCTATCCTATCCTATCCTCTATCCTATCCTATCCTCTATCCTATCCTATCCTCTATCCTATCCTCTATCCTATCCTATCCTGTATCCTATCCAATCCTCTATCCTATCCTATCATCTATCCTCAAGTCTATCCTTTCCTGTATCCTATCCAATCCTCTATCCTATCCTATCCTCTATCCTATTGTATCCTCTATCCTATTCTATCTTCTATCCTATCCTATCCTCTATCCTATCAAATCCCCTATCCTATCCTCTATCCTATCCTATCCTCTATCCTATCCTATCCTCTATCCTATCCTATCCTCTATCCTATCCTATCTTCTATCCTATCCTATAATCTATCATATCTAAGCCCCTATCCTATCCTATCCTCTATCCTATCCTCTATCCTATCCTCTATCCTATCCTCTATCCTATCCCATCCTCTGTCCTATCCTATCGTCTATCCTATAATATCTTCTATCCTATCCAATCCTCTATCCTATCCTCTATCCTATCCAATCCTCTATCCTATCCTCTATCCTATCCTATCCTCTATCCTATCCTATCCTCTATCCTATCCTATCCTCTATCCTATCCTATCCTCTATCCTATCCTATCCTCTATCCTATCCTATCCTCTATCCTATCCTATCCTCTATCCTATCCTATCCTCTATCCTATCGTATCCTCTATCCTATCCTATCTTCTATCCTATCCTATCCTCTATCCTATCAAATCCCCTATCCTATCCTCTATCCTATCCTATCCTGTATCCTATCCAATCCTCTATCCTATCCTATCAACTATCCTCAAGTCTATCCTTTCCTGTATCCTATCCAATCCTCTATCCTACCCTACCCTCTATCCTATCCTATGCTCTATCCTATCCTATCGTCTATCCTATCCTCTATCCTATCCTATCCTCTATCCTATCCTATCCTCTATCCTATCCTATCCTCTATCCTATCCTATCCTCTATCCTATCCTATCCTCTATCCTATCCTATCCTCTATCCTACCCTATCCTCTATCCTATCCTATGCTCTATCCTATCCTATCGTCTATCCTATCCTCTATCCTATCCTATCCTCTATCCTATCCTATCCTCTATCCTATCCTATCCTCTATCCTATCCTATCCTCTATCCTATCCTATCCTCTATCCTATCCTATCCTCTATCCTATCCTATCCTCTATCCTATCCTATCCTCTATCCTATCCTATCCTCCTTCCTATCCTATCCTCTATCCTATCCTATCCTCTATCCTATCCTATCCTCTTTCCTATCCTATCCTCTATCCTATCCCATCCTCTATCCTATCCTATCGTATCCTCTATCTTATCCTATCCTCTATTGTATCCTATCCTCTATCCTATCCTATCCTCTATCCTATCCTCTATCCTATCCTCTATCCAATCCTATGTTCTATCCTATCCTATCCTCTATCCTATCCTATCCTCTATCCGATCCTATCCTCTATCCTATCCTATCCTCTATCCTATCCTATCCTCTATCCTATCCTATCCTCTATCCTATCCTATCCTCTATCCTATCGTATCCTCTATCCTATCCTATCTTCTATCCTATCCTATCCTCTATCCTATCAAATCCCCTATCCTATCCTCTATCCTATCCTATCCAATCCTCTATCCTATCCTATCCTCTATCCTATCCTATCCAATCGTCTATCCTATCCTATCATCTATCCTCAAGTCTATCCTTTCCTGTATACCTATCAAATCCTCTATCCTAATCTATCCTCTATCCTATCCTATGCTCTACCCTATCCGATCTTCTATCCTATCCTATAATCTATCATATCTAATCCCCTATCCTATCCTATCCTCTATCCTATCCTATCGTCTATCCTATCCTCTATCCTATCCTATCCTCTATCCTATCCTCTATCCTATCCTCTATCCTATCCTCTATCCTATCCTCTATCCTATCCTATCCTCTATCCTATCCTATCCTATCCTCTATCCTATCCTCTATCCTATCCTATCTTCTATCCTATCCTATCCTCCATCCTATAAAATCCCCTATCCTATCCTCTGTCCTATCCTATCCTCTATCCTATCCTATCCTCTATCCTATCCTATCCTCTATCTTATCAAATCCCCTATCCTATCCTCTATCCTATCCTATCCTGTATCCTATCCAATCCTCTATCCTATCCTATCATCTATCCTCAAGTCTATCCTTTCCTGTATCCTATCCAATCCTCTATCCTATCCTATCCTCTATCCTATTGTATCCTCTATCCTATCCTATCTTCTATCCTATCCTATCCTCTATCCTATCAAATCCCCTATCCTATCCTCTATCCTATCCTATCCTCTATCCTATCCTATCCTCTATCCTATCAAATCCCCTATCCTATCCTCTATCCTATCCTATCCTGTATCCTATCCAATCCTCTATCCTATCCTATCATCTATCCTCAAGTCTATCCTTTCCTGTATCCTATCCAATCCTCTGTCCTATCCTATCCTCTATCCTATCGTATCCTCTATCTTATCCTATCCTCTATTGTATCCTATCCTCTATCCTATCCTATCCTCTATCCTATCCTCTATCCTATCCTCTATCCTATCCTATGTTCTATCCTATCCTATCCTCTATCCTATCCTATCCAATCCTCTATCCTATCCTATCCTCTATCCTATCCTATCCAATCGTCTATCCTATCCTATCATCTATCCTCAAGTCTATCCTTTCCTGTATCCTATCAAATCCTCTATCCTAATCTATCCTCTATCCTATCCTATGCTCTACCCTATCCGATCTTCTATCCTATCCTATACTCTATCATATCTAATCCCCTATCCTATCCTATCCTCTATCCTATCCTATCGTCTATCCTATCCTCTATCCTATCCTATCCTCTATCCTATCCTCTATCCTATCCTCTATCCTATCCTCTATCCTATCCTCTATCCTATCCTCTATCCTATCCTATCCTCTATCCTATCCTATCCTATCCTCTATCCTATCCTCTATCCTATCCTATCTTCTATCCTATCCTATCCTCCATCCTATAAAATCCCCTATCCTATCCTCTGTCCTATCCTATCCTCTATCCTATCCTATCCTCTATCCTATCCTATCCTCTATCTTATCAAATCCCCTATCCTATCCTCTATCCTATCCTATCCTGTATCCTATCCAATCCTCTATCCTATCCTATCATCTATCCTCAAGTCTATCCTTTCCTGTATCCTATCCAATCCTCTATCCTATCCTATCCTCTATCCTATTGTATCCTCTATCCTATCCTATCTTCTATCCTATCCTATCCTCTATCCTATCAAATCCCCTATCCTATCCTCTATCCTATCCTATCCTCTATCCTATCCTATCCTCTATCCTATCAAATCCCCTATCCTATCCTCTATCCTATCCTATCCTGTATCCTATCCAATCCTCTATCCTATCCTATCATCTATCCTCAAGTCTATCCTTTCCTGTATCCTATCCAATCCTCTGTCCTATCCTATCCTCTATCCTATCGTATCCTCTATCTTATCCTATCCTCTATTGTATCCTATCCTCTATCCTATCCTATCCTCTATCCTATCCTCTATCCTATCCTCTATCCTATCCTATGTTCTATCCTATCCTATCCTCTATCCTATCCTATCCAATCCTCTATCCTATCCTATCCTCTATCCTATCCTATCCAATCGTCTATCCTATCCTATCATCTATCCTCAAGTCTATCCTTTCCTGTATCCTATCAAATCCTCTATCCTAATCTATCCTCTATCCTATCCTATGCTCTACCCTATCCGATCTTCTATCCTATCCTATACTCTATCATATCTAATCCCCTATCCTATCCTATCCTCTATCCTATCCTATCGTCTATCCTATCCTCTATCCTATCCTATCCTCTATCCTATCCTCTATCCTATCCTCTATCCTATCCTCTATCCTATCCTATCCTCTATCCTATCCTATCCTATCCTCTATCCTATCCTCTATCCTATCCTATCTTCTATCCTATCCTATCCTCCATCCTATAAAATCCCCTATCCTATCCTCTGTCCTATCCTATCCTCTATCCTATCCTATCCTCTATCCTATCCTATCCTCTATCCTATCAAATCCCCTATCCTATCCTCTATCCTATCCTATCCTGTATCCTATCCAATCCTCTATCCTATCCTATCATCTATCCTCAAGTCTAGCCTTTCCTGTATCCTATCCAATCCTCTATCCTATCCTATCCTCTATCCTATTGTATCCTCTATCCTATCCTATCTTCTATCCTATCCTATCCTCTATCCTATCAAATCCCCTATCCTGTCCTCTATCCTATCCTATCCTCTATCCTATCCTATCCTCTATCCTATCCTATCCTCTATCCTATCCTATCTTCTATCCTATCCTATAATCTATCATATCTAATCCCCTATTGTTCGAAATCACTGCAGGCGTTACCGAGAATCTCGGTAACGCAAACATCATTTCTTGTGCCGTAGTTTTTGCGACCTAATCCGCAGGCGAGCGGCCTCGGTGCGACCGTGTCTCGGCGTTGACAATAGCCAGCTGATCGAGCACGGCGCCGAGACCGGGTGAACGCACTCAGACGTAAACTTTGTGTTTACGTCTAAACGTTTACTTGTCGCGTGAGCCACCGTTCCCATATTCCCAAATATCAAATCCGTCACCCACCGTCCTTGTTTCCTGTGCAGTAGCGGCCGTTAGGGCATTGCCCTCGTGCGCTAGCTAACGTTCGACACTGCCAAATCCTTTGTCATTTTCAAAAACCCCACTCCTTATTCCTTCCGACGCCGGTGGCCACGCATAGTATAAATAACCCGCGATAACCGCGAAACGAGGTCTTTTGGCATATTCGATCGCTCGATCATAGTCGCTTATTTATCGGTGTCTCGTGCGCTTCACGACTCTCTTCTCTCCCAAATCGTGCGCTTCACGATTTGTGCGTTCTATTATCATCTCCGTCTATTCGCCGCTGTCTTATACCTGTCTCGTTTCACCGCTTTCTTGTACACTCTCCACTTTCTGTTAATATATTGGTTATTATTTCATACAGTCCACTTTCATTCTCTACCTGTCTCTATCGCAACCTATACCTCTTTCCTTTCGCTATAGTTCCAAACATTGGTCCTTCGAGCCGGATACCTTTACGTACCATCTCCTATAAATTCCCACACTCATTCTCTCACCTTATCACACTCACGTCATGGACGCACTCGTCGCGAGTCAACACGTGTTGTTCGGGCGCATGGCTCGCACCGGCGACAACCTGCAGAAGCAGGGAAAGGCGAACCTCACCATCGGACTCCTCCAGAGCACTCTGGCCACCCTGGAGAAAAGATGGCAGCAGTTCGAGGAGCAAGACGACCGAATCAGATCCACGGCCACCCCCGAGGACCACCAGAGCGATTACTTCACCCTGGATATTTTCACGGAAGGCGAACAGGCCTACTCGCTGCAGAAGGGGCAGCTACTCGACGCACTGGCGCGCCTCGCGCCCACGTCAACCCCTGCATCGCCGAGCATCCCGCCTCCTGCAGCGTCCGGACCCAGGGCACGGTCCACGCTCCCGCGCATCGACTTACCGGCCTTCTCGGGTCAGTACAGCGAGTGGACGCGGTACAAGGACCTCTTCTCGTCGTTGGTCCTTGACGACCCGTCGTGGAGTGACGCCGAGAAATTCCACTACCTGTCCGCCAGCCTCACCGGAGAAGCCGCATTGCTGATCCGCCGCATCCCGATGTCGGCTGATAATTTTCATCGGGCATGGGAGCTGCTGGCGCACAGGTACGAGAACCGCCGGCTCCTTGTCGATGCCCAGTTCGACATCCTTTACGAGACGCCCGCCTGCACCACGCATACCGCCAGGGAATTGAAGCGGCTCCTCGACACCAGCTGCAACGTGGCCTCAGTGCTGAACGGCCTTGACGTTCCCGTCGACGACAAGGCACACTGGATGGTCCAACACGTCGTGCGGCGCCTGGACGCCGAGACACTGAAGCACTGGGAGACATCCTTGGGGAGCAGCACGGAACCACCCACACTCTCCGAGCTGCTGGAGTTCCTGGAGACGACGATCCGCACCCTGGAGGCCTGCGAGAGCCGACATGGACATCTCGTACCCGCACAGCGACCTGCAGCGAAGGGAATCAAGGCCGTGCACGTCGCTACCGACCAACCCTCCACCAAGTCACGCTGCGGTCTCTGCCGGGGAAACCACCTCTTGTGCTTCTGCGGAGCGTTCCGAAGCAAGACGCCACTGGAGCGACTCCAGGTCGTGACCTCCTCCCAGCTGTGCCACAACTGCCTGGGGCCACACGCCGTCGCAGCCTGCCGATCCAACAAGACCTGTCAGCGGTGCGCGGAGAAGCATCATACGATGCTCCACGACGCTCTCGTGCAGGGCAACCGCCCCCCACGACCCACCGCTATGCATATCGTGAACGGACCGGAGCCCTCCGAGGAACCGCTATCGGTGCTCCTTGCCACCGCCCTCGTGGCAGTCCAGTCCGCGGGAGGTACCGTCGTCGCCAGGGCACTGATCGACCCCTGCTCCGAGGTGTCGCTGGTCAGCGAATCACTGGTACAGCAGCTCCGACTCCATCGAACATCCTGCTCTCAGGTGGTAGTCGGCGCCGGTGCCAAGGCCACCGCGACCGCACGAGGAAGAACCCGCCTGGACGTCGCCTCGAGAATCCACGCCAACCTCTCCTGCACGGTGGAGGCGCTCATTCTACCTCGGCTGACCTCGTACCGACCGCGCTGCCGCACCTTCGCCTCCGCCTGGCCGCACATCTCGGGACTGACTCTCGCGGACCCGACCTTCAACTCCGCAACCCCCATCGACCTGCTCCTGGGTGCGGACGTATACCCGCAGGTCTTGTTGACGGGCACCAGAAGCGGAGGACATCGAGGTCCGGTCGCACAAGAGACCATATTCGGCTGGATCCTGTCAGGCCCGGCGACCAGCCCTGGGCCTTCGACACCAATAGCAACCAGCCACACCGTCACCATCGACGACCTGACCGCTCTCGTCCGGCGCTTTTGGGAGCAAGAAGAGATGCCGCCACCCGCACCGCAGCGGACTGCCGAGGAAGCAGCGTGCGAGGAGCACTTCCAGCGTACCCATTCCCGGCAGCCCGACGGCAGGTACGTCGTGCGTCTGTGCCTGACAACACCAAACCCAGAGCTGGGGCAGTCACACTGCATCGCCAGGCGCATTCTGCTGGCCAACGAGCGCCGGTTCGCGACGAACCCGCAGCTGCAGGCGTTGTACACCAACTTCATGGAGGAATACCGCACTCTCGGCCACATGCAAGTGATCCCAGCAGCCGACTACACCCCTCGACGTCCACACTTTTACCTGCCTCACCACGGTGTGCTGAAGGCAACTGGCACCTCCACCAAGCTGCGAGTGGTTTTCAACGGGTCTCGCCGCTCCAGCGTTGGGACGTCTATCAACGCACACCTCGCAGCCGGACCCAAACTGCAGCAGGACATTACGAACATTCTGCTCAGGTGGAGGCGCCACAAGGTCGCATTCATCGCGGACATCGAAAAAATGTACCGCCAAATCCGGGTGCACTCAGACGACTGGGATCTCCAACGGATCCTGTGGCGTGACAACGAGAGCGAGCGGATAGACGCCTACCACCTCACGACAGTGACCTACGGCCTGACCTGCGCCCCGTACCTCGCCCTGCGCACGCTGCTGCAGCTAGCCGAAGACGAAAAGCAGCGATTCCCGAGAGGTGCGAGCATACTCCGGACGGCCACCTATGTCGACGACATCCTCGCTGGGGCTGACAGCATCGAGGACGCCGAGAGGACGCAGGGGGAGCTCATCGGCATCTGCAAGGCGGGCGGATTCGTCCTCAAGAAGTGGAGCGCCAACCACTCCGCGCTGCTCTCCGCGCTACCCGCCGACTTCTTGGCAGAGTCGTCCACGATCCCGTGGCATCCTGAGACCGGATGCAGCGCACTAGGACTGACGTGGCACCCCGCCACCGATACCTTGGCGTTCTCGCTGCACGCCCCCTCAGAGACGACTTCGGAGCCGCCCACCAAGCGACGCGTGCTCTCCCAGATCGCCAAGCTGTTCGACCCGCTCGGCTGGCTCGCCCCCTTCGTCGTCCGGGGAAAAATATTCATCCAGGACCTCTGGAAGACCAACCTCGAGTGGGACGAGCGCCTCCCACCCGACACAGCAGCAGCCTGGAACACCCTGAGAGAGGACATGGACGAACTAGCGTGCATCCGGATCCCTCGGTGGCTCGGAGTGGACGACACCGCCGCCACCCGACAGCTGCACGCATTTGTGGACGCGTCCGAGAAGGCATACGCCGCCGCTGTCTACGTCCGCATCGAAGACTCCCACGGGGTCGCACGAGCACACCTCGTCGCCGCCAAAACCAAGGTCGCCCCACTGAAGACGGTTTCGCTGCCACGACTGGAGCTGTGCGCCGCCACACTTGGAGCGCGCCTCCTGGTGCACATCCGGCAGGAGATCCAGGTGCCCATTGACGCCGTCCACCTCTGGAGCGACTCCACCGTCGCGCTGGCCTGGCTCCAGGGAGAACCAACCCGCTGGCGCACCTACATCGCGAACCGCGTGTCGGAGGTCCAGACCGCACTGCCCGACGGTCACCTCCACCACGTGGGGACCAAGGACAACCCTGCGGACTGCGCCTCACGAGGCGTCGCAGCAGCTCAGCTGGCAAGCCACCCGCTCTGGTGGCACGGACCAAGCTGGCTCACCAGCCCAGAGGCGGGCTGGAACACCGCGCCTCCGCCGCACTGTACCACCGAGGAAGAGAGAACGCCGGCCACGTGCCTCCAGACGAGCCGCCAGGAGGACCCAGAGCTTCTCCTTCGGTTCTCGACCTTGGACCGGCTGCTCCGGGCCACCAGCTGGTGCCTCCGGTGGACCAGCCCTTCCCGGCGCGACGCAACTGCATCTCCGCCGCACCTGCGCCCCGACGAGCTCCGCCGAGCCGAGGAAACGTGGATACGGCTGGTGCAGCGCCTCCACTTCGCCACCGAACTCACCGCCGTCGAACAACAGAAGCCAGTCCCGGGAGGGAGTGGACTCCGCAAACTAACACCGTTCCTCGACGAATACGGCATTCTGCGCGTGGGAGGGCGACTCCACAACGCCCTCCTGCCGTACAACGAGCAGCACCCTATCATCCTGCCCGCAGGATGCCATTTGACCCAGCTGGTCATCGAGAGCGCCCACCTCCGGACGCTGCACGGCGGAGTGCAACTGACCCTCGCAGCCCTCCGCCAAAAGTCCCCCCAACACAGCGGGTCACCCCCTCTCGGCCCTTCCAGCACGTCGGACTGGACTACGCAGGGCCCTTCCAGCTGAAGACGACCCCCGGACGCGGCCACAAGGCCACCAAAGGCTACGTGGCCGTATTCATTTGTTTCAGCACGAGGGCCGTCCACATCGAAGCTGTGTCGGATTACTCCACCGCCGCCTTCCTGGCGGCCTTCCGCCGCTTCACAGGCCGCCGCGGAACCTGCAGCAGCCTGACCAGCGACTGCGGCACCAACTTCGTGGGCGCGGACCGGGAATTGCGGCGCCTCTTCACGGCCTCGACGCGAGAAGCTGCAAGCATCGGCCGGCAGCTCGCGAAGGACGGCGTGACGTGGAAATTCATCCCCCCGGGCGCCCCACACTTTGGCGGGCTCTGGGAAGCAGCAGTCCGGTCCCTGAAGCACCACCTCCGCAGAGTCGTCGCCGACGACCCCCTCACTTATGAGGAATTCTCCACCCTCCTCTGCCAGGTGGAGGCCTGCCTCAACTCCCGGCCGCTGCAAGCTCTCACCGATGACCCGGAGGACCTCACCCCGCTGACGCCAGGACACTTCCTCGTCGGCGGCCCTCTGACGGCTGTCCCAGAACCGACGCTACTGGAGGTGCCAAGGTCGCGGCTAACCCGTTGGCAACTGCTCCAGCAACGCCTGCAACACTTCTGGCGCCGATGGGCAGCGGAATACCTGCACCAATTGCAGACCAGGCCGAAGTGGACCACCGCCGAAACCTCTCTCCAACTCGGGGACCTAGTCCTCATAAAGTCGGAGCTGACCCCCCCCTCCAGATGGCCACTGGGGCGCATCGACGAGGTCCACCCAGGAGCCGACGGACACGTTCGCGTCGCCACCGTCAAAACAGCGACCAGCAGATACCAACGGCCGGTGACAAAGCTCATCCCCCTGCATCGCGCGGCAGACGCGTAAACGACGGGCTCCTCACAGATAACGTAGTATGTAAGCTCATCGCGTCATTCATTAACCAACGCTCATTAGCATCCCGCTCACCCGCGCGCGTTCATTTCGTTCGACGATTGTCGAAGGCGGGCGGAATGTTCGAAATCACTGCAGGCGTTACCGAGAATCTCGGTAACGCAAACATCATTTCTTGTGCCGTAGTTTTTGCGACCTAATCCGCAGGCGAGCGGCCTCGGTGCGACCGTGTCTCGGCGTTGACAATAGCCAGCTGATCGAGCACGGCGCCGAGACCGGGTGAACGCACTCAGACGTAAACTTTGTGTTTACGTCTAAACGTTTACTTGTCGCGTGAGCCACCGTTCCCATATTCCCAAATATCAAATCCGTCACCCACCGTCCTTGTTTCCTGTGCAGTAGCGGCCGTTAGGGCATTGCCCTCGTGCGCTAGCTAACGTTCGACACTGCCAAATCCTTTGTCATTTTCAAAAACCCCACTCCTTATTCCTTCCGACGCCGGTGGCCACGCATAGTATAAATAACCCGCGATAACCGCGAAACGAGGTCTTTTGGCATATTCGATCGCTCGATCATAGTCGCTTATTTATCGGTGTCTCGTGCGCTTCACGACTCTCTTCTCTCCCAAATCGTGCGCTTCACGATTTGTGCGTTCTATTATCATCTCCGTCTATTCGCCGCTGTCTTATACCTGTCTCGTTTCACCGCTTTCTTGTACACTCTCCACTTTCTGTTAATATATTGGTTATTATTTCATACAGTCCACTTTCATTCTCTACCTGTCTCTATCGCAACCTATACCTCTTTCCTTTCGCTATAGTTCCAAACACCTATCCTATCCTATCCTCTATCCTATCCTATCGTCTATCCTATCCTCTACCCTATCCTATCTTCTATCCTATCCCATCCTCTATCCTATCCTATCGTATCCTCTATCCTATCCTATCCTCTATCCTATCCTGTCTTCTATCCTATCCTATCCTCTATCCTATCAAATGCCCTATCCTATCCTCTGTCCTATCCTATCCTCTATCCTATCCTATCCTCTATCTTATCCTATCCTCTATCCTATCCTATCCTCTATCCTATCCTCTATCCTATCCTCTATCCTATCCTATCCTCTATCCTATCCTCTATCCTATGCTCTATCCTATCCTCTATCCTATCCTATCCTCTATCCTATCCTATCGTCTATCCTATCCTCTATCCTATCCTATCCTCTATCCTATGCTATCCTCTATCCTATCCTATCCTCTATCCTATCCTATCTTCTATCCTATCCTATCCTCAATCCTATCAAATCCCCTATCCTATCCTCTATCCTATCCTATCCTGTATCCTATCAAATCCCCTATCCTATCCTGTATCCTATCCTTTCCTGTATCCTATCCAATCACGCTATCCTATCCTATCCTCTATCCAATCCTATCCAATCCCCTATCCTATGCTCTATCCTATCCTACCCTCTATAATATCGTATACTCTATCATATCCTATCCTGTATCCTATAATATCATCTATCCGTTCCTATTCTCTATCCTAACCTATTCTCTATTCTATCCTCTATCCAATCCTCTATCCTATCCTATCCTCTATCCTATCCTATCCTCTATCCTATCCTATCCTCTATCCTATCCTATCTTCTATCCTATCCTATCCTCTATCCTATCCTATCCTCTATCCTATCATATCCTCTATCCTCTATCCTATCCTATCCTCTATCCTATCCTATCCTCTATCCTATCCTATCCTCTATCCTATCCTATCCTCTATCCTATCCTCTATCCTATCCTATCTTCTATCCTATCCTATGCTCTATCCTATCCTATCGTCTATCCTATCCTCTATCCTATCCTATCCTGTATCCTATCCTATCCTGTATCCTATCCAATCCTCTATCCTATCCTATCATCCATCCTCAAGTCTATCTTTTCCTGTATCCTATCCAATCCTCTATCCTACCCTATCCTCTATCCTATCCTATGCTCTATCCTATCCTATCGTCTATCCTATCCTCTATCCTATCCTATCCTCTATCCTATCCTATCCTCTATCCTATCCTATCCTCTATCCTATCCTATCATCTATCCTACCCTATCCTCTATCCTATCCTATGCTCTATCCTATCCTATCGTCTATCCTATCCTCTATCCTATCCTATCCTCTATCCTATCCTATCCTCTATCCTATCCTATCCTCTATCCTATCCTATCCTCTATCCTATCCTATCCTATTTCCTATCCTATCCTCTATCCTATCCTGCCTCTATCCTATCCTATCCTCTATCCGATCCTATCCTCTATCCTATCCTATCCTCTATCCTATCCTATCCTCTATCCTATCCTATCCTCTATCCTATCCTATCCTCTATCCTATCCTATCCTCTATCCTCTATCCTATCCTCTATCCTCTATCCTATCCTATCCTCTATCCTATCCTATCCTCTATCCTATCCTATGCTCTATCCTATCCTATCGTCTATCCTATCCTCTATCCTATCCTATCCTCTATCCTATCGTATCCTCTATCCTATCCTATCTGCTATCGTAACCTATCCTCTATCCTATCCTATCCTCTATCCTATCCTATCCTCTATCCTATCCTATCCTCTATCCTATCCTATCCTCTATCCTATCCTATCCTCTATCCTATCATATCCTCTATCCTCTATCCTATCCTATCCTCTATCCTATCCTATCCTCTATCCTATCCTATCCTCTATCCTATCCTCTATCCTATCCTATCTTCTATCCTATCCTATGCTCTATCCCATCCTATCGTCTATCCTATCCTCTATCCTATCCTATCCTGTATCCTATCCTATCCTGTATCCTATCCAATCCTCTATCCTATCCTATCATCCATCCTCAAGTCTATCTTTTCCTGTATCCTATCCAATCCTCTATCCTACCCTATCCTCTATCCTATCCTATGCTCTATCCTATCCTATCGTCTATCCTATCCTCTATCCTATCCTATCCTCTATCCTATCCTATCCTCTATCCTATCCTATCCTCTATCCTACCCTATCCTCTATCGTATCCTATGCTCTATCCTATCCTATCGTCTATCCTATCCTCTATCCTATCCTATCCTCTATCCTATCCTATCCTCTATCCTATCCTATCCTCTATCCTATCCTATCCTCTATCCTATCCTATCCTCTATCCTATCCTATCCTCTATCGTATCCTATCCTCTATCCTATTCTATTCTCTATCCTATACTATCCCATATCCTATCCTATCCACTATCGTATCCTCTATGCTATCCTATCCTCTATCCTATCCTATCCTCTATCCTATCCTATCCTCTATCCTATCCTATCCTCTTTCCTATCCTATCCTCTATCCTATCCTATCCTCTATCCTATCCTATCCACTATCCTATCCAATCCCCCATCCTATCCTCTATCCTATAATATCCTCTATCCTATCCTATCCTCTATCCTATCCAATCCCCTATCCTATACTATCCAATCCCCCATCCTATCCTCTATCCTATAATATCCTCTATCCTATCCTATCCTCTATCCTATCCAATCCCCTATCCTATACTATCCACTAACCTATCCCATCCTCTATCCTATCCTATCCACTATCCTATCCTCTATCCTATCGTATCCTCGATCCTATCTCATCCTCTATCGTATCCTATCCTCTATCCTATCCTATCCTATATCCTTTAATATTCTCTATCCTATCCTATCGCCTATCCTAACCTCTATCCTATCCTATCCTCTATCCTATCCTATCCTCTATCCTATCCTATCCTCTATCCTATCCAATCCCCTATCCTATACTATCCACTAACCTATCCCATCCTCTATCCTATCGTATCCTCGATCCTATCTCATCCTCTATCGTATCCTATCCTCTATCCTATCCTATCCTATATCCTTTAATATTCTCTATCCTATCCTATCGCCTATCCTAACCTCTATCCTATCCTATCCTCTATCCTATCCTCGGTCCTATCCTCTATCCTATCCTATCCTAAATGCTATCCTCTATCATATCCAATCCTCTATCCTATCCCATCCCATCCTCTATCCTATCCTATCGTCTATCCTATAATATCTTCTATCCTATCCAATCCTCTATCCTATCCTCTATCCTATCCAATCCTCTATCCTATCCTCTATCCTATCCTATCCTCTATCCTATCCTATCCTCTATCCTATCCTATCCTCTATCCTATCCTATCCTCTATCCTATCCTATCCTCTATCCTATCCTATCCTCTTTCCTATCCTATCCTCTATCCTATCCTGCCTCTATCCTATCCTATCCTCTATCCGATCCTATCCTCTATCCTATCCTATCCTCTATCCTATCCTATCCTCTATCCTATCCTATCCTCTATCCTATCCTATCCTCTATCCTATCCTATCCTCTATCCTCTATCCTATCCTATCCTCTATCCTATCCTATCCTCTATCCTATCCTATGCTCTATCCTATCCTATCGTCTATCCTATCCTCTATCCTATCCTATCCTCTATCCTATCGTATCCTCTATCCTATCCTATCTGCTATCGTAACCTATCCTCTATCCTATCCTATCCTCTATCCTATCCTATCCTCTATCCTATCCTATCCTCTATCCTATCCTATCCTCTATCCTATCCTATCCTCTATCCTATCATATCCTCTATCCTCTATCCTATCCTATCCTCTATCCTATCCTATCCTCTATCCTATCCTATCCCCTATCCTATCCTCTATCCTATCCTATCTTCTATCCTATCCTATGCTCTATCCCATCCTATCGTCTATCCTATCCTCTATCCTATCCTATCCTGTATCCTATCCTATCCTGTATCCTATCCAATCCTCTATCCTATCCTATCATCCATCCTCAAGTCTATCTTTTCCTGTATCCTATCCAATCCTCTATCCTACCCTATCCTCTATCCTATCCTATGCTCTATCCTATCCTATCGTCTATCCTATCCTCTATCCTATCCTATCCTCTATCCTATCCTATCCTCTATCCTATCCTATCCTCTATCCTACCCTATCCTCTATCGTATCCTATGCTCTATCCTATCCTATCGTCTATCCTATCCTCTATCCTATCCTATCCTCTATCCTATCCTATCCTCTATCCTATCCTATCCTCTATCCTATCCTATCCTCTATCCTATCCTATCCTCTATCCTATCCTATCCTCTATCGTATCCTATCCTCTATCCTATTCTATTCTCTATCCTATACTATCCCATATCCTATCCTATCCACTATCGTATCCTCTATGCTATCCTATCCTCTATCCTATCCTATCCTCTATCCTATCCTATCCTCTATCCTATCCTATCCTCTTTCCTATCCTATCCTCTATCCTATCCTATCCTCTATCCTATCCTATCCACTATCCTATCCAATCCCCCATCCTATCCTCTATCCTATAATATCCTCTATCCTATCCTATCCTCTATCCTATCCAATCCCCTATCCTATACTATCCAATCCCCCATCCTATCCTCTATCCTATAATATCCTCTATCCTATCCTATCCTCTATCCTATCCAATCCCCTATCCTATACTATCCACTAACCTATCCCATCCTCTATCCTATCCTATCCACTATCCTATCCTCTATCCTATCGTATCCTCGATCCTATCTCATCCTCTATCGTATCCTATCCTCTATCCTATCCTATCCTATATCCTTTAATATTCTCTATCCTATCCTATCGCCTATCCTAACCTCTATCCTATCCTATCCTCTATCCTATCCTCGGTCCTATCCTCTATCCTATCCTATCCTAAATGCTATCCTCTATCATATCCAATCCTCTATCCTATCCTATCCCATCCTCTATCCTATCCTATCGTCTATCCTATAATATCTTCTATCCTATCCAATCCTCTATCCTATCCTCTATCCTATCCAATCCTCTATCCTATCCTCTATCCTATCCTATCCTCTATCCTATCCTATCCTCTATCCTATCCTATCCTCTATCCTATCCTATCCTCTATCCTATCCTATCCTCTATCCTATCCTATCCTCTTTCCTATCCTATCCTCTATCCTATCCTGCCTCTATCCTATCCTATACTCTATCCGATCCTATCCTCTATCCTATCCTATCCTCTATCCTATCCTATCCTCTATCCTATCCTATCCTCTATCCTATCCTATCCTCTATCCTAACCTATCCTCTATCCTCTATCCTATCCTATTCTCTATCCTATCCTATCCTCTATCCTATCCTATGCTCTATCCTATCCTATCGTCTATCCTATCCTCTATCCTATCCTATCCTCTATCCTATCCTATCCTCTATCCTATCCTATCCTCTATCCTATCCTATCTTCTATCCTATCCTATAATCTATCATATCTAATCCCCTATCCTATACTATCCTCTATCCTATCCTATCGTCTATCCTATCCTCTACCCTATCCTATCCTCTATCCTATCGCAACCTCTATCCTATCCTATCGTATCCTCTATCCTATCCTATCCTCTAACCTATCCTATCTTCTATCCTATCCTATCCTCTATCCTATCAAATGCCCTATCCTATCCTCTGTCCTATCCTATCCTCTATCCTATCCTATCCTCTATCTTATCCTATCCTCTATCCTATCCTATCCTGTATCCTATCCTATCCTCTATCCTATCCTCTATCCTATCCTCTATCCTATCCTCTATCCTATCCTATCCTCTATCCTATCCTATCGTCTATCCTATCCTCTATCCTATCCTATCCTCTATCCTATGCTATCCTCTATCCTATCCTATCCTCTATCCTATCCTATCTTCTATCCTATCCTATCCTCAATCCTATCAAATCCCCTATCCTATCCTCTATCCTATCCTATCCTGTATCCTATCCGATCCTCTATCCTATCCTATCATCTATCCTCAAGTCTATCCTTTCCTGTATCCTATCCAGTCCGCTATCCTATCCTATCCTCTATCCAATCCTATCCAATCCCCTATCCTATGCTCTATCCTATCCTACCCTCTATAATATCGTATACTCTATCATATCCTATCCTCTATCCTATCCTATCCACTATCCTATCCAATCCCCCATCCTATCCTCTATCCTATAATATCCTCTATCCTATCCTATCCTCAATCCTATCCAATCCCCTATCCTATACTATCCAATCCCCCATCCTATCCTCTATCCTATAATATCCTCTATCCTATCCTATCCTCTATCCTATCCAATCCCCTATCCTATACTATCCACTAACCTATCCCATCCTCTATCCTATCCTATCCACTATCCTATCCTCTATCCTATCGTATCCTCGATCCTATCTCATCCTCTATCGTATCCTATCCTCTATCCTATCCTATCCTATATCCTTTAATATTCTCTATCCTATCCTATCGCCTATCCTAACCTCTATCCTATCCTATCCTCTATCCTATCCTCGGTCCTATCCTCTATCCTATCCTATCCTAAATGCTATCCTCTATCATATCCAATCCTCTATCCTATCCTATCCCATCCTCTATCCTATCCTATCGTCTATCCTATAATATCTTCTATCCTATCCAATCCTCTATCCTATCCTCTATCCTATCCAATCCTCTATCCTATCCTCTATCCTATCCTATCCTCTATCCTATCCTATCCTCTATCCTATCCTATCCTCTATCCTATCCTATCCTCTATCCTATCCTATCCTCTATCCTATCCTATCCTCTTTCCTATCCTATCCTCTATCCTATCCTGCTTCTATCCTATCCTATACTCTATCCGATCCTATCCTCTATCCTATCCTATCCTCTATCCTATCCTATCCTCTATCCTATCCTATCCTCTATCCTATCCTATCCTCTATCCTAACCTATCCTCTATCCTCTATCCTATCCTATTCTCTATCCTATCCTATCCTCTATCCTATCCTATGCTCTATCCTATCCTATCGTCTATCCTATCCTCTATCCTATCCTATCCTCTATCCTATCCTATCCTCTATCCTATCCTATCCTCTATCCTATCCTATCTTCTATCCTATCCTATAATCTATCATATCTAATCCCCTATCCTATACTATCCTCTATCCTATCCTATCGTCTATCCTATCCTCTACCCTATCCTATCCTCTATCCTATCGCAACCTCTATCCTATCCTATCGTATCCTCTATCCTATCCTATCCTCTATCCTATCCTATCTTCTATCCTATCCTATCCTCTATCCTATCAAATGCCCTATCCTATCCTCTGTCCTATCCTATCCTCTATCCTATCCTATCCTCTATCTTATCCTATCCTCTATCCTATCCTATCCTGTATCCTATCCTATCCTCTATCCTATCCTCTATCCTATCCTATCCTCTATCCTATCCTATCGTCTATCCTATCCTCTATCCTATCCTATCCTCTATCCTATGCTATCCTCTATCCTATCCTATCCTCTATCCTATCCTATCTTCTATCCTATCCTATCCTCAATCCTATCAAATCCCCTATCCTATCCTCTATCCTATCCTATCCTGTATCCTATCCGATCCTCTATCCTATCCTATCATCTATCCTCAAGTCTATCCTTTCCTGTATCCTATCCAGTCCGCTATCCTATCCTATCCTCTATCCAATCCTATCCAATCCCCTATCCTATGCTCTATCCTATCCTACCCTCTATAATATCGTATACTCTATCATATCCTATCCTCTATCCTATAATATCATCTATCCGTTCCTATTCTCTATCCTAACCTATTCTCTATTCTATCCTCTATCCAATCCTCTATCCTATCCTATCCTCTATCCTATCCTATCCTCTATCCTATCCTATCCTCTATCCTATCCTATCCTCTATCCTATCCTATCTTCTATCCTACCCTATCATCTATCCTATCAAATCCCCTATCCTATCCTCTATCCTATCGTATCCTCTATCCTATCCTATCTTCTATCCTAACCTATCCTCTATCCTATCCTATCCTCTATCCTATCCCATCCTCTATCCTATCCTATCCTCTATCCTATCCTATCCTCTATGCTATCCTATCCTCTATCCTATCCTATCCTCTATCCTATCGTATCCTCTATCCTATCCTATCTTCTATCCTATCATATCCTCTATCCTATCAAATCCCCTATCCTATCCTCTATCCTATCCTATCCTGTATCCTATCCAATCCTCTATCCTATCCTATCATCTATCCTATCCTATGCTCTATCCTATCCTATCGTCTATCCTATCCTATCGTCTATCCTATCCTATCGTCTATCCTATCCTCTATCCTATCCTATCCTCTATCCTATCCTATCCTCTATCCTATCCTATCCTCTATCCTATCCTATCCTCTATCCTATCCTATCCTCTATCCTATCCTGC
Source organism: Halictus rubicundus (assembly GCF_050948215.1). Classification (NCBI taxonomy): domain Eukaryota; kingdom Metazoa; phylum Arthropoda; class Insecta; order Hymenoptera; family Halictidae; genus Halictus; species Halictus rubicundus. Next base: position 286,486 of record NW_027488804.1, read on the forward strand.
CCCCTATCCTATCCTATTCTCTATCCTATACTATCCTATATCCTATCCAATCCACTATCGTATCCTCTATCCTATCCTATCCTCTATCCTATCCTATCCTCTATCCTATCCCGCTCCCTATCCTATCCTATTCTCTATCCTATACTATCCTATATCCTATCCAATCCACTATCGTATCCTATCCTCTATCCTATCCTATCCCCTATCCTATCCCGCCCCCTATCCTATGCTATTCTCTATCCTATACTATACTATATCCTATCCAATCCACTATCGTATCCTCCATCCTATCCTATCTTCTATCCTATCCTATCCTCTATCCTATCAAATCCCCTATCCTATCCTGTATCCTATCCTCTCCTCTATCCTATCCTATCCTCTATCCTATCCTATCCTCTATCCTATCCTAAATGCTATCCTCTATCATATCCAATCCTCTATCCTATCCTATCCCATCCTCTATCCTATCCTATCGTCTATCCTATAATATCTTCTGTCCTATCCAATCCTCTATCCTATCCTCTATCCTATCCAATCCTCTATCCTATCCTCTATCCTATCCTATCCTCTACCCTATCCTATCCTCTATCCTATCCTATCCTCTATCCTCTATCCTATCCTATCCTCTATCCTATCCTATCCTCTATCCTATCCTATCCTGTATCCTATCCTATCATCTATCCTCAAGTCTATCTTTTCCTGTATCCTATCCAATCCTCTATCCTACCCTATCCTCTATCCTATCCTATGCTCTATCCTATCCTATCGTCTATCCTATCCTCTATCCTATCCTATCCTCTATCCTATCCTATCCTCTATCCTATCCTATCCTCTATCCTATCCTATCCTCTATCCTATCCTATCCTCTATCCTATCCTATCCTCTATCCTATCCTATCCTCTATCCTATCCTATCCTCTATCCTATCCTATCCTCTATCCTATCCTATCCTCTATCCTATCCTATCCTCTATCCTATCCTATCCTCTATCCTATCCTATCCTCTATCCTATCCTATCCTCTATCCTATCCTATGCTCTATCCTATCAAATCCCCTATCCTATCCTCTATCCTATCCTTTCCTGTAACCTATCCAATCCTCTATCCTATCCTATCATCTATCCTCAAGTCTATCCTTTCCTGTATCCTATCCGATCCTCTATCCTACCCTATCCTCTATCCTATCCTATGCTCTATCCTATCCTATTGTCTATCCTATCCTATCCTCTATCCTATCCTATCCTCTATCCTATCCTATCCTCTATCCTATCGTATCCTCTATCCTATCGTATCCTCTATCCTATCCTATCTTCTATCCTATCCTATCCTCTATCCTATCAAATCCCCTATCCTATCCTCTATCCTATCCTATCCTGTATCCTATCCAATCCTCTATCCTATCCTATCCTGTATCCTATCCAATCCTCTATCCTATCCTATCATCTATCCTCAAGTCTATCCTTTCCTGTATCCTATCCAATCCTCTATCCTACCCTATCCTCTATCCTATCCTATCGTCTATCCTATCCTCTATCCTATCATATCCTCTATCCTATCCTATCCGATATCCTATCCTATCCTCTATCCTATCCTATCCTCTATCCTATCCTATCCTCTATCCTATCCTATCCTCTATCCTATCCTATCCTCTATCCTATCCTATCCTCTATCCTATCCTATCCTCTATCCTATCCTATCCTCTATCCTATCCTATCCTCTATCCTATCCTATCCTCTATCCTATCCTATCCTCTATCCTATCCTATCCTCTATCCTATCCTATCCTCTATCCTATCCTATCCTCTATCCTATCCTCTCCTCTATCCTATCCTATCCTCTATCCTATCCTATCCTCTATCCTATCCTATCCTCTATCCTATCCTATCCTCTATCCTATCCTATCCTCTATCCTATCGTATCCTCTATGCTATCCTATCCTCTATCCTATCCTATCATCTATCCTCAAGTCTATCCTTTCCTGTATCCTATCCGATCCTCTATCCTACCCTATCCTCTATCCTATCCTATGCTCTATCCTATCCTATTGTCTATCCTATCCTATCCTCTATCCTATCCTATCCTCTATCCTATCCTATCCTCTATCCTATCGTATCCTCTATCCTATCGTATCCTCTATCCTATCCTATCTTCTATCCTATCCTATCCTCTATCCTATCAAATCCCCTATCCTATCCTCTATCCTATCCTATCCTGTATCCTATCCAATCCTCTATCCTATCCTATCCTGTATCCTATCCAATCCTCTATCCTATCCTATCATCTATCCTCAAGTCTATCCTTTCCTGTATCCTATCCAATCCTCTATCCTACCCTATCCTCTATCCTATCCTATCGTCTATCCTATCCTCTATCCTATCATATCCTCTATCCTATCCTATCCGATATCCTATCCTATCCTCTATCCTATCCTATCCTCTATCCTATCCTATCCTCTATCCTATCCTATCCTCTATCCTATCCTATCCTCTATCCTATCCTATCCTCTATCCTATCCTATCCTCTATCCTATCCTATCCTCTATCCTATCCTATCCTCTATCCTATCCTATCCTCTATCCTATCCTATCCTCTATCCTATCCTATCCTCTATCCTATCCTATCCTCTATCCTATCCTATCCTCTATCCTATCCTCTCCTCTATCCTATCCTATCCTCTATCCTATCCTATCCTCTATCCTATCCTATCCTCTATCCTATCCTATCCTCTATCCTATCCTATCCTCTATCCTATCGTATCCTCTATGCTATCCTATCCTCTATCCTATCCTATCCTCTATCCTATCCTATCCTCTATCCTATCCTATGCTCTATCCTATCCTGCCCCCTATCCTATCCTATTCTCTATCCTATACTATCCTATATCCTATCCAATCCACTATCGTATCCTCTATCCTATCCTATCCTCTATCCTATCCTATCCTCTATCCTATCCCGCCCCCTATCCTATCCTATTCTCTATTCTATACTATCCTATATCCTATCCAATCCACTATCGTATCCTCTATCCTATCCTATCCTCTATCCTATCCTGCCTCTATCCTATCCTATCCTCTATCCGATCCTATCCTCTATCCTATCCTATCCTCTATCCTATCCTATCCTCTATCCTATCCTATCCTCTATCCTATCCTATCCTCTCCTCTATCCTATCCTATCCTCTATTCTATCCAATCCCCTATCCTATACTATCCACTAACCTATCCCATCCTCTATCCTATCCTATCCACTATCCTATCCTATCCTCTATCCTATCCTATCCTCTATCCTATCCTATCCTATCCTCTATCCTATCCTATCCTCTATCCTATCCTATCCTCTATCCTATCCTATCCTCTATCCTATCCTATCCTCTATCCTATCCTATCCTCTATCCTATCCTATCCTCTATCCTATCCTATGCTCTAAAATATCCTATCCTCTATCCTATCCTCTCCTCTATCCTATCCTATCCTCTATCCTATCCAATCCCCCATCCTATCCTCTATCCTATAATATCCTCTATCCTATCCTATCCTCTATCCTATCCAATCCCCTATCCTATACTATCCACTAACCTATCCCATCCTCTATCCTATCCTATCCACTATCCTATCCTCTATCCTATCGTATCCTCGATCCTATCTCATCCTCTATCGTATCCTATCCTCTATCCTATCCTATCCTATATCCTTTAATATTCTCTATCCTATCCCATCGCCTATTCTAACCTCTATCCTATCCTATCCTCTATCCTATCCTCGGTCCTATCCTCCATCCTATCCTATCCTAAATGCTATCCTCTATCATATCCAATCCTCTATCCTATCCTATCCCATCCTCTATCCTATCCTATCGTCTATCCTATAATATCTTCTATCCTATCCAATCCTCTATCCTATCCTCTATCCTATCCAATCCTCTATCCTATCCTCTATCCTATCCTATCCTCTATCCTATCCTATCCTCTATCCTATCCTATCCTCTATCCTATCCTATCCTCTATCCTATCCAATCCTCTATCCTATCCTCTATCCTATCCTATCCTCTATCCTATCCTATCCTCTATCCTATCCTATCCTCTATCCTATCCTATCCTCTATCCTATCCTATCCTCTATCCTATCCTATCTTCTACCCTATCCTATGCTCTATCCTATCCTATCGTCTATCCTATCCTCTATCCTATCCTATCCTCTATCCTATCCTATCCTCTATCCTATCCTATCCTCTATCCTATCCTATCCTCTATCCTATCCTGCCTCTATCCTATCCTATCCTCTATCCTATCCTATCCTCTATCCGATCCTCTCCTCTATCCTATCCTATCCTCTATCCTATCCTATCCTCTATCCTATCCTATCCTCTATCCAATCCTATCCTCTATCCTATCCTATCCTCTATCCTATCCTATCCTCTATCCTATCCTATCCTGTATCCTATCCAATCCTCTATCCTATCCTATCCTGTATCCTATCCAATCCTCTATCCTATCCTATCATCTATCCTCAAGTCTATCCTTTCCTGTATCCTATCCAATCCTCTATCCTACCCTATCCTCTATCCTATCCTATCGTCTATCCTATCCTCTATCCTATCATATCCTCTATCCTATCCTATCCGATATCCTATCCTATCCTCTATCCTATCCTATCCTCTATCCTATACTATCCACTAACCTATCCCATCCTCTATCCTATCCTATCCACTATCCTATCCTATCCTCTATCCTATCCTATCCTCTATCCTATCCTATCCTATCCTCTATCCTATCCTATCCTCTATCCTATCCTATCCTCTATCCTATCCTATCCTCTATCCTATCCTATCCTCTATCCTATCCTCTCCTCTATCCTATCCTATCCTCTATCCTATCCAATCCCCCATCCTATCCTCTATCCTATAATATCCTCTATCCTATCCTATCCTCTATCCTATCCAATCCCCTATCCTATACTATCCACTAACCTATCCCATCCTCTATCCTATCCTATCCACTATCCTATCCTCTATCCTATCGTATCCTCGATCCTATCTCATCCTCTATCGTATCCTATCCTCTATCCTATCCTATCCTATATCCTTTAATATTCTCTATCCTATCCCATCGCCTATTCTAACCTCTATCCTATCCTATCCTCTATCCTATCCTCGGTCCTATCCTCCATCCTATCCTATCCTAAATGCTATCCTCTATCATATCCAATCCTCTATCCTATCCTATCCCATCCTCTATCCTATCCTATCGTCTATCCTATAATATCTTCTATCCTATCCAATCCTCTATCCTATCCTCTATCCTATCCAATCCTCTATCCTATCCTCTATCCTATCCTATCCTCTATCCTATCCTATCCTCTATCCTATCCTATCCTCTATCCTATCCTATCCTCTATCCTATCCAATCCTCTATCCTATCCTCTATCCTATCCTATCCTCTATCCTATCCTATCCTCTATCCTATCCTATCCTCTATCCTATCCTATCCTCTATCCTATCCTATCCTCTATCCTATCCTATCTTCTACCCTATCCTATGCTCTATCCTATCCTATCGTCTATCCTATCCTCTATCCTATCCTATCCTCTATCCTATCCTATCCTCTATCCTATCCTATCCTCTATCCTATCCTATCCTCTATCCTATCCTGCCTCTATCCTATCCTATCCTCTATCCTATCCTATCCTCTATCCGATCCTCTCCTCTATCCTATCCTATCCTCTATCCTATCCTATCCTCTATCCTATCCTATCCTCTATCCAATCCTATCCTCTATCCTATCCTATCCTCTATCCTATCCTATCCTCTATCCTATCCTATCCTCTATCCTATCCTATCCTCTATCCTATCCTATCCTCTATCCTATCCTATCCTCTATCCTATCCTGCCTCTATCCTACCCTATCCTCTATCCGATCCTATCCTCTATCCTATCCTATCCTCTATCCTATCCTATCCTCTATCCTATCCTCTCCTCTATCCTATCCTATCCTCTATCCTATCCTATCCTCTATCCTATCCTATCCTCTATCCTATCCTATCCTCTATCCTATCGTATCCTCTATCCTATCCTATCTTCTATCCTATCCTATCCTCTATACTATCCTATCCTGTATCCTATCCAATCCTATCATCTATCCTCAAGTCTATCCTTTCCTGTATCCTATCCAATCCACTATCCTACCCTATCCTCTATCCTATCCTATGCTCTATCCTATTCTATCGTCTATCCTATCCTCTATCCTATCCTATCCTCTATCCTATCGTATCCTCTATCCTATCCTATCCTCTATCCTACCCTATCCTCTATCCTATCCTATGCTCTATCCTATCCTATCGTCTATCCTATCCTCTATCCTATCCTATCCTCTATCCTATCCTATCCTCTATCCTCTATCCAATCCTCTATCCTATCCTATTCTATATCCTATCCTATCCAATCCCCTATCCTATGCTCTATCCTATCCTACCCTCTATAATATCGTATACTCTATCATATCCTATCCTCTTACCCTATAATATCATCTATCCTTCCTATTCTCTATCCTATATTATTCTCTATCCTATCATCTATCCAATCCTCTATCCTATCCTATCCTCTATCCTATCCTATCCTCTATCCTATCCTATCGTCTATCCTATCCTATCTTCTATCCTATCCTATCTTCTATCCTATCCTATCCTCTATCCTATCCTCTATCCTATCCTATCCTCTATCCTATCCTATCCTCTATCCTATCCTATCCTCTATCCTATCCTATCCTCTATCCTATTCTATTCTCTATCCTATACTATCCTATATCCTATCCTATCCACTATCGTGTCCTCTATCCTATCCTATGCTCTATCCTATCCTATCCTCTATCCTATCGTATCCTCTATGCTATCCTATCCTCTATCCTATCCTATCCTCTATCCTATCCTATCCTCTATCCTATCCTATCCTCTATCCTATCCTGCCCCCTATCCTATCCTATTCTCTATCCTATACTATCCTATATCCTATCCAATCCACTATCGTATCCTCTATCCTATCCTATCCTCTATCCTATCCTATCCCCTATCCTATCCCGCCCCCTATCCTATGCTATTCTCTATCCTATACTATACTATATCCTATCCAATCCACTATCGTATCCTCTATCCTATCCTATCTTCTATCCTATCCTATCCTCTATCCTATCAAATCCCCTATCCTATCCTCTATCCTATCATTTCCTGTAACCTATCCAATCCTCTATCCTATCCTATCATCTATCCTCAAGTCTATCCTTTGCTGTATCCTATCCAATCCTCTATCCTACCCTATCCTCTATCCTATCCTATGCTCTATCCTATCCTATTGTCTATCCTATCCTCTATCCTATCCTATCTTCTATCCTATCCTATCTTCTATCCTATCCTATCCTCTATCCTATCCTCTATCCTATCCTCTATCCTATCCTATCATCTATCCTCAAGTCTATCCTTTCCTGTATCCTATCCGATCCTCTATCCTACCCTATCCTCTATCCTATCCTATGCTCTATCCTATCCTATTGTCTATCCTATCCTATCCTCTATCCTATCCTATCATCTATCCTCAAGTCTATCCTTTCCTGTATCCTGTCCAATCCGCTATCCTATCCTATCCAATCCCCTATCCTATGCTCTATCCTATCCTACCCTCTATAATATCGTATACTCTATCATATCCTATCCTCTATCCTATCCTATCCTCTATCCTATCCTATCCTCTATCCTATCCTATCCTCTATCCTATCCTATCCTCTATCCTATCCTATCCTCTATCCTATCCTGCCTCTATCCTACCCTATCCTCTATCCGATCCTATCCTCTATCCTATCCTATCCTCTATCCTATCCTATCTTCAATCCTACCCTATCATCTATCCTATCAAATCCCCTATCCTATCCTCTATCCTATCGTATCCTCTATCCTATCGTATCCTCTATCCTATCCTATCTTCTATCCTATCCTATCCTCTATACTATCCTATCCTGTATCCTATCCAATCCTATCATCTATCCTCAAGTCTATCCTTTCCTGTATCCTATCCAATCCACTATCCTACCCTATCCTCTATCCTATCCTATGCTCTATCCTATCCTATCGTCTATCCTATCCTCTATCCTATCCTATCCTCTATCCTATCGTATCCTCTATCCTATCCTATCCTCTATCCTACCCTATCCTCTATCCTATCCTATGCTCTATCCTATCCTATCGTCTATCCTATCCTCTATCCTATCCTATCCTCTATCCTATCCTATCCTCTATCCTCTATCCAATCCTCTATCCTATCCTATTCTATATCCTATCCTATCCAATCCCCTATCCTATGCTCTATCCTATCCTACCCTCTATAATATCGTATACTCTATCATATCCTATCCTCTTACCCTATAATATCATCTATCCTTCCTATTCTCTATCCTATATTATTCTCTATCCTATCCTCTATCCAATCCTCTATCCTATCCTATCCACTATCCTATCCTATCCTCTATCCTATCCTATCGTCTATCCTATCCTATCTTCTATCCTATCCTATCTTCTATCCTATCCTATCCTCTATCCTATCCTCTATCCTATCCTATCCTCTATCCTATCCTATCCTCTATCCTATCCTATCCTCTATCCTATCCTATCCTCTATCCTATTCTATTCTCTATCCTATACTATCCTATATCCTATCCTATCCACTATCGTGTCCTCTATCCTATCCTATGCTCTATCCTATCCTATCCTCTATCCTATCGTATCCTCTATGCTATCCTATCCTCTATCCTATCCTATCCTCTATCCTATCCTATCCTCTATCCTATCCTATCCTCTATCCTATCCTGCCCCCTATCCTATCCTATTCTCTATCCTATACTATCCTATATCCTATCCAATCCACTATCGTATCCTCTATCCTATCCTATCCTCTTTCCTATCCTATCCCCTATCCTATCCCGCCCCCTATCCTATGCTATTCTCTATCCTATACTATACTATATCCTATCCAATCCACTATCGTATCCTCTATCCTATCCTATCTTCTATCCTATCCTATCCTCTATCCTATCAAATCCCCTATCCTATCCTCTATCCTATCCTTTCCTGTAACCTATCCAATCCTCTATCCTATCCTATCATCTATCCTCAAGTCTATCCGTTGCTGTATCCTATCCAATCCTCTATCCTACCCTATCCTCTATCCTATCCTATGCTCTATCCTATCCTATTGTCTATCCTATCCTCTATCCTATCCTATCTTCTATCCTATCCTATCTTCTATCCTATCCTATCCTCTATCCTATCCTCTATCCTATCCTCTATCCTATCCTATCCTCTATCCTATCCTATCCTCTATCCTATCCTATCCTCTATCCTATCCTATCCTCTATCCTATCCTATCCTCTATCCTATCCTATCCTCTATCCTATCCTATCCTCTATCCTATCCTATCCTCTATCCTATCCTATCCTCTATCCTATCCTATGCTCTAACCTATCCTATCCTCTATCCTATCCTCTCCTCTATTCTATCCTATCCTCTATCCTATCCTATCCTCTATCCTATCGTATCCTCTATCCTATCCTATCTTCTATCCTATCCTATGCTCTATCCTATCAAATCCCCTATCCTATCCTCTATCCTATCCTTTCCTGTAACCTATCCAATCCTCTATCCTATCCTATCATCTATCCTCAAGTCTATCCTTTCCTGTATCCTATCCGATCCTCTATCCTACCCTATCCTCTATCCTATCCTATGCTCTATCCTATCCTATTGTCTATCCTATCCTATCCTCTATCCTATCCTATCATCTATCCTCAAGTCTATCCTTTCCTGTATCCTGTCCAATCCGCTATCCTATCCTATCCAATCCCCTATCCTATGCTCTATCCTATCCTACCCTCTATAATATCGTATACTCTATCATATCCTATCCTCTATCCTATCCTATCCTCTATCCTATCCTATCCTCTATCCTATCCTATCCTCTATCCTATCCTATCCTCTATCCTATCCTATCCTCTATCCTATCCTATCCTCTATCCTATCCTGCCTCTATCCTACCCTATCCTCTATCCGATCCTATCCTCTATCCTATCCTATCCTCTATCCTATCCTATCTTCAATCCTACCCTATCATCTATCCTATCAAATCCCCTATCCTATCCTCTATCCTATCGTATCCTCTATCCTATCGTATCCTCTATCCTATCCTATCTTCTATCCTATCCTATCCTCTATACTATCCTATCCTGTATCCTATCCAATCCTATCATCTATCCTCAAGTCTATCCTTTCCTGTATCCTATCCAATCCACTATCCTACCCTATCCTCTATCCTATCCTATGCTCTATCCTATCCTATCGTCTATCCTATCCTCTATCCTATCCTATCCTCTATCCTATCGTATCCTCTATCCTATCCTATCCTCTATCCTACCCTATCCTCTATCCTATCCTATGCTCTATCCTATCCTATCGTCTATCCTATCCTCTATCCTATCCTATCCTCTATCCTATCCTATCCTCTATCCTCTATCCAATCCTCTATCCTATCCCATTCTATATCCTATCCTATCCAATCCCCTATCCTATGCTCTATCCTATCCTACCCTCTATAATATCGTATACTCTATCATATCCTATCCTCTTACCCTATAATATCAGCTATCCTTCCTATTCTCTATCCTATATTATTCTCTATCCTATCCTCTATCCAATCCTCTATCCTATCCTATCCTCTATCCTATCCTATCCTCTATCCTATCCTATCGTCTATCCTATCCTATCTTCTATCCTATCCTATCTTCTATCCTATCCTATCCTCTATCCTATCCTCTATCCTATCCTATCCTCTATCCTATCCTATCCTCTATCCTATCCTATCCTCTATCCTATCCTATCCTCTATCCTATCCTATCCTCTATCCTATTCTATTCTCTATCCTATACTATCCTATATCCTATCCTATCCACTATCGTGTCCTCTATCCTATCCTATGCTCTATCCTATCCTATCCTCTATCCTATCGTATCCTCTATGCTATCCTATCCTCTATCCTATCCTATCCTCTATCCTATCCTATCCTCTATCCTATCCTATCCTCTATCCTATCCTGCCCCCTATCCTATCCTATTCTCTATCCTATACTATCCTATATCCTATCCAATCCACTATCGTATCCTCTATCCTATCCTATCCTCTATCCTATCCTATCCCCTATCCTATCCCGCCCCCTATCCTATGCTATTCTCTATCCTATACTATACTATATCCTATCCAATCCACTATCGTATCCTCTATCCTATCCTATCTTCTATCCTATCCTATCCTCTATCCTATCAAATCCCCTATCCTATCCTCTATCCTATCCTCTCCTCTATCCTATCCTATCCTCTATCCTATCCTATCCTCTATCCTATCCTAAATGCTATCCTCTATCATAACCAATCCTCTATCCTATCCTATCCCATCCTCTATCCTATCTTATCGTCTATCCTATAATATCTTCTATCCTATCCAATCCTCTATCCTATCCTCTATCCTATCCAATCCTCTATCCTATCCTCTATCCTATCCTATCCTCTACCCTATCCTATCCTCTATCCTATCCTATCCTCTATCCTCTATCCTATCCTATCCTCTATCCTATCCTATCCTCTATCCTATCCTATCCTGTATCCTATCCTATCTTCTATCCTATCCTATGCTCTATCCTATCCTATCGTCTATCCTATCCTCTATCCTATCCTATCCTCTATCCTATCCTATCCTCTATCCTATCCTATCCTCTATCCTATCCTATCCTCTATCCTATCCTATGCTCTAACCTATCCTATCCTCTATCCTATCCTCTCCTCTATCCTATCCTATCCTCTATCCTATCCTATCCTCTATCCTATCGTATCCTCTATCCTATCCTATCTTCTATCCTATCCTATGCTCTATCCTATCAAGTCCCCTATCCTATCCTCTATCCTATCCTTTCCTGTAACCTATCCAATCCTCTATCCTATCCTATCATCTATCCTCAAGTCTATCCTTTGCTGTATCCTATCCAATCCTCTATCCTACCCTATCCTCTATCCTATCCTATGCTCTATCCTATCCTATTGTCTATCCTATCCTCTATCCTATCCTATCCTCTATCCTATCCTATCCTCTATCCTATCCAATCCCCTATCCTATGCTCTATCCTATCCTACCCTCTATAATATCGTATACTCTATCATATCCTATCCTCTTATCCTATAATATCATCTATCCTTCCTATTCTCTATCCTAAATTATTCTCTATCCTATCCTATCCTCTATCCTCTATCCTATCCTATCCTCTATCCTATCCTATCCTCTATCCTATCCTATCGTCTATCCTATCCTATCTTCTATCCTATCCTATCTTCTATCCTATCCTATCCTCTATCCTATCCTCTATCCTATCCTATCCTCTATCCTATCCTATCCTCTATCCTATCCTATCCTCTATCCTATCCTATCCTCTATCCTATCCTATCCTCTATCCTATCCTATCCTCTATCCTATCCTGCCCCCTATCCTATCCTATTCTCTATCCTATACTATCCTATATCCTATCCAATCCACTATCGTATCCTATCCTCTATCCTATCCTATCCCCTATCCTATCCCGCCCCCTATCCTATGCTATTCTCTATCCTATACTATACTATATCCTATCCAATCCACTATCGTATCCTCTATCCTATCCTATCTTCTATCCTATCCTATCCTCTATCCTATCAAATCCCCTATCCTATCCTGTATCCTATCCTCTCCTCTATCCTATCCTATCCTCTATCCTATCCTATCCTCTATCCTATCCTAAATGCTATCCTCTATCATATCCAATCCTCTATCCTATCCTATCCCATCCTCTATCCTATCCTATCGTCTATCCTATAATATCTTCTATCCTATCCAATCCTCTATCCTATCCTCTATCCTATCCAATCCTCTATCCTATCCTCTATCCTATCCTATCCTCTACCCTATCCTATCCTCTATCCTATCCTATCCTCTATCCTCTATCCTATCCTATCCTCTATCCTATCCTATCCTCTATCCTATCCTATCCTGTATCCTATCCTATCTTCTATCCTATCCTATGCTCTATCCTATCCTATCGTCTATCCTATCCTCTATCCTATCCTATCCTCTATCCTACCCTATCCTCTATCCTATCCTATCCTCTATCCTATCCTATCCTCTATCCTATCCTACCTCTATCCTATCCTATCCTCTATCCGATCCTAGCCTCTATCCTATCCTATCCTCTATCCTATCCTATCCTCTATCCTATCCTATCCTCTATCCTATCCTATCCTCTATTCTATCCTATCCTCTATCCTATCCTATGCTCTATCCTATCCTATCCTCTATCCTATCCTCTCCTCTATCCTATCCTATCCTCTATCCTATCCAATCCTCTATCCTATCCTATCCTCTATCCTATCCTATCCTCTATCCTATCGTATCCTCTATCCTATCCTATCTTCTATCCTATCCTATCCTGTATCCTATCAAATCCCCTATCCTATCCTCTATCCTATCCTATCCTGTATCCTATCCAATCCTCTATCCTATCCTATCATCTATCCTCAAGTCTATCTTTTCCTGTATCCTATCCAATCCTCTATCCTACCCTATCCTCTATCCTATCCTATGCTCTATCCTATCCTATCGTCTATCCTATCCTCTATCCTATCCTATCCTCTATCCTATCCTATCCTCTATCCTATCCTATCCTCTATCCTATCCTATCCTCTATCCTATCCTATCCTCTATCCTATCCTATCCTCTATCCTATCCTATCCTCTATCCTATCCTATCCTCTATCCTATCCTATCCTCTATCCTATCCTATCCTCTATCCTATCCTATGCTCTAACCTATCCTATCCTCTATCCTATCCTCTCCTCTATCCTATCCTATCCTCTATCCTATCCTATCCTCTATCCTATCGTATCCTCTATCCTATCCTATCTTCTATCCTATCCTAAGCTCTATCCTATCAAATCCCCTATCCTATCCTCTATCCTATCCTTTCCTGTAACCTGTCCAATCCTCTATCCTATCCTATCATCTATCCTCAAGTCTATCCTTTCCTGTATCCTATCCGATCCTCTATCCTACCCTATCCTCTATCCTATCCTATGCTCTATCCTATCCTATTGTCTATCCTATCCTATCCTCTATCCTATCCTATCCTCTATCCTATCCTATCCTCTATCCTATCCTATCCTCTATCCTATCGTATCCTCTATCCTATCCTATCTTCTATCCTATCCTATCCTCTATCCTATCAAATCCCCTATCCTATCCTATCCAATCCACTATCGTATCCTATCCTCTATCCTATCCTATCCCCTATCCTATCCCGCCCCCTATCCTATGCTATTCTCTATCCTATACTATACTATATCCTATCCAATCCACTATCGTATCCTCTATCCTATCCTATCTTCTATCCTATCCTATCCTCTATCCTATCAAATCCCCTATCCTATCCTGTATCCTATCCTCTCCTCTATCCTATCCTATCCTCTATCCTATCCTATCCTCTATCCTATCCTAAATGCTATCCTCTATCATATCCAATCCTCTATCCTATCCTATCCCATCCTCTATCCTATCCTATCGTCTATCCTATAATATCTTCTATCCTATCCAATCCTCTATCCTATCCTCTATCCTATCCAATCCTCTATCCTATCCTCTATCCTATCCTATCCTCTACCCTATCCTATCCTCTATCCTATCCTATCCTCTATCCTCTATCCTATCCTATCCTCTATCCTATCCTATCCTCTATCCTATCCTATCCTGTATCCTATCCTATCTTCTATCCTATCCTATGCTCTATCCTATCCTATCGTCTATCCTATCCTCTATCCTATCCTATCCTCTATCCTATCCTATCCTCTATCCTATCCTATCCTCTATCCTATCCTATCCTCTATCCTATCCTACCTCTATCCTATCCTATCCTCTATCCGATCCTAGCCTCTATCCTATCCTATCCTCTATCCTATCCTATCCTCTATCCTATCCTATCCTCTATCCTATCCTATCCTCTATCCTATCCTATCCTCTATTCTAACCTATCCTCTATCCTATCCTATGCTCTATCCTATCCTATCCTCTATCCTATCCTCTCCTCTATCCTATCCTATCCTCTATCCTATCCAATCCTCTATCCTATCCTATCCTCTATCCTATCCTATCCTCTATCCTATCGTATCCTCTATCCTATCCTATCTTCTATCCTATCCTATCCTGTATCCTATCAAATCCCCTATCCTATCCTCTATCCTATCCTATCCTGTATCCTATCCTATCATCTATCCTCAAGTCTATCTTTTCCTGTATCCTATCCAATCCTCTATCCTACCCTATCCTCTATCCTATCCTATGCTCTATCCTATCCTATCGTCTATCCTATCCTCTATCCTATCCTATCCTCTATCCTATCCTATCCTCTATCCTATCCTATCCTCTATCCTATCCTATCCTCTATCCTATCCTATCCTCTATCCTATCCTATCCTCTATCCTATCCTATCCTCTATCCTATCCTATCCTCTATCCTATCCTATCCTCTATCCTATCCTATCCTCTATCCTATCCTATCCTCTATCCTATCCTATCCTCTATCCTATCCTATCCTCTATCCTATCCTATCCTCTATCCTATCCTATCCTCTATCCTATCCTATCCTCTATCCTATCCTATCCTCTATCCTATCCTATCCTCTATCCTATCCTATCCTCTATCCTATCCTATCCTCTATCCTATCCTATCCTCTATCCTATCCTACCCTCTATAATATCGTATACTCTATCATATCCTATCCTCTATCCTATAATATCATCTATCCGTTCCTATTCTCTATCCTATCCTCTATCCAATCCTCTATCCTATCCTATCCTCTATCCTATCCTATCCTCTATCCTATCGTATCCTCTATCCTATCCTATCTTCTATCCTATCCTATCCTCTATCCTATCCTATCTTCAATCCTACCCTATCATCTATCCTATCAAATCCCCTATCCTATCCTCTATCCTATCGTATCCTCTATCCTATCCTATCCTCTATCCTATCCTATCCTCTATCCTATCCTATCCTCTATCCTATCCTATCCTCTATCCTATCCTATCCTCTATCCTATCCTATCCTCTATCCTATCCTATGCTCTAACCTATCCTATCCTCTATCCTATCCTCTACTCTATCCTATCCTATCCTCTATCCTATCCTATCCTCTATCCTATCGTATCCTCTATCCTATCCTATCTTCTATCCTATCCTATGCCCTATCCTATCAAATCCCCTATCCTAACCTCTATCCTATCCTATCCTCTATCCTATCCTATCCTCTATCCTATCCTATCCTCTATCCTATCCTATCCGCTATCCTATACTATCCTCTATCCTATCCTATCCTCTATCCTATCCTATCCTCTATCCTATCCTATCCTCTATCCTATCCTATCCTCTATCCTATCCTACCCTCTATCCTATCCTATCCTCTATCCTATCCTATCCTCTATCCTATCCTATCCTCTATCCTATCCTATCCTCTATCCTATCCTATCCTCTATCCTATCCTATCCTCTATCCTCTATCCAATCCTCTATCCTCTATCCTATCCTATCCTCTATTCTATCCTATCCTCTATCCTATCCTATGCTCTATCCTATCCCATCCTCTATCCTATCCTCTCCTCTATCCTATCCTATCCTCTATCCTATCCTATCCTCTATCCTATCCTATCCTCTATCCTATCCTATCCTCTATCCTATCGTATCCTCTATCCTATCCTATCTTCTATCCTATCCTATCCTCTATCCTATCAAATCCCCTATCCTATCCTCTATCCTATCCTATCCTGTATCCTATCCAATCCTCTATCCTATCCTATCATCTATCCTCAAGTCTATCCTTTCCTGTATCCTGTCCAATCCGCTATCCTATCCTATCCAATCCCCTATCCTATGCTCTATCCTATAATATCATCTATCCGTTCCTATTCTCTATCCTATCCTCTATCCAATCCTCTATCCTATCCTATCCTCTATCCTATCCTATCCTCTATCCTATCCTATCCTCTATCCTATCCTATCTTCTATCCTATCCTATCCTCTATCCTATCCTATCTTCTATCCTACCCTATCATCTATCCTATCAAATCCCCTATCCTATCCTCTATCCTATCGTATCCTCTATCCTATCCTATCTTCTATCCTATCCTATCCTCTATCCTATCTTCTATCCTATCCTATCCTCTATCCTATCCTACCCTCTATAATATCGTATACTCTATCATATCCTATCCTCTATCCTATAATATCATCTATCCGTTCCTATTCTCTATCCTATCCTCTATCCAATCCTCTATCCTATCCTATCCTCTATCCTATCCTATCCTCTATCCTATCGTATCCTCTATCCTATCCTATCTTCTATCCTATCCTATCCTCTATAATATCCTATCTTCGATCCTACCCTATCATCTATCCTATCAAATCCCCTATCCTATCCTCTATCCTATCGTATCCTCTATCCTATCCTATCCTCTATCCTATCCTATCCTCTATCCTATCCTATCCTCTATCCTATCCTATCCTCTATCCTATCCTATCCTCTATCCTATCCTATCCTCTATCCTATCCTATGCTCTAACCTATCCTATCCTCTATCCTATCCTCTACTCTATCCTATCCTATCCTCTATCCTATCCTATCCTCTATCCTATCGTATCCTCTATCCTATCCTATCTTCTATCCTATCCTATGCCCTATCCTATCAAATCCCCTATCCTATCCTCTATCCTATCCTATCCTCTATCCTATCCTATCCTCTATCCTATCCTATCCTCTATCCTATCCTATCCGCTATCCTATACTATCCTCTATCCTATCCTATCCTCTATCCTATCCTATCCTCTATCCTATCCTATCCTCTATCCTATCCTATCCTCTATCCTATCCTACCCTCTATCCTATCCTATCCTCTATCCTATCCTATCCTCTATCCTATCCTATCCTCTATCCTATCCTATCCTCTATCCTATCCTATCCTCTATCCTATCCTATCCTCTATCCTCTATCCAATCCTCTATCCTCTATCCTATCCTATCCTCTATTCTATCCTATCCTCTATCCTATCCTATGCTCTATCCTATCCCATCCTCTATCCTATCCTCTCCTCTATCCTATCCTATCCTCTATCCTATCCTATCCTCTATCCTATCCTATCCTCTATCCTATCCTATCCTCTATCCTATCGTATCCTCTATCCTATCCTATCTTCTATCCTATCCTATCCTCTATCCTATCAAATCCCCTATCCTATCCTCTATCCTATCCTATCCTGTATCCTATCCAATCCTCTATCCTATCCTATCATCTATCCTCAAGTCTATCCTTTCCTGTATCCTGTCCAATCCGCTATCCTATCCTATCCAATCCCCTATCCTATGCTCTATCCTATAATATCATCTATCCGTTCCTATTCTCTATCCTATCCTCTATCCAATCCTCTATCCTATCCTATCCTCTATCCTATCCTATCCTCTATCCTATCCTATCCTCTATCCTATCCTATCCTCTATCCTATCCTATCTTCTATCCTATCCTATCCTCTATCCTATCCTATCTTCTATCCTACCCTATCATCTATCCTATCAAATCCCCTATCCTATCCTCTATCCTATCGTATCCTCTATCCTATCCTATCTTCTATCCTATCCTATCCTCTATCCTATCTTCTATCCTATCCTATCCTCTATCCTATCAAATCCCCTATCCTATCCTCTATCCAATCCTATCCTCTATCCTATCCTATCCCTTATCCTATCCTATCCTCTATTATATCCTATCGTCTATCCGATCCTCTATCCTATCCTATCCTCTATCCTATCAAATCCCCAGTCGTATCCTCTATCCTATCCTATCCTGTATCCTATCCAATCCTCTATCCTATCCTATCATCTATCCTCAAGTCTATCCTTTCCTGTATCCTATCCAATCCGCTATCCTACCCTATCCCCTATCCTATCCTATCCAATCCCCTATCCTATGCTCTATCCTATCCTATCCTGTATCCTATCCTATCCTCTATCCTATCCTATCCTCTATCCTATCCTATCTTCTATCCTATCCTATCTTCTATCCTATCCTATACTCTATCCTATCAAATCCATTATCCTATCCTCTATCCTATCCTATCCTGTATCCTATCCAATACTCAATCCTATCCTATCATCTATCCTCTATCCTATCCAATCCTCTATCCTATCCATTCCTCTATGCTATCATATCCTCTATCCTATAATATCCTCTATCCTATCCTATCCTCTATCCAATCCTGTATCCTATCCTATCCTCTATCCTATCCTATCCTCTATCCTATCCTATCTTCTATCCTACCCTATCATCTATCCTATCAAATCCCCTATCCTATCCTCTATCCTATTGTATCCTCTATCCTATCCTATATTCTGTCCTATCCTATCCTCTATCCTATCAAATCCCCTATCCTATCCTCTATCCTATCCTATCCTATCATCTATCCTCAAGTCTATCCTTTCCTGTATCCTATCCAATCCTCTATCCTATCCTATCCTCTATCCTATCGTATCCTCTATCCTATCCTATCCACTATCCTATCCTATACTCTATCCTTTCCTATCCTCTATCCTATCCTATCTTCTATCCTATCCTATCCTCTATCCTATCCTATCCTCTATCCTATCCTATCCTCTATCCAATCCTCTATCCTATCCTATCCTCTATCCTATCCTATCCTCTATCCTATCCTATCCTCTATCCTATCCTATCCTCTATCCTATCCTATCTTCTATCCTACCCTGTCATCTATCCTATCCTCTATCCAATCCTCTATCCTATCCTATCCTCTATCCTATCCTATCCTCTATCCTATCGTATCCTCTATCCTATCCTATCTTCTATCCTATCCTATCCTCTATCCTATCCTATCTTCAATCCTACCCTATCATCTATCCTATCAAATCCCCTATCCTATCCTCTATCCTATCGTATCCTCTATCCTATCCTATCCTCTATCCTATCCTATCCTCTATCCTATCCTATCCTCTATCCTATCCTATCCTCTATCCTATCCTATCCTCTATCCTATCCTATCCTCTATCCTATCCTATCCTCTATCCTATCCTATCCTCTATCCTATCGTATCCTCTATCCTATCCTATCTTCTATCCTATCCTATGCTCTATCCTATCAAATCCCCTATCCTATCCTCTATCCTATCCTATCCTCTATCCTATCCTATCCTCTACCCTATCCTATCCTCTATCCTATCCTATCCTCTACCCTATCCTATCCGCTATCCTATACTATCCTCTATCCTATCCTATCCTCTATCCTATCCTATCCTCTATCCTATCCTATCCTCTATCCTATCCTATCCTCTATCCTATCCTATCCTCTATCCTATCCTCTATCCTATCCTATCCTCTATCCTATCCTATCCTCTATCCTATCCTATCCTCTATCCTATCCTATCCTCTATCCTATCCTATCCTCTATCCTATCCTATCCTCTATCCTCTATCCAATCCTCTATCATATCCTATCCTCTTATCCTATAATATCATCTATCCTTCCTATTCTCTATCCTAAATTATTCTCTATCCTATCCTATCCTCTATCCTCTATCCTATCCTATCCTCTATCCTATCCTATCCTCTATCCTATCCTAACCTCTATCCTATCCTATCCTCTATCCTATCCTATCCTCTATCCTATCCTATCCTCTACCCTATCCTATCCTCTATCCTATCCTATGCTCTATCCTATCCTATCCTCTATCCTATCCTATCCTCTATCCTATCCTATCCTCTATCCTATCCTATCCTCTATTCTATCCTATCCTCTATCCTATCCTATGCTCTATCCTATCCTATCCTCTATCCTATCAAATCCCCTATCCTATCCTCTATCCTATCCTATCCTGTATCCTATCCAATCCTCTATCCTATCCTATCATCTATCCTCAAGTCTATCCTTTCCTGTATCCTGTCCAATCCGCTATCCTATCCTATCCAATCCCCTATCCTATGCTCTATCCTATAATAGCATCTATCCGTTCCTATTCTCTATCCTATCCTCTATCCAATCCTCTATCCTATCCTATCCTCTATCCTATCCTATCCTCTATCCTATCCTATCCTCTATCCTATCCTATCTTCTATCCTATCCTATCCTCTATCCTATCCTATCTTCTATCCTACCCTATCATCAATCCTATCAAATCCCCTATCCTATCCTCTATCCTATCGTATCCTCTATCCTATCCTATCTTCTATCCTAGCCTATCCTCTATCCTATCTTCTATCCTATCCTATCCTCTATCCTATCAAATCCCCTATCCTATCCTCTATCCAATCCTATCCTCTATTCTATCCTATCCCTTATCCTATCCTATCCTCTATCCTATCCTATCGTCTATCCGATCCTCTATCCTATCCTATCCTCTATCCTATCAAATCCCCAGTCGTATCCTCTATCCTATCCTATCCTGTATCCTATCCAATCCTCTATCCTATCCTATCATCTATCCTCAAGTCTATCCTTTCCTGTATCCTATCCAATCCTCAATCCTATCCTATCATCTATCCTCTATCCTATCCAATCCTCTATCCTATCCATTCCTCTATCCTATCATATCCTCTATCCTATCCTATCCTCTAGCCTATCCTATCCTCTATCCTATCCTATCCTCTATGCTATCCTATCCTCTATCCTATCCTATCCTCTATCCTATCCTATCCTCTATCCTATCCTATCTTCTATCCTTCCCTATCATCTATCCTATCAAATCCCCTATCCTATCCTCTATCCTATTGTATCCTCTATCCTATCCTATATTCTATCCTATCCTATCCTCTATCCTATCAAATCCCCTATCCTATCCTCTATCCTATCCTATCCTGTATCCTATCCAATCCTCTATCCTATCCTATCATCTATCCTCAAGTCTATCCTTTCCTGTATCCTATCCAATCCTCTATCCTATCCTATCCTCTATCCTATCGTATCCTCTATCCTATCCTATCTTCTATCCTATCCTATCCTCTATCCTATCAAATCCCCTATCCTATCCTCTATCCTATCCTATCCTCTATCCTATCCTAACCTCTATCCTATTCTATCCTCTATCCTATCCTATCCTCTATCCTATCCGATCCTCTATCCTATCCTATCCTCTATCCTATCCTATCCTCTATCCTATCCTATCTTCTGTCCTATCCTATCCTCTATCCTATCAAATCCCCTATCCTATCGTATCCTGTATCCTATCCAATCCTCTATCCTACCCTATCATCTATCCTCAACCCTATCCTTTGCTGTATCCTATCCAATCCTCTATCCTATCCTGTCCTCTATCCTATAATATCCTCTATCCTATCTTATCCTCTATCCTATCCTATCCTCTATCCAATCCTCTATCCTATCCTATCCTCTATCCTATCCTATCCTCTATCCTATCCTATCCTCTATCCTATCCTATCCTCTATCCTATCCTATCTTCTATCCTACCCTGTCATCTATCCTATCCTCTATCCAATCCTCTATCCTATCCTATCCTCTATCCTATCCTATCCTCTATCCTATCGTATCCTCTATCCTATCCTATCTTCTATCCTATCCTATCCTCTATCCTATCCTATCTTCAATCCTACCCTATCATCTATCCTATCAAATCCCCTATCCTATCCTCTATCCTATCGTATCCTCTATCCTATCCTATCCTCTATCCTATCCTATCCTCTATCCTATCCTATCCTCTATCCTATCCTATCCTCTATCCTATCCTATCCTCTATCCTATCCTATCCTCTATCCTATCCTATGCTCTAACCTATCCTATCCTCTATCCTATCCTCTCCGCTATCCTATCCTATCCTCTATCCTATCCTATCCTCTATCCTATCGTATCCTCTATCCTATCCTATCTTCTATCCTATCCTATGCTCTATCCTATCAAATCCCCTATCCTATCCTCTATCCTATCCTATCCTCTATCCTATCCTATCCTCTATCCTATCCTATCCTCTATCCTATCCTATCCTCTACCCTATCCTATCCGCTATCCTATACTATCCTCTATCCTATCCTATCCTCTATCCTATCCTATCCTCTATCCTATCCTGTCCTCTATCCTATCCTATCCTCTATCCTATCCTATCCTCTATCCTATCCTATCCTCTATCCTATCCTATCCTCTATCCTATCCTATCCTCTATCCTATCCTATCCTCTATCCTATCCTATCCTCTATCCTATCCTATCCTCTATCCTATCCTATCCTCTATCCTATCCTATCCTCTATCCTATCCTATCCTCTATCCTATCCTATCCTCTATCCTATCCTATCCTCTATCCTATCCTATCCTCTATCCTCTATCCAATCCTCTATCATATCCTATCCTCTTATCCTATAATATCATCTATCCTTCCTATTCTCTATCCTAAATTATTCTCTATCCTATCCTATCCTCTATCCTCTATCCTATCCTATCCTCTATCCTATCCTATCCTCTATCCTATCCTAACCTCTATCCTATCCTATCCTCTATCCTATCCTATCCTCTATCCTATCCTATCCTCTATCCTATCCTATCCTCTACCCTATCCTATCCTCTATCCTATCCTATGCTCTATCCTATCCTATCCTCTATCCTATCCTATCCTCTATCCTATCCTATCCTCTATCCTATCCTATCCTCTATTCTATCCTATCCTCTATCCTATCCTATGCTCTATCCTATCCTATCCTCTATCCTATCAAATCCCCTATCCTATCCTCTATCCTATCCTATCCTGTATCCTATCCAATCCTCTATCCTATCCTATCATCTATCCTCAAGTCTATCCTTTCCTGTATCCTGTCCAATCCGCTATCCTATCCTATCCAATCCCCTATCCTATGCTCTATCCTATAATATCATCTATCCGTTCCTATTCTCCATCCTATCCTCTATCCAATCCTCTATCCTATCCGATCCTCTATCCTATCCTATCCTCTATCCTATCCTATCCTCTATCCTATCCTATCTTCTGTCCTATCCTATCCTCTATCCTATCAAATCCCCTATCCTATCGTATCCTGTATCCTATCCAATCCTCTATCCTACCCTATCATCTATCCTCAACCCTATCCTTTGCTGTATCCTATCCAATCCTCTATCCTATCCTGTCCTCTATCCTATAATATCCTCTATCCTATCTTATCCTCTATCCTATCCTATCCTCTATCCAATCCTCTATCCTATCCTATCCTCTATCCTATCCTATCCTCTATCCTATCCTATCCTCTATCCTATCCTATCCTCTATCCTATCCTATCTTCTATCCTACCCTGTCATCTATCCTATCCTCTATCCAATCCTCTATCCTATCCTATCCTCTATCCTATCCTATCCTCTATCCTATCGTATCCTCTATCCTATCCTATCTTCTATCCTATCCTATCCTCTATCCTATCCTATCTTCAATCCTACCCTATCATCTATCCTATCAAATCCCCTATCCTATCCTCTATCCTATCGTATCCTCTATCCTATCCTATCCTCTATCCTATCCTATCCTCTATCCTATCCTATCCTCTATCCTATCCTATCCTCTATCCTATCCTATCCTCTATCCTATCCTATCCTCTATCCTATCCTATGCTCTAACCTATCCTATCCTCTATCCTATCCTCTCCGCTATCCTATCCTATCCTCTATCCTATCCTATCCTCTATCCTATCGTATCCTCTATCCTATCCTATCTTCTATCCTATCCTATGCTCTATCCTATCAAATCCCCTATCCTATCCTCTATCCTATCCTATCCTCTATCCTATCCTATCCTCTATCCTATCCTATCCTCTATCCTATCCTATCCTCTACCCTATCCTATCCGCTATCCTATACTATCCTCTATCCTATCCTATCCTCTATCCTATCCTATCCTCTATCCTATCCTGTCCTCTATCCTATCCTATCCTCTATCCTATCCTATCCTCTATCCTATCCTATCCTCTATCCTATCCTATCCTCTATCCTATCCTATCCTCTATCCTATCCTATCCTCTATCCTATCCTATCCTCTATCCTATCCTATCCTCTATCCTATCCTATCCTCTATCCTATCCTATCCTCTATCCTATCCTATCCTCTATCCTATCCTATCCTCTATCCTATCCTATCCTCTATCCTATCCTATCCTCTATCCTCTATCCAATCCTCTATCATATCCTATCCTCTTATCCTATAATATCATCTATCCTTCCTATTCTCTATCCTAAATTATTCTCTATCCTATCCTATCCTCTATCCTCTATCCTATCCTATCCTCTATCCTATCCTATCCTCTATCCTATCCTAACCTCTATCCTATCCTATCCTCTATCCTATCCTATCCTCTATCCTATCCTATCCTCTATCCTATCCTATCCTCTACCCTATCCTATCCTCTATCCTATCCTATGCTCTATCCTATCCTATCCTCTATCCTATCCTATCCTCTATCCTATCCTATCCTCTATCCTATCCTATCCTCTATTCTATCCTATCCTCTATCCTATCCTATGCTCTATCCTATCCTATCCTCTATCCTATCAAATCCCCTATCCTATCCTCTATCCTATCCTATCCTGTATCCTATCCAATCCTCTATCCTATCCTATCATCTATCCTCAAGTCTATCCTTTCCTGTATCCTGTCCAATCCGCTATCCTATCCTATCCAATCCCCTATCCTATGCTCTATCCTATAATATCATCTATCCGTTCCTATTCTCCATCCTATCCTCTATCCAATCCTCTATCCTATCCTATCCTCTATCCTATCCTATCCTCTATCCTATCCTATCCTCTATCCTATCCTATCTTCTATCCTATCCTATCCTCTATCCTATCCTATCTTCTATCCTACCCTATCATCAATCCTATCAAATCCCCTATCCTATCCTCTATCCTATCGTATCCTCTATCCTATCCTATCTTCTATCCTATCCTATCTTCTATCCTACCCTATCATCAATCCTATCAAATCCCCTATCCTATCCTCTATCCTATCGTATCCTCTATCCTATCCTATCTTCTATCCTATCCTATCCTCTATCCTATCTTCTATCCTATCCTATCCTCTATCCTATCAAATCCCCTATCCTATCCTCTATCCAATCCTATCCTCTATCCTATCCTATCCCTTATCCTATCCTATCCTCTATCCTATCCTATCGTCTATCCGATCCTCTATCCTATCCTATCCTCTATCCTATCAAATCCCCAGTCGTATCCTCTATCCTATCCTATCCTGTATCCTATCCAATCCTCTATCCTACCCTATCCCCTATCCTATCCTATCCAATCACCTATCCTATGCTCTATCCTATCCTATCCTCTATCCTATCCAATCCTCTATCCTATCCATTCCTCTATCCTATCATATCCTCTATCCTATAATATCCTCTATCCTATCCTATCCTCTATCCAATCCTCTATCCTATCCTATCCTCTATCCTATCCTATCCTCTATCCTATCCTATCCTCTATCCTATCCTATCTTCTATCCTACCCCGTCATCTATCCTATCAAATCCCCTATCCTATCCTCTATCCTATCCTATCCTCTATCCTATCCTATCCTCTATCCTATCCTATCCTCTATCCTATCGTATCCTCTATCCTATCCTATCTTCTATCCTATCCTATCCTCTATCCTATCAAATCCCCTATCCTATCCTCTATCCTATCCTATCCTGTATCCTATCCAATCCTCTATCCTATCCTTTCATCTATCCTCAAAACTATCCGTTCCTGGATCCTATCCAATCCTCTATCCTATCCTATCCTCTATCCTATCCTATCCTCTAGCCTATCCTATCCTCTATCCTATCCTATCCTCTATGCTATCCTATCCTCTATCCTATCCTATCCTCTATCCTATCCTATCCTCTATCCTATCCTATCTTCTATCCTTCCCTATCATCTATCCTATCAAATCCCCTATCCTATCCTCTATCCTATTGTATCCTCTATCCTATCCTATATTCTATCCTATCCTATCCTCTATCCTATCAAATCCCCTATCCTATCCTCTATCCTATCCTATCCTGTATCCTATCCAATCCTCTATCCTATCCTATCATCTATCCTCAAGTCTATCCTTTCCTGTATCCTATCCAATCCTCTATCCTATCCTATCCTCTATCCTATCGTATCCTCTATCCTATCCTATCTTCTATCCTATCCTATCCTCTATCCTATCAAATCCCCTATCCTATCCTCTATCCTATCCTATCCTCTATCCTATCCTAACCTCTATCCTATTCTATCCTCTATCCTATCCTATCCTCTATCCTATCCGATCCTCTATCCTATCCTATCCTCTATCCTATCCTATCCTCTATCCTATCCTATCCTCTATCCTATCCTCTATCCTATCCTATCCTCTATCCGATCCTATCCTCTATCCTATCCTATCCTCTATCCTATCCTATCCTCTATCCTCTATCCTATCCTATCCTCTATCCTATCCTCTATCCTATCCTATCCTCTATACTATTCTATCCTCTATCCTATCCTATCCTCTATCCTATCCAGCCTCTATCCTATCCTATCCTCTATCCAATCCTCTATCCTATCCTATCCTCTATCCTATCCTATCCTCTATCCTATCCTATCTTCTGTCCTATCCTATCCTCTATCCTATCAAATCCCCTATCCTATCCTATCCTGTATCCTATCCAATCCTCTATCCTACCCTATCATCTATCCTCAATCCTATCCTTTGCTGTATCCTATCCAATCCTCTATCCTATCCTGTCCTCTATCCTATAATATCCTCTATCCTATCTTATCCTCTATTCTATCCTATCCTCTATCCAATCCTCTATCCTATCCTATCCTCTATCCTATCCTATCCTCTATCCTATCCTATCTTCTATCCTACCCTGTCATCTATCCTATCCTCTATCCTATCCTATCCTCTATCCTATCCAATCCTCTATCCTATCCTATCCTCTATCCTATCGTATCCTCTATCCTATCGTATCCTCTATCCTATCCTATCTTCTATCCTATCCTATCCTCTATCCTATAATATCCTCTATCCTATCCTATCCTCTATCCAATCCTCTATCCTATCCTATCCTCTATCCTATCCTATCCTCTATCCTATCCTATCCTCTATCCTATCCTATCCTCTATCCTATCCTATCCTCTATCCTATCCTATCTTCTATCCTACCCTATCATCTATCCTATCATATCCCCTATCCTATCCTCTATCCTATCGTATCCTCTATCCTATCCTATCTTCTATCCTATCCTATCCTCTATGCTATCAAATCCCCTATCCTATCCTCTATCCTATCCTATCCTGTATCATACCCAATCCTCTATCCTATCCTATCATCTATCCTCAAGTCTATCCTTTCCTGTATCCTATCCAATCCTCTATCCTATCCATTCCTCTATCCTATCATATCCTCTATCCTATAATATCCTCTATCCTATCCTATCCTCTATCCAATCCTCTATCCTATCCTATCCTCTATCCTATCCTATCCTCTATCCTATCGTATCCTCTATCCTATCCTATCTTCTATCCTATCCTATCCTCTATCGTATCAAATCCCCTATCCTATCCTCTATCCTATCCTATCCTGTATCCTATCCAATCCTCTAACCTATCCTTTCATCTATCCTCAAAACTATCCGTTCCTGGATCCTATCCAATCCTCTATCCTATCCTATCCTCTATCCTATCCTATCCTCTATCCTATCCTATCCTCTATCCTATCCTATCCTCTATGCTATCCTATCCTCTATCCTATCCTATCCTCTATCCTATCCTATGCTCTATCCTATCCTATCGTCTATCCTATCCTCTATCCTATCCTCTCCTCTATCCTATCCTATCCTCTATTCTATCCTATCCTCTATCATATCCTGTCCTCCATCCTATCCTATCCTCTATCCTATCCTATCCTCTATCCTATCCTATCCACTATCCTATCCTATCTTCTATCCTATCCTATCCTCTATCCTATCAAATCCCCTATCCTATCCTCTATCCTATCCTATCTTGTATCCTATCCAATCCTCTATCCTATTCTATCCTCTATCCTATCTTATCCTCTATCCTATCCTATCTTCTATCCTACCCTATCATCTATCCTATCAAATCCCCTATCCTATCCTCTATCCTATCGTATCCTCTATCCTATCCTATCTTCTATCCTATCCTATCCTCTATCCTATCAAATCCCCTATCCTATCCTCTATCCTATCCTCTATCCTCTAACCTATCCTATCCTCTATCCTATCCTATCCTCTATCCTATCCTATCCTCTATCCTATCCTATCCTCTATCCTATCCTATCCTCTATCCTATCCTATCCTCTATCCTATCCTATCCTCTATCCTACCCTATTCTCTATCCTATCTTATCCTCTATCCTATCCTATCCTCTATCCTACCCTATCCTCTATCCTATCCTATGCTCTATCCTATCCTATCCTCTATCCTATCTTATCCTCTATCCTATCCTATCCTCTATCCTACCCTATCCTCTATCCTATCCTATGCTCTATCCTATCCTATCGTCTATCCTATCCTCTATCCTATCCTATCCTCTATCCTATCCTATCCTCTATCCTATCCTATCCTCTATTCTATCCTATCCTCTATCCTATCCTATCCTCTATCCTCTATCCTATCCTATACTCTATCCTATCCTATCCTCTATCCTACCCTATCCTCTATCCTATCCTATCCTCTATCCTATCCTATCTTCTATCCTATCCTATCCTCTATCCTATCAAATCCTCTATCCTATCCTCTATCCTATCCTATCCTGTATCCTATCCAATCCTCAATCCTATCCTATCATCTATCCTCTATCCTATCCAATCCTCTATCCTATCCATTCCTCTGTCCTATCATATCATCTATCCTATAATATCCTCTATCCTATCCTATCCTCTATCCAATCCTCTATCGTATCCTATCCTCTATCCTATCCTATCCTCTATCCGATCCTATCTTCTATCCTATCCTATCCTCTATCCTATAATATCCTCTATCCTATCCTATCCTCTATCCAATCCTCTATCCTATCCTATCCTCTATCCTATCCTATCCTCTATCCTATCCTATCCTCTATCCTATCCTATCCTCTATCCTATCCTATCTTCTATCCTATCCTATCCTCTATCCTATCAAATCCCCTATCCTGTCCTCTATCCTATCCTCTCCTCTATCCTATCCTATCCTCTATCCTATCCTATCCTCTATCCTATCCTATCGTCTATCCTATCCTATCCTCTATCCTCTAACCTATCCTATCCTCTATCCTATCCAATCCTCTATCCTATCCTATCCTCTATCCTATCCTATCCTCTATCCTATCCTATCCTCTATCCTATCCTATCCTCTATCCTACCCTATTCTCTATCCTATCTTATCCTCTATCCTATCCTATCCTCTATCCTACCCTATCCTCTATCCTATCCTATGCTCTATCCTATCCTATCCTCTATCCTATCTTATCCTCTATCCTATCCTATCCTCTATCCTACCCTATCCTCTATCCTATCCTATCCTCTATCCTATCCTATCCTCTATCCTACCCTATCCTCTATCCTATCCTATGCTCTATCCTATCCTATCGTCTATCCTTTCCTCTATCCTATCCTATCCTCTATCCTATCCTATCCTCTATCCTATCCTATCCTCTATCCTATCCTATCCTCTATCCTATCCTATCCTCTAACCTATCCTATCCTCTATCCTATCCTATCCTCTATCCTATCCTATCCTCTAACCTATCCTATCCTCTATCCTATCCTATCCTCTATCCTATCCTATCCTCTATCCTATCCTATCCTCTATCCTATCCTATCCTCTATCCTATCCTATCCTCTATCCTATCCTATCCTCTATCCTACCCTATTCTCTATCCTATCTTATCCTCTATCCTATCCTATCCTCTATCCTACCCTATCCTCTATCCTATCCTATGCTCTATCCTATCCTATCCTCTATCCTATCCTATCCTCTATCCTACCCTATCCTCTATCCTATCCTATCCTCTATCCTATCCTATCCTCTATTCTATCCTATCCTCTATCCTATCCTATCCTCTATCCTCTATCCTATCCTATACTCTATCCTATCCTATCCTCTATCCTACCCTATCCTCTATCCTATCCTATCCTCTATCCTATCCTATCTTCTATCCTATCCTATCCTCTATCCTATCAAATCCTCTATCCTATCCTCTATCCTATCCTATCCTGTATCCTATCCAATCCTCAATCCTATCCTATCATCTATCCTCTATCCTATCCAATCCTCTATCCTATCCATTCCTCTGTCCTATCATATCCTCTATCCTATAATATCCTCTATCCTATCCTATCCTCTATCCAATCCTCTATCCTATCCTATCCTCTATCCTATCCTATCCTCTATCCGATCCTATCTTCTATCCTATCCTATCCTCTATCCTATAATATCCTCTATCCTATCCTATCCTCTATCCAATCCTCTATCCTATCCTATCCTCTATCCTATCCTATCCTCTATCCTATCCTATCCTCTATCCTATCCTATCCTCTATCCTATCCTATCCTCTATCCTATTATATCTTCTATCCTATCCTATCCTCTATCCTATCAAATCCCCTATCCTGTCCTCTATCCTATCCTCTCCTCTATCCTATCCTATCCTCTATCCTATCCTATCCTCTATCCTATCCTATCGTCTATCCTATCCTATCCTCTATCCTCTAACCTATCCTATCCTCTATCCTATCCTATCCTCTATCCTATCCTATCCTCTATCCTATCCTATCCTCTATCCTATCCTATCCTCTATCCTACCCTATTCTCTATCCTATCTTATCCTCTATCCTATCCTATCCTCTATCCTACCCTATCCTCTATCCTATCCTATGCTCTATCCTATCCTATCCTCTATCCTATCTTATCCTCTATCCTATCCTATCCTCTATCCTACCCTATCCTCTATCCTATCCTATGCTCTATCCTATCCTATCGTCTATCCTATCCTCTATCCTATCCTATCCTCTATCCTATCCTATCCTCTATCCTACCCTATCCTCTATCCTATCCTATGCTCTATCCTATCCTATCGTCTATCCTATCCTCTATCCTATCCTATCCTCTATCCTATCCTATCCTCTATCCTATCCTATCCTCTATTCTATCCTATCCTCTATCCTATCCTATCCTCTATCCTATCCTATCCTCTATCCTATCCTATCCTCTATCCTCTATCCTATCCTATACTCTATCCTATCCTATCCTCTATCCTACCCTATCCTCTATCCTATCCTATCCTCTATCCTATCCTATCTTCTATCCTATCCTATCCTCTATCCTATCAAATCCCCTATCCCATCCTCTATCCTATCCTATCCTGTATCCTATCCAATCCTCAATCCTATCCTATCATCTATCCTCTATCCTATCCAATCCTCTATCCTATCCATTCCTCTGTCCTATCATATCCTCGATCCTATAATATCCTCTATCCTATCCTATCCTCTATCCAATCCTCTATCCTATCCTATCCTCTATCCTATCCTATCCTCTATCCGATCCTATCTTCTATCCTATCCTATCCTCTATCCTATAATATCCTCTATCCTATCCTATCCTCTATCCAATCCTCTATCCTATCCTATCCTCTATCCTATCCTATCCTCTATCCTATCCTATCCTCTATCCTATCCTATCCTCTATCCTATCCTGTCTTCTATCCTACCCTATCATCTATCCTATCATATCCCCTATCCTATCCTCTATCCTATCGTATCCTCTATCCTATCCTATCTTCTATCCTATCCTATCCTCTATCCTATCAAATCCCCTATCCTATCCTCTATCCTATCCTATCCTGTATCATACCCAATCCTCTATCCTATCCTATCATCTATCCTCAAGTCTATCCTTTCCTGTATCCTATCCAATCCTCTATCATACCCTATCATCTATCCTCAATCCTATCCTTTCCTGTATCCTATCCAATCCTCAAGTCTATCCTTTCCTGTATCCTATCCAATCCTCTATCCTATCAAATGCCCTATCCTATCCTCTATCCTATCCTTTCCTGTATCCTATCCAATCCTCTATCCTATCAAATGCCCTATCCTATCCTCTATCCTATCCTATCCTGTATCCTATCCAATCCTCTATCCTATCCTATCATCTATCCTCAAGTCTATCCTTTCCTGTATCCTATCCAATCCTCTATCCTATCCTATCCTCTATCCTATCGTATCCTCTATCCTATCCTATCTTCTATCCTATCCTATCCTCTATCCTATCAAATCCCCTATCCTATCCTCTATCCTATCCTATCCTAACTTCTATCCTATCCTATCCTCTATCCTATCCTATCCTCTATCCTATCCGATCCTCTATCCTATCCTATCCTCTATCCTATCCTATCCTCTATCCTATCCTATCCTCTATCCTCTATCCTCTATCCTCTATCCTATCCTATCCTCTATCCTATCCTATCCTCTATCCTATCCTATCCTCTATCCTATCCTATCCTCTATCCTATCCTATCCTCTATCCTATCCTATCCTATCCTCTATCATCTATCCTCTATCCTCTATCCTATCCTATCCTCTATCCTATCCTATCCTCTATCCTATCCTATCCTCTATCCTATCCTATCCTCTATCCGATCCTATCCTCTATCCTATCCTATCCTCTATCCTATCCTATCGTCTATCCTATCCTATCCTCTATCCTATCCTATCCTCTATCCTATCCTATCCTCTATCCTATCCTCTATCCTATCCTATCCTCTATCCTATCCTATCCTCTATCCTATCCTATCCTCTATCCTATCCTATCCTCTATCCTATCCTATCCTCTATCCTATCCTATCCTCTATCCTATCAAATCCCCAGTCCTATCCTCTATCCTATCCTATCCTGTATCCTATCCAATCCTCTATCCTATCCTATCATCTATCCTCAAGTCTATCCTTTCCTGTATCCTATCCAATCCGCTATCCTACCCTATGCTCTATCCTATTCTATCCAATCCCCTATCCTGTGCTCTATCCTATCCTATCCTGTATCCTATCCTATCCTCTATCCTATCGTATCCTCTATCCTATCCTATCCTCTATCCTATGCTATCCTCTATCCTATGCTATCCTCTATCCTATCCTATCCTCTATCCTATCAAATCCCCAGTCCTATCCTCTATCCTATCCTATCCTCTATCCTATCCTATCCTCTATCCTATCCTATCCTCTATCCTATCCTATCCTCTATTCTATCCTATCCTCTATCCTATCCTATCCTCTATCCTATCCTATCCTCTATCCTATCCTATCTTCTATCCTATCCTATCCTCTATCCTATCAAATCCCCTATCCCATCCTCTATCCTATCCTATCCTCTATCCTATCCTATCCTCTATCCTATCCTATCCTCTATCCTATCCTATCCTCTATCCTATCCTATCCTCTATCCTACCCTATTCTCTATCCTATCTTATCCTCTATCCTATCCTATCCTCTATCCTACCCTATCCTCTATCCTATCCTATGCTCTATCCTATCCTATCCTCTATCCTATCTTATCCTCTATCCTATCCTATCCTCTATCCTACCCTATCCTCTATCCTATCCTATCCTCTATCCTATCCTATCCTCTATTCTATCCTATCCTCTATCCTATCCTATCCTCTATCCTCTATCCTATCCTATACTCTATCCTATCCTATCCTCTATCCTACCCTATCCTCTATCCTATCCTATCCTCTATCCTATCCTATCTTCTATCCTATCCTATCCTCTATCCTATCAAATCCTCTATCCTATCCTCTATCCTATCCTATCCTGTATCCTATCCAATCCTCAATCCTATCCTATCATCTATCCTCTATCCTATCCAATCCTCTATCCTATCCATTCCTCTGTCCTATCATATCCTCTATCCTATAATATCCTCTATCCTATCCTATCCTCTATCCAATCCTCTATCCTATCCTATCCTCTATCCTATCCTATCCTCTATCCGATCCTA
Organism: Halictus rubicundus; assembly: GCF_050948215.1. Classification (NCBI taxonomy): domain Eukaryota; kingdom Metazoa; phylum Arthropoda; class Insecta; order Hymenoptera; family Halictidae; genus Halictus; species Halictus rubicundus. Next base: position 321,615 of record NW_027488804.1, read on the forward strand.
TCTTCTATCCTATCCTATCCTCTATCCTATAATATCCTCTATCCTATCCTATCCTCTATCCAATCCTCTATCCTATCCTATCCTCTATCCTATCCTATCCTCTATCCTATCCTATCCTCTATCCTATCCTATCCTCTATCCTATCCTATCCTCTATCCTATTATATCTTCTATCCTATCCTATCCTCTATCCTATCAAATCCCCTATCCTGTCCTCTATCCTATCCTCTCCTCTATCCTATCCTATCCTCTATCCTATCCTATCCTCTATCCTATCCTATCGTCTATCCTATCCTATCCTCTATCCTCTAACCTATCCTATCCTCTATCCTATCCTATCCTCTATCCTATCCTATCCTCTATCCTATCCTATCCTCTATCCTATCCTATCCTCTATCCTACCCTATTCTCTATCCTATCTTATCCTCTATCCTATCCTATCCTCTATCCTACCCTATCCTCTATCCTATCCTATGCTCTATCCTATCCTATCCTCTATCCTATCTTATCCTCTATCCTATCCTATCCTCTATCCTACCCTATCCTCTATCCTATCCTATGCTCTATCCTATCCTATCGTCTATCCTATCCTCTATCCTATCCTATCCTCTATCCTATCCTATCCTCTATCCTACCCTATCCTCTATCCTATCCTATGCTCTATCCTATCCTATCGTCTATCCTATCCTCTATCCTATCCTATCCTCTATCCTATCCTATCCTCTATCCTATCCTATCCTCTATTCTATCCTATCCTCTATCCTATCCTATCCTCTATCCTATCCTATCCTCTATCCTATCCTATCCTCTATCCTCTATCCTATCCTATACTCTATCCTATCCTATCCTCTATCCTACCCTATCCTCTATCCTATCCTATCCTCTATCCTATCCTATCTTCTATCCTATCCTATCCTCTATCCTATCAAATCCCCTATCCCATCCTCTATCCTATCCTATCCTGTATCCTATCCAATCCTCAATCCTATCCTATCATCTATCCTCTATCCTATCCAATCCTCTATCCTATCCATTCCTCTGTCCTATCATATCCTCGATCCTATAATATCCTCTATCCTATCCTATCCTCTATCCAATCCTCTATCCTATCCTATCCTCTATCCTATCCTATCCTCTATCCGATCCTATCTTCTATCCTATCCTATCCTCTATCCTATAATATCCTCTATCCTATCCTATCCTCTATCCAATCCTCTATCCTATCCTATCCTCTATCCTATCCTATCCTCTATCCTATCCTATCCTCTATCCTATCCTATCCTCTATCCTATCCTGTCTTCTATCCTACCCTATCATCTATCCTATCATATCCCCTATCCTATCCTCTATCCTATCGTATCCTCTATCCTATCCTATCTTCTATCCTATCCTATCCTCTATCCTATCAAATCCCCTATCCTATCCTCTATCCTATCCTATCCTGTATCATACCCAATCCTCTATCCTATCCTATCATCTATCCTCAAGTCTATCCTTTCCTGTATCCTATCCAATCCTCTATCATACCCTATCATCTATCCTCAATCCTATCCTTTCCTGTATCCTATCCAATCCTCAAGTCTATCCTTTCCTGTATCCTATCCAATCCTCTATCCTATCAAATGCCCTATCCTATCCTCTATCCTATCCTTTCCTGTATCCTATCCAATCCTCTATCCTATCAAATGCCCTATCCTATCCTCTATCCTATCCTATCCTGTATCCTATCCAATCCTCTATCCTATCCTATCATCTATCCTCAAGTCTATCCTTTCCTGTATCCTATCCAATCCTCTATCCTATCCTATCCTCTATCCTATCGTATCCTCTATCCTATCCTATCTTCTATCCTATCCTATCCTCTATCCTATCAAATCCCCTATCCTATCCTCTATCCTATCCTATCCTAACTTCTATCCTATCCTATCCTCTATCCTATCCTATCCTCTATCCTATCCGATCCTCTATCCTATCCTATCCTCTATCCTATCCTATCCTCTATCCTATCCTATCCTCTATCCTCTATCCTCTATCCTCTATCCTATCCTATCCTCTATCCTATCCTATCCTCTATCCTATCCGATCCTCTATCCTATCCTATCCTCTATCCTATCCTATCCTCTATCCTATCCTATCCTATCCTCTATCATCTATCCTCTATCCTCTATCCTATCCTATCCTCTATCCTATCCTATCCTCTATCCTATCCTATCCTCTATCCTATCCTATCCTCTATCCGATCCTATCCTCTATCCTATCCTATCCTCTATCCTATCCTATCGTCTATCCTATCCTATCCTCTATCCTATCCTATCCTCTATCCTATCCTATCCTCTATCCTATCCTCTATCCTATCCTATCCTCTATCCTATCCTATCCTCTATCCTATCCTATCCTCTATCCTATCCTATCCTCTATCCTATCCTATCCTCTATCCTATCCTATCCTCTATCCTATCAAATCCCCAGTCCTATCCTCTATCCTATCCTATCCTGTATCCTATCCAATCCTCTATCCTATCCTATCATCTATCCTCAAGTCTATCCTTTCCTGTATCCTATCCAATCCGCTATCCTACCCTATGCTCTATCCTATTCTATCCAATCCCCTATCCTGTGCTCTATCCTATCCTATCCTGTATCCTATCCTATCCTCTATCCTATCGTATCCTCTATCCTATCCTATCCTCTATCCTATGCTATCCTCTATCCTATGCTATCCTCTATCCTATCCTATCCTCTATCCTATCAAATCCCCAGTCCTATCCTCTATCCTATCCTATCCTCTATCCTATCCTATCCTCTATCCTATCCTATCCTCTATCCTATCCTATCCTCTATTCTATCCTATCCTCTATCCTATCCTATCCTCTATCCTATCCTATCCTCTATCCTATCCTATCTTCTATCCTATCCTATCCTCTATCCTATCAAATCCCCTATCCCATCCTCTATCCTATCCTATCCTGTATCCTATCCAATCCTCAATCCTATCCTATCATCTATCCTCTATCCTATCCAATCCTCTATCCTATCCATTCCTCTGTCCTATCATATCCTCGATCCTATAATATCCTCTATCCTATCCTATCCTCTATCCAATCCTCTATCCTATCCGATCCTCTATCCTATCCTATCCTCTATCCTATCCTATCCTCTATCCTATCCTATCCTATCCTCTATCATCTATCCTCTATCCTCTATCCTATCCTATCCTCTATCCTATCCTATCCTCTATCCTATCCTATCCTCTATCCTATCCTATCCTCTATCCGATCCTATCCTCTATCCTATCCTATCCTCTATCCTATCCTATCGTCTATCCTATCCTATCCTCTATCCTATCCTATCCTCTATCCTATCCTATCCTCTATCCTATCCTCTATCCTATCCTATCCTCTATCCTATCCTATCCTCTATCCTATCCTATCCTCTATCCTATCCTATCCTCTATCCTATCCTATCCTCTATCCTATCCTATCCTCTATCCTATCAAATCCCCAGTCCTATCCTCTATCCTATCCTATCCTGTATCCTATCCAATCCTCTATCCTATCCTATCATCTATCCTCAAGTCTATCCTTTCCTGTATCCTATCCAATCCGCTATCCTACCCTATGCTCTATCCTATTCTATCCAATCCCCTATCCTGTGCTCTATCCTATCCTATCCTGTATCCTATCCTATCCTCTATCCTATCGTATCCTCTATCCTATCCTATCCTCTATCCTATGCTATCCTCTATCCTATGCTATCCTCTATCCTATCCTATCCTCTATCCTATCAAATCCCCAGTCCTATCCTCTATCCTATCCTATCCTGTATCCTATCCAATCCTCTATCCTATCCTATCATCTATCATACCCTATCATCTATCCTCAATCCTATCCTTTCCTGTATCCTATCCAATCCTCAAGTCTATCCTTTCCTGTATCCTATCCAATCCTCTATCCTATCAAATGCCCTATCCTACCCTCTATCCTATCCTATCCTGTATCCTATCCAATCCTCTATCCTATCCTATCCGCTATCCTATCCGATCCTCTATCCTATCCTATCCTCTATCCTATCCTATCCTCTATCCTATCCTATCCTCTATCCTCTATCCTCTATCCTATCCTATCCTCTATCCTATCCTATCCTCTATCCTGTCCTATCCTCTATCCGATCCTATCCTCTATCCTATCCTATCCTCTATCCTATCCTATCGTCTATCCTATCCTATCCTCTATCCTATCCTGTCCTCTATCCTATCCTATCCTCTATCCTATCCTATCGTCTATCCTATCCTCTATCCTATCCTATCCTCTATCCTATCCGATCCTCTATCCTATCCTATCCTCTATCCTATCCTATCCTCTATCCTATCCTATCCTCTATCCTCTATCCTCTATCCTTTATCCTATCCTATCCTCTATCCTATCCTATCCTCTATCCTATCTTATCCTCTATCCTATCCTATCCTCTATCCTACCCTATCCTCTATCCTATCCTATCCTCTATCCTATCCTATCCTCTATTCTATCCTATCCTCTATCCTATCCTATCCTCTATCCTCTATCCTATCCTATACTCTATCCTATCCTATCCTCTATCCTACCCTATCCTCTATCCTATCCTATCCTCTATCCTATCCTATCTTCTATCCTATCCTATCCTCTATCCTATCAAATCCTCTATCCTATCCTCTATCCTATCCTATCCTGTATCCTATCCAATCCTCAATCCTATCCTATCATCTATCCTCTATCCTATCCAATCCTCTATCCTATCCATTCCTCTGTCCTATCATATCCTCTATCCTATAATATCATCTATCCTATCCTATCCTCTATCCAATCCTCTATCCTATCCTATCCTCTATCCTATCCTATCCTCTATCCGATCCTATCTTCTATCCTATCCTATCCTCTATCCTATAATATCCTCTATCCTATCCTATCCTCTATCCAATCCTCTATCCTATCCTATCCTCTATCCTATCCTATCCTCTATCCTATCCTATCCTCTATCCTATCCTATCCTCTATCCTATCCTATCCTCTATCCTATTATATCTTCTATCCTATCCTATCCTCTATCCTATCAAATCCCCTATCATGTCCTCTATCCTATCCTCTCCTCTATCCTATCCTATCCTCTATCCTATCCTATCCTCTATCCTATCCTATCGTCTATCCTATCCTATCCTCTATCCTCTAACCTATCCTATCCTCTATCCTATCCTATCCTCTATCCTATCCTATCCTCTATCCTATCCTATCCTCTATCCTATCCTATCCTCTATCCTACCCTATTCTCTATCCTATCTTATCCTCTATCCTATCCTATCCTCTATCCTACCCTATCCTCTATCCTATCCTATGCTCTATCCTATCCTATCCTCTATCCTATCTTATCCCCTATCCTATCCTATCCTCTATCCTACCCTATCCTCTATCCTATCCTATGCTCTATCCTATCCTATCGTCTATCCTATCCTCTATCCTATCCTATCCTCTATCCTATCCTATCCTCTATCCTACCCTATCCTCTATCCTATCCTATGCTCTATCCTATCCTATCGTCTATCCTATCCTCTATCCTATCCTATCCTCTATCCTATCCTATCCTCTATCCTATCCTATCCTCTATTCTATCCTATCCTCTATCCTATCCTATCCTCTATCCTATCCTATCCTCTATCCTATCCTATCCTCTATCCTCTATCCTATCCTATACTCTATCCTATCCTATCCTCTATCCTACCCTATCCTCTATCCTATCCTATCCTCTATCCTATCCTATCTTCTATCCTATCCTATCCTCTATCCTATCAAATCCCCTATCCCATCCTCTATCCTATCCTATCCTGTATCCTATCCAATCCTCAATCCTATCCTATCATCTATCCTCTATCCTATCCAATCCTCTATCCTATCCATTCCTCTGTCCTATCATATCCTCGATCCTATAATATCCTCTATCCTATCCTATCCTCTATCCAATCCTCTATCCTATCCTATCCTCTATCCTATCCTATCCTCTATCCGATCCTATCTTCTATCCTATCCTATCCTCTATCCTATAATATCCTCTATCCTATCCTATCCTCTATCCAATCCTCTATCCTATCCTATCCTCTATCCTATCCTATCCTCTATCCTATCCTATCCTCTATCCTATCCTATCCTCTATCCTATCCTGTCTTCTATCCTACCCTATCATCTATCCTATCATATCCCCTATCCTATCCTCTATCCTATCGTATCCTCTATCCTATCCTATCTTCTATCCTATCCTATCCTCTATCCTATCAAATCCCCTATCCTATCCTCTATCCTATCCTATCCTGTATCATACCCAATCCTCTATCCTATCCTATCATCTATCCTCAAGTCTATCCTTTCCTGTATCCTATCCAATCCTCTATCATACCCTATCATCTATCCTCAATCCTATCCTTTCCTGTATCCTATCCAATCCTCAAGTCTATCCTTTCCTGTATCCTATCCAATCCTCTATCCTATCAAATGCCCTATCCTATCCTCTATCCTATCCTTTCCTGTATCCTATCCAATCCTCTATCCTATCAAATGCCCTATCCTATCCTCTATCCTATCCTATCCTGTATCCTATCCAATCCTCTATCCTATCCTATCATCTATCCTCAAGTCTATCCTTTCCTGTATCCTATCCAATCCTCTATCCTATCCTATCCTCTATCCTATCGTATCCTCTATCCTATCCTATCTTCTATCCTATCCTATCCTCTATCCTATCAAATCCCCTATCCTATCCTCTATCCTATCCTATCCTAACTTCTATCCTATCCTATCCTCTATCCTATCCTATCCTCTATCCTATCCGATCCTCTATCCTATCCTATCCTCTATCCTATCCTATCCTCTATCCTATCCTATCCTCTATCCTCTATCCTCTATCCTCTATCCTATCCTATCCTCTATCCTATCCTATCCTCTATCCTATCCGATCCTCTATCCTATCCTATCCTCTATCCTATCCTATCCTCTATCCTATCCTATCCTATCCTCTATCATCTATCCTCTATCCTCTATCCTATCCTATCCTCTATCCTATCCTATCCTCTATCCTATCCTATCCTCTATCCTATCCTATCCTCTATCCGATCCTATCCTCTATCCTATCCTATCCTCTATCCTATCCTATCGTCTATCCTATCCTATCCTCTATCCTATCCTATCCTCTATCCTATCCTATCCTCTATCCTATCCTCTATCCTATCCTATCCTCTATCCTATCCTATCCTCTATCCTATCCTATCCTCTATCCTATCCTATCCTCTATCCTATCCTATCCTCTATCCTATCCTATCCTCTATCCTATCAAATCCCCAGTCCTATCCTCTATCCTATCCTATCCTGTATCCTATCCAATCCTCTATCCTATCCTATCATCTATCCTCAAGTCTATCCTTTCCTGTATCCTATCCAATCCGCTATCCTACCCTATGCTCTATCCTATTCTATCCAATCCCCTATCCTGTGCTCTATCCTATCCTATCCTGTATCCTATCCTATCCTCTATCCTATCGTATCCTCTATCCTATCCTATCCTCTATCCTATGCTATCCTCTATCCTATGCTATCCTCTATCCTATCCTATCCTCTATCCTATCAAATCCCCAGTCCTATCCTCTATCCTATCCTATCCTGTATCCTATCCAATCCTCTATCCTATCCTATCATCTATCATACCCTAACATCTATCCTCAATCCTATCCTTTCCTGTATCCTATCCAATCCTCAAGTCTATCCTTTCCTGTATCCTATCCAATCCTCTATCCTATCAAATGCCCTATCCTACCCTCTATCCTATCCTATCCTGTATCCTATCCAATCCTCTATCCTATCCTATCCGCTATCCTATCCGATCCTCTATCCTATCCTATCCTCTATCCTATCCTATCCTCTATCCTATCCTATCCTCTATCCTCTATCCTCTATCCTATCCTATCCTCTATCCTATCCTATCCTCTATCCTGTCCTATCCTCTATCCGATCCTATCCTCTATCCTATCCTATCCTCTATCCTATCCTATCGTCTATCCTATCCTATCCTCTATCCTATCCTGTCCTCTATCCTATCCTATCCTCTATCCTATCCTATCGTCTATCCTATCCTCTATCCTATCCTATCCTCTATCCTATCCGATCCTCTATCCTATCCTATCCTCTATCCTATCCTATCCTCTATCCTATCCTATCCTCTATCCTCTATCCTCTATCCTTTATCCTATCCTATCCTCTATCCTATCCTATCCTCTATCCTACCCTATCCTCTATCCGATCCTATCCTCTATCCTATCCTATCCTCTATCCTATCCTATCGTCTATCCTATCCTATCCTCTATCCTATCCTATCCTCTATCCTATCCTATCCTCTATCCTATCCTCTATCCTATCCTATCCTCTATCCTATCCTATCCTCTATCCTATCCTATCCTCTATCCTATCCTATCCTCTATCCTATCCTATCCTCTATCCTATCCTATCCTCTATCCTATCCTATCCTCTATCCTATCCTATCCTCTATCCTATCAAATCCCCAGTCCTATCCTCTATCCTATCCTATCCTGTATCCTATCCAATCCTCTATCCTATCCTATCATCTATCCTCAAGTCTATCCTTTCCTGTATCCTATCCAATCCGCTATCCTACCCTATCCTCTATCCTATTCTATCCAATCCCCTATCCTGTGCTCTATCCTATCCTATCCTGTATCCTATCCTATCCTCTATCCTATCGTATCCTCTATCCTATCCTATCTTCTATCCTATCCTATCCTCTATCCTATCTTCTATCCTATCCTATCCTCTATCCTATCAAATCCCCTATCCTATCCTCTATCCTATCCTATCCTCTATCCTATCCTATCCCTTATCCTATCCTATCCTCTATCCTATCCAATCCTCTATCATACCCTATCATCTATCCTCAATCCTATCCTTTCATGTATCCTATCCAATCCTCAAGTCTATCCTTTCCTGTATCCTATCCAATCCTCTATCCTATCAAATGCCCTATCCTATCCTCTATCCTATCCTATCCTGTATCCTATCCAATCCTCTATCCTATCCTATCATCTATCCTCAAGTCTATCCTTTCCTGTATCCTATCCAATCCTCTATCCTATCCTATCCTCTATCCTATCGTATCCTCTATCCTATCCTATCTTGTATCCTATCATATCCTCTATCCTATCAAATCCCCTATCCTATCCTCTATCCTATCCTATCCTCTATCCTATCCTAACTTCTATCCTATCCTATCCTCTATCCTATCCTATCCTCTATCCTATCCGATCCTCTATCCTATCCTATCCTCTATCCTATCCTATCCTCTATCGTATCCTATCCTCTATCCTATCCTATCCTCTATCCTCTATCCTATCCTATCCTCTATCCTATCCTATCCTATCCTCTATCCGATCCAATCCTCTATCCTATCCTATCCTCTATCCCATCCTATCGTCTATCCTATACTATCCTCTATCCTATCCTATCCTTCATCCTATCCTATCGTCTATCCTATCCTCTATCCTATCCTATCCTGTATCCTATCCAATCCTCTATCCTATCCTATCATCTATCCTCAACTCTATCCTTTCCTGTATCCTATCCAATCCGCTATCCTATCCTATCCTCTATCCTATCCTATCCAATCCCCTATCCTATCCTCTATCCTATCCTACCCTCTATAATATCGTATACTCTATCATATCCTATCCTCTATCCTATAATATCATCTATCCGTTCCTATTCTCTATCCTAACCTATTCTCTATCCTATCCTCTATCCAATCCTCTATCCTATCCTATCCTCTATCCTATCCTGTCCTCTATCCTATCCTATCCTCTATCCTATCCTATCTTCTATCCGATCCTATCCTCTATCCTATCCTATGTTCTATCCTACCCTATCATCTATCCTATCAAATCCCCTATCCTATTCTCTATCCTATCCTATCCTCTATCCTATCCTATCCTCTATCCTATCCTATCCTCTATCCTATCCTATCCTCTATCCTATCGTATCCTCTATCCTATCCTATCTTCTATCCTATCCTATCCTCTATCCTATCAAATCCCCTATCCTATCCTCTATCCTATCCTATCCTGTATCATATCCACTCCTCTATCCTATCCTATCATCTATCCTCAAGTCTATCCTATCCTGTATCCTATCCAATCCTCTATCCTATCCTATCCTCTATCTTATCGTATCCTCTATCCTATCCTATCTTCTATCCTATCCTATCCTCTATCCTATCAAATCCCGTATCCTATCCTCTATCCTATCCTATCCTCTATCCTATAATATCCTCTATCCTATCCTATCCTCTATCCAATCCTCTATCCTATCCTATCCTCTATCCTATCCTATCCTCTATCCTATCCTATCTTCTATCCTATCCTATCCTCTATCCTATCAAATCCCCTATCCTATCCTCTATCCTATCCTATCCTGTATCATATCCACTCCTCTATCCTATCCTATCATCTATCCTCAATCCTATCCTTTCCTGTATCCTATCCAATCCTCTATCCTATAATATCCTCTATCCTATCTTATCCTCTATCCTATCCTATCGTCTATCCTATCCTATCCTCTATCCTATCATCTATCTTATCCTCTATCCTATCGTCTATCCTATCCTATCCTCTATCCTATCCTATCCTCTATCCTATCCTATCCTCTATCCTATCCTATCCTCTATCATATCCTATCCTCTATCCTATCCTATCTTCTATCCTATCCTATCCTCTATCCTATCAAATCCCCTATCCTATCCTCTATCCTATCCTATCCTGTATCCTATCCAATCCTCAATCCTATCCTATCATCTATCCTCTATCCTATCCAATCCTCTATCCTATCCATTCCTCTATCCTATCCAATCCTCTATCCTATCCATTCCTCTATCCTATCCTATCCTCTATCCAATCCTCTATCCTATCCTATCCTCTATCCTATCCTATCCTCCATCCTATCCTATCCTCTATCCTCTATCCTATCCTCTATCCTATCCTATCCTCTATCATCTATCCTAACCTATCCTCTATCCTATCCTATCCTCTATCCTATCCTATCCTCTATCCGATCCTATCCTCTATCCTATCCTATCCTCTATGCTATCCTATCCTCTATCCTATCCTATCCACTATCCTATCCTATCCTGTATCCTATCCTATCCTCTATCCTATCCTATGCTCTATCCTATCCTATCGTCTATCCTATCCTCTATCCTCTCCTCTCCTATATCCTATCCTATCCTCTACCCTATCCTATCCTCTATCATATCCTGTCCTCTATCCTATCCTATCCTCTATCCTATCCTATCCTCTATCCTACCCTATCCTCTATCCTATCCTATGCTCTATCCTATCCTATCGTCTATCCTATCCTCTATCCTATCCTATCCTCTATCCTATCCTATCCTCTATCCTATCCTATCTTCTATCCTATCCTATCCTCTAGGCTATCAAATCCCCTATCCTATCCTCTATCCTATCCTATCCTCCATCCTATCCTATCCTCTATCCTCTATCCTATCCTCTATCCTATCCTATCCTCTATCATCTATCCTAACCTATCCTCTATCCTATCCTATCCTCTATCCTATCCTATCCTCTATCCTATCCTATCCTCTATCCTATCCTATCCTCTATCCTATCCTATCCTCTATCCTATCCTATCCTCTATCCTATCCTATCCTCTATCCTATCCTATCCTCTATCCTATCAAATCCCCAGTCCTATCCTCTATCCTATCCTATCCTGTATCCTATCCAATCCTCTATCCTATCCTATCATCTATCCTCAAGTCTATCCTTTCCTGTATCCTATCCAATCCGCTATCCTACCCTATCCTCTATCCTATTCTATCCAATCCCCTATCCTGTGCTCTATCCTATCCTATCCTGTATCCTATCCTATCCTCTATCCTATCGTATCCTCTATCCTATCCTATCTTCTATCCTATCCTATCCTCTATCCTATCTTCTATCCTATCCTATCCTCTATCCTATCAAATCCCCTATCCTATCCTCTATCCTATCCTATCCTCTATCCTATCCTATCCCTTATCCTATCCTATCCTCTATCCTATCCAATCCTCTATCATACCCTATCATCTATCCTCAATCCTATCCTTTCATGTATCCTATCCAATCCTCAAGTCTATCCTTTCCTGTATCCTATCCAATCCTCTATCCTATCAAATGCCCTATCCTATCCTCTATCCTATCCTATCCTGTATCCTATCCAATCCTCTATCCTATCCTATCATCTATCCTCAAGTCTATCCTTTCCTGTATCCTATCCAATCCTCTATCCTATCCTATCCTCTATCCTATCGTATCCTCTATCCTATCCTATCTTGTATCCTATCATATCCTCTATCCTATCAAATCCCCTATCCTATCCTCTATCCTATCCTATCCTCTATCCTATCCTAACTTCTATCCTATCCTATCCTCTATCCTATCCTATCCTCTATCCTATCCGATCCTCTATCCTATCCTATCCTCTATCCTATCCTATCCTCTATCGTATCCTATCCTCTATCCTATCCTATCCTCTATCCTCTATCCTATCCTATCCTCTATCCTATCCTATCCTATCCTCTATCCGATCCAATCCTCTATCCTATCCTATCCTCTATCCCATCCTATCGTCTATCCTATACTATCCTCTATCCTATCCTATCCTTCATCCTATCCTATCGTCTATCCTATCCTCTATCCTATCCTATCCTGTATCCTATCAAATCCCCTATCCTATCCTCTATCCTATCCTATCCTCTATCCTATCCTAACTTCTATCCTATCCTATCCTCTATCCTATCCTATCCTCTATCCTATCCGATCCTCTATCCTATCCTATCCTCTATCCTATCCTATCCTCTATCGTATCCTATCCTCTATCCTATCCTATCCTCTATCCTCTATCCTATCCTATCCTCTATCCTATCCTATCCTATCCTCTATCCGATCCAATCCTCTATCCTATCCTATCCTCTATCCCATCCTATCGTCTATCCTATACTATCCTCTATCCTATCCTATCCTTCATCCTATCCTATCGTCTATCCTATCCTCTATCCTATCCTATCCTGTATCCTATCCAATCCTCTATCCTATCCTATCATCTATCCTCAACTCTATCCTTTCCTGTATCCTATCCAATCCGCTATCCTATCCTATCCTCTATCCTATCCTATCCAATCCCCTATCCTATCCTCTATCCTATCCTACCCTCTATAATATCGTATACTCTATCATATCCTATCCTCTATCCTATAATATCATCTATCCGTTCCTATTCTCTATCCTAACCTATTCTCTATCCTATCCTCTATCCAATCCTCTATCCTATCCTATCCTCTATCCTATCCTGTCCTCTATCCTATCCTATCCTCTATCCTATCCTATCTTCTATCCGATCCTATCCTCTATCCTATCCTATGTTCTATCCTACCCTATCATCTATCCTATCAAATCCCCTATCCTATTCTCTATCCTATCCTATCCTCTATCCTATCCTATCCTCTATCCTATCCTATCCTCTATCCTATCCTATCCTCTATCCTATCGTATCCTCTATCCTATCCTATCTTCTATCCTATCCTATCCTCTATCCTATCAAATCCCCTATCCTATCCTCTATCCTATCCTATCCTGTATCATATCCACTCCTCTATCCTATCCTATCATCTATCCTCAAGTCTATCCTATCCTGTATCCTATCCAATCCTCTATCCTATCCTATCCTCTATCTTATCGTATCCTCTATCCTATCCTATCTTCTATCCTATCCTATCCTCTATCCTATCAAATCCCGTATCCTATCCTCTATCCTATCCTATCCTCTATCCTATAATATCCTCTATCCTATCCTATCCTCTATCCAATCCTCTATCCTATCCTATCCTCTATCCTATCCTATCCTCTATCCTATCCTATCTTCTATCCTATCCTATCCTCTATCCTATCAAATCCCCTATCCTATCCTCTATCCTATCCTATCCTGTATCATATCCACTCCTCTATCCTATCCTATCATCTATCCTCAATCCTATCCTTTCCTGTATCCTATCCAATCCTCTATCCTATAATATCCTCTATCCTATCTTATCCTCTATCCTATCCTATCGTCTATCCTATCCTATCCTCTATCCTATCATCTATCTTATCCTCTATCCTATCGTCTATCCTATCCTATCCTCTATCCTATCCTATCCTCTATCCTATCCTATCCTCTATCCTATCCTATCCTCTATCATATCCTATCCTCTATCCTATCCTATCTTCTATCCTATCCTATCCTCTATCCTATCAAATCCCCTATCCTATCCTCTATCCTATCCTATCCTGTATCCTATCCAATCCTCAATCCTATCCTATCATCTATCCTCTATCCTATCCAATCCTCTATCCTATCCATTCCTCTATCCTATCCAATCCTCTATCCTATCCATTCCTCTATCCTATCCTATCCTCTATCCAATCCTCTATCCTATCCTATCCTCTATCCTATCCTATCCTCCATCCTATCCTATCCTCTATCCTCTATCCTATCCTCTATCCTATCCTATCCTCTATCATCTATCCTAACCTATCCTCTATCCTATCCTATCCTCTATCCTATCCTATCCTCTATCCGATCCTATCCTCTATCCTATCCTATCCTCTATGCTATCCTATCCTCTATCCTATCCTATCCACTATCCTATCCTATCCTGTATCCTATCCTATCCTCTATCCTATCCTATGCTCTATCCTATCCTATCGTCTATCCTATCCTCTATCCTCTCCTCTCCTATATCCTATCCTATCCTCTACCCTATCCTATCCTCTATCATATCCTGTCCTCTATCCTATCCTATCCTCTATCCTATCCTATCCTCTATCCTACCCTATCCTCTATCCTATCCTATGCTCTATCCTATCCTATCGTCTATCCTATCCTCTATCCTATCCTATCCTCTATCCTATCCTATCCTCTATCCTATCCTATCTTCTATCCTATCCTATCCTCTAGGCTATCAAATCCCCTATCCTATCCTCTATCCTATCCTATCCTCCATCCTATCCTATCCTCTATCCTCTATCCTATCCTCTATCCTATCCTATCCTCTATCATCTATCCTAACCTATCCTCTATCCTATCCTATCCTCTATCCTATCCTATCCTCTATCCTATCCTATCCTCTATCCTATCCTATCCTCTATCCTATCCTATCCTCTATCCTATCCTATCCTCTATCCTATCCTATCCTCTATCCTATCCTATCCTCTATCCTATCAAATCCCCAGTCCTATCCTCTATCCTATCCTATCCTGTATCCTATCCAATCCTCTATCCTATCCTATCATCTATCCTCAAGTCTATCCTTTCCTGTATCCTATCCAATCCGCTATCCTACCCTATCCTCTATCCTATTCTATCCAATCCCCTATCCTGTGCTCTATCCTATCCTATCCTGTATCCTATCCTATCCTCTATCCTATCGTATCCTCTATCCTATCCTATCTTCTATCCTATCCTATCCTCTATCCTATCTTCTATCCTATCCTATCCTCTATCCTATCAAATCCCCTATCCTATCCTCTATCCTATCCTATCCTCTATCCTATCCTATCCCTTATCCTATCCTATCCTCTATCCTATCCAATCCTCTATCATACCCTATCATCTATCCTCAATCCTATCCTTTCATGTATCCTATCCAATCCTCAAGTCTATCCTTTCCTGTATCCTATCCAATCCTCTATCCTATCAAATGCCCTATCCTATCCTCTATCCTATCCTATCCTGTATCCTATCCAATCCTCTATCCTATCCTATCATCTATCCTCAAGTCTATCCTTTCCTGTATCCTATCCAATCCTCTATCCTATCCTATCCTCTATCCTATCGTATCCTCTATCCTATCCTATCTTGTATCCTATCATATCCTCTATCCTATCAAATCCCCTATCCTATCCTCTATCCTATCCTATCCTCTATCCTATCCTAACTTCTATCCTATCCTATCCTCTATCCTATCCTATCCTCTATCCTATCCGATCCTCTATCCTATCCTATCCTCTATCCTATCCTATCCTCTATCGTATCCTATCCTCTATCCTATCCTATCCTCTATCCTCTATCCTATCCTATCCTCTATCCTATCCTATCCTATCCTCTATCCGATCCAATCCTCTATCCTATCCTATCCTCTATCCCATCCTATCGTCTATCCTATACTATCCTCTATCCTATCCTATCCTTCATCCTATCCTATCGTCTATCCTATCCTCTATCCTATCCTATCCTGTATC
The DNA here is from genome assembly GCF_050948215.1 of Halictus rubicundus. Lineage (NCBI taxonomy): Eukaryota > Metazoa > Arthropoda > Insecta > Hymenoptera > Halictidae > Halictus > Halictus rubicundus. Next base: position 337,959 of record NW_027488804.1, read on the forward strand.
CTATCCAATCCTCTATCCTATCCTATCATCTATCCTCAACTCTATCCTTTCCTGTATCCTATCCAATCCGCTATCCTATCCTATCCTCTATCCTATCCTATCCAATCCCCTATCCTATCCTCTATCCTATCCTACCCTCTATAATATCGTATACTCTATCATATCCTATCCTCTATCCTATAATATCATCTATCCGTTCCTATTCTCTATCCTAACCTATTCTCTATCCTATCCTCTATCCAATCCTCTATCCTATCCTATCCTCTATCCTATCCTGTCCTCTATCCTATCCTATCCTCTATCCTATCCTATCTTCTATCCGATCCTATCCTCTATCCTATCCTATGTTCTATCCTACCCTATCATCTATCCTATCAAATCCCCTATCCTATTCTCTATCCTATCCTATCCTCTATCCTATCCTATCCTCTATCCTATCCTATCCTCTATCCTATCCTATCCTCTATCCTATCGTATCCTCTATCCTATCCTATCTTCTATCCTATCCTATCCTCTATCCTATCAAATCCCCTATCCTATCCTCTATCCTATCCTATCCTGTATCATATCCACTCCTCTATCCTATCCTATCATCTATCCTCAAGTCTATCCTATCCTGTATCCTATCCAATCCTCTATCCTATCCTATCCTCTATCTTATCGTATCCTCTATCCTATCCTATCTTCTATCCTATCCTATCCTCTATCCTATCAAATCCCGTATCCTATCCTCTATCCTATCCTATCCTCTATCCTATAATATCCTCTATCCTATCCTATCCTCTATCCAATCCTCTATCCTATCCTATCCTCTATCCTATCCTATCCTCTATCCTATCCTATCTTCTATCCTATCCTATCCTCTATCCTATCAAATCCCCTATCCTATCCTCTATCCTATCCTATCCTGTATCATATCCACTCCTCTATCCTATCCTATCATCTATCCTCAATCCTATCCTTTCCTGTATCCTATCCAATCCTCTATCCTATAATATCCTCTATCCTATCTTATCCTCTATCCTATCCTATCGTCTATCCTATCCTATCCTCTATCCTATCATCTATCTTATCCTCTATCCTATCGTCTATCCTATCCTATCCTCTATCCTATCCTATCCTCTATCCTATCCTATCCTCTATCCTATCCTATCCTCTATCATATCCTATCCTCTATCCTATCCTATCTTCTATCCTATCCTATCCTCTATCCTATCAAATCCCCTATCCTATCCTCTATCCTATCCTATCCTGTATCCTATCCAATCCTCAATCCTATCCTATCATCTATCCTCTATCCTATCCAATCCTCTATCCTATCCATTCCTCTATCCTATCCAATCCTCTATCCTATCCATTCCTCTATCCTATCCTATCCTCTATCCAATCCTCTATCCTATCCTATCCTCTATCCTATCCTATCCTCCATCCTATCCTATCCTCTATCCTCTATCCTATCCTCTATCCTATCCTATCCTCTATCATCTATCCTAACCTATCCTCTATCCTATCCTATCCTCTATCCTATCCTATCCTCTATCCGATCCTATCCTCTATCCTATCCTATCCTCTATGCTATCCTATCCTCTATCCTATCCTATCCACTATCCTATCCTATCCTGTATCCTATCCTATCCTCTATCCTATCCTATGCTCTATCCTATCCTATCGTCTATCCTATCCTCTATCCTCTCCTCTCCTATATCCTATCCTATCCTCTACCCTATCCTATCCTCTATCATATCCTGTCCTCTATCCTATCCTATCCTCTATCCTATCCTATCCTCTATCCTACCCTATCCTCTATCCTATCCTATGCTCTATCCTATCCTATCGTCTATCCTATCCTCTATCCTATCCTATCCTCTATCCTATCCTATCCTCTATCCTATCCTATCTTCTATCCTATCCTATCCTCTAGGCTATCAAATCCCCTATCCTATCCTCTATCCTATCCTATCCTGTATCCTATCCAATCCTCTATCCTACCCTATCATCTATCCTCAATCCTATCCTTTCCTGTATCCTATCCAATCCTCTATCCTATCCTGTCCTCTATCCTATAATATCCTCTATCCTATCTTATCCTCTATCCTATCCTATCGTCTATCCTATCCTATCCTCTATCCTATCATCTATCCTATCCTCTATCCTATCGTCTATCCTATCCTATCCTATCCTCTATCCTATCCTATCCTCTATCCTATCCTATCCTATCCTCTATCCTATCCTATCCTCTATCCTATCCTATCCTCTATCCTACCCTATCCTCTATCCTATCCTATGCTCTATCCTATCCTATCGTCTATCCTATCCTCTATCCTATCCTATCCTCTATCCTATCCTATCCTCTATCCTATCCTATCTTCTATCCTATCCTATCCTCTAGGCTATCAAATCCCATATCCTATCCTCTATCCTATCCTATCCTGTATCCTATCCAATCCTCTATCCTACCCTATCATCTATCCTCAATCCTATCCTTTCCTGTATCCTATCCAATCCTCTATCCTATCCTGTCCTCTATCCTATAATATCCTCTATCCTATCTTATCCTCTATCCTATCCTATCGTCTATCCTATCCTATCCTCTATCCTATCATCTATCCTATCCTCTATCCTATCGTCTATCCTATCCTATCCTCTATCCTATCCTATCCTCTATCCTATCCTATCCTCTATCCTATCCTATCCTCTATCCTATCCTATCCTCTATCCTACCCTATCCTCTATCCTATCCTATGCTCTATCCTATCCTATCGTCTATCCTATCCTCTATCCTATCCTATCCTCTATCCTATCCTATCCTCTATCCTATCCTATCCTCTATCCTATCCTATCCTCTATCCTATCCTATCTTCTATCCTCTCCTGTCCTCTATCCTATAATATCCTCTATCCTATCTTATCCTCTATCCTATCCTATCGTCTATCATATCCTATCCTCTATCCTATCCTATCCTCTATCCTATCCTATCCTCTATCCTATCCTCTATCCTATCCTATCCTCTATCCTATCCTATGCTCTATCCTATCCTATCGTCTATCCTATCCTCTATCCTATCCTATCCTCTATCCTATCCTATCCTCTATCATATCCTATCCTCTATCCTATCCTATCTTCTATCCTATCAAATCCCCTATCCTATCCTCTATCCTATCCTCTCCTCTATCCTATTCTATCTGTTATCCTATCCTATCCTCTATCCTATCAAATCCCCTATCCTACCCTCTATCCTATCCTCTCCTCTATCCTATCCTATCCTCTATCCTATCCTATCCTCTATCCTATTATATCGTCTATCCTATCCTATCCTCTATCCTCTATCCTATCCTATCCTCTATCCTATCCTATCCTCTATCCTATCCTATCCTCTATCCTACCCTATCCTCTATCCTATCCTATGCTCTATCCTATCCTATCGTCTATCCTATCCTCTATCCTATCCTATCCTCTATCCTATCCTATCCTCTATCCTATCCTATCCTCTATCCTATCCTATCCTCTATCCTATCCTATCCTCTATCCTACCCTATCCTCTATCCTATCCTATCCTCTATCCTATCAAATCCCCTATCCTATCCTCTATCCTATCCTCTCCTCTATCCTATCCTATCCTCTATCCTATCCTATCCTCTATCCTATCCTATCCTCTATCCTATCCTATCTTCTATCCTCTCCTGTCCTCTATCCTATAATATCCTCTATCCTATCTTATCCTCTATCCTATCCTATCGTCTATCCTATCCTATCCTCTATCCTATCCTATCCTCTATCCTATCCTATCCTCTATCCTATCCTATCCTCTATCCTATCCTCTATCCTATCCTATCCTCTATCCTATCCTATGCTCTATCCTATCCTATCGTCTATCCTATCCTCTATCCTATCCTATCCTCTATCCTATCCTATCCTCTATCATATCCTATCCTCTATCCTACCCTATCTTCTATCCTATCCTATCTTCTATCCTATCAAATCCCCTATCCTATCCTCTATCCTATCCTCTCCTCTATCCTATTCTATCTGTTATCCTATCAAATCCCCTATCCTACCCTCTATCCTATCCTCTCCTCGATCCTATCCTATCCTCTATCCTATCCTATCCTCTATCCTCTCCTATCGTCTATCCTATCCTATCCTCTATCCTCTATCCTATCCTATCCTCTCTCCTATCCTATCCTCTATCCTATCCTATCCTGTATCCTACCCTATCCTCTATCCTATCCTATGCTCTATCCTATCCTATCGTCTATCCTATCCTCTATCCTATCCTATCCTCTATCCTATCCTATCCTCTATCCTATCCTATCCTCTATCCTATCCTATCCTCTATCCTATCCTATCCTCTATCCTATCATATCCTCTATCCTACCCTATCCTCTATCCTATCCTATCCTCTATCCTATCAAATCCCCTATCCTATCGTCTATCCTATCCTATCCTCTATCCTATCCTATCCTCTATCCTATCCTATCCTCTATCCTATCCTATCCTCTATCCTATCCTCTATCCTATCCTATCCTCTATCCTATCCTATGCTCTATCCTATCCTATCGTCTATCCTATCCTCTATCCTATCCTATCCTCTATCCTATCCTATCCTCTATCATATCCTATCCTCTATCCTACCCTATCTTCTATCCTATCCTATCTTCTATCCTATCAAATCCCCTATCCTATCCTCTATCCTATCCTCTCCTCTATCCTATTCTATCTGTTATCCTATCAAATCCCCTATCCTACCCTCTATCCTATCCTCTCCTCGATCCTATCCTATCCTCTATCCTATCCTATCCTCTATCCTCTCCTATCGTCTATCCTATCCTATCCTCTATCCTCTATCCTATCCTATCCTCTCTCCTATCCTATCCTCTATCCTATCCTATCCTGTATCCTACCCTATCCTCTATCCTATCCTATGCTCTATCCTATCCTATCGTCTATCCTATCCTCTATCCTATCCTATCCTCTATCCTATCCTATCCTCTATCCTATCCTATCCTCTATCCTATCCTATCCTCTATCCTATCCTATCCTCTATCCTACCCTATCCTCTATCCTATCCTATCCTCTATCCTATCAAATCCCCTATCCTATCCTCTATCCTATCCTCTCCTCTATCCTATCCTATCCTCTATCCTATCCTATCCTGTATCCTACCCTATCCTCTATCCTATCCTATGCTCTATCCTATCCTATCGTCTATCCTATCCTCTATCCTATCCTATCCTCTATCCTATCCTATCCTCTATCCTATCCTATCCTCTATCCTATCCTATCCTCTATCCTATCCTATCCTCTATCCTACCCTATCCTCTATCCTATCCTATCCTCTATCCTATCAAATCCCCTATCCTATCCTCTATCCTATCCTCTCCTCTATCCTATCCTATCCTCTATCCTATCCTATCCTCTATCCTATCCTATCGTCTATCCTATCCTATCCTCTATCCTCTAACCTATCCTATCCTCTATCCTATCCTTTCCTGTATCCTATCCAATCCTCAAGTCTATCCTTTCCTGTATCCTATCCAATCCTCTATCCTATCAAATGCCCTATCCTATCCTCTATCCTATCCTATCCTGTATCCTATCCAATCCTCTATCCTATCCTATCATCTATCCTCAAGTCTATCCTTTCCTGTATCCTATCCAATCCTCTATCCTATCCTATCCTCTATCCTATCGTATCCTCTATCCTATCCTATCTTCTATCCTATCCTATCCTCTATCCTATCAAATTCCCTATCCTATCCTCTATCCTATCCTATCCTCTATCCTATCCTAACTTCTATCCTATCCTATCCTCTATCCTATCCTATCCTCTATCCTATCCGATCCTTTATCCTATCCCATCCTCTATCCTATCCTATCCTCTATCCTATCCTATCCTCTATCCTCTATCCTATCCTATCCTCTATCCTATACTATCCTGTCCTCTATCCGATCCAATCCTCTATCCTATCCTATCCTCTATGCTATCCTATCGTCTATCCTATACTATCCTCTATCCTATCCTATCCTTTATCCTATCCTGTCGTCTATCCTATCCTCTATCCTATCCTATCCTCTATCCTATGCTATCCTCAATCCTATGCTATCCTCTATCCTATCCTATCCTCCATCCTATCCTATCCTCTATCCTCTATCCTATCCTCTATCCTATCCTATCCTCTATCCTCTATCCTATCCTATCCTCTATCCTATCCTATCCTATCCTCTATCCGATCCTATTCTCTATCCAATCCTATCCTCTATCCTATCCTATCCTCTATCCTATCCTATCCTCTATCCTATCCTCTATCCTATCCTATCCTCTATCCTATCCTATGCTCTATCCTATCCTATCGTCTATCCTATCCTCTATCCTATCCTATCCTCTATCCTATCCTATCCTCTATCATATCCTATCCTCTATCCTACCCTATCTTCTATCCTATCCTATCTTCTATCCTATCAAATCCCCTATCCTATCCTCTATCCTATCCTCTCCTCTATCCTATTCTATCTGTTATCCTATCAAATCCCCTATCCTACCCTCTATCCTATCCTCTCCTCGATCCTATCCTATCCTCTATCCTATCCTATCCTCTATCCTCTCCTATCGTCTATCCTATCCTATCCTCTATCCTCTATCCTATCCTATCCTCTCTCCTATCCTATCCTCTATCCTATCCTATCCTGTATCCTACCCTATCCTCTATCCTATCCTATGCTCTATCCTATCCTATCGTCTATCCTATCCTCTATCCTATCCTATCCTCTATCCTATCCTATCCTCTATCCTATCCTATCCTCTATCCTATCCTATCCTCTATCCTATCCTATCCTCTATCCTACCCTATCCTCTATCCTATCCTATCCTCTATCCTATCAAATCCCCTATCCTATCGTCTATCCTATCCTATCCTCTATCCTATCCTATCCTCTATCCTATCCTATCCTCTATCCTATCCTATCCTCTATCCTATCCTCTATCCTATCCTATCCTCTATCCTATCCTATGCTCTATCCTATCCTATCGTCTATCCTATCCTCTATCCTATCCTATCCTCTATCCTATCCTATCCTCTATCATATCCTATCCTCTATCCTACCCTATCTTCTATCCTATCCTATCTTCTATCCTATCAAATCCCCTATCCTATCCTCTATCCTATCCTCTCCTCTATCCTATTCTATCTGTTATCCTATCAAATCCCCTATCCTACCCTCTATCCTATCCTCTCCTCGATCCTATCCTATCCTCTATCCTATCCTATCCTCTATCCTCTCCTATCGTCTATCCTATCCTATCCTCTATCCTCTATCCTATCCTATCCTCTCTCCTATCCTATCCTCTATCCTATCCTATCCTGTATCCTACCCTATCCTCTATCCTATCCTATGCTCTATCCTATCCTATCGTCTATCCTATCCTCTATCCTATCCTATCCTCTATCCTATCCTATCCTCTATCCTATCCTATCCTCTATCCTATCCTATCCTCTATCCTATCCTATACTCTATCCTACCCTATCCTCTATCCTATCCTATCCTCTATCCTATCAAATCCCCTATCCTATCCTCTATCCTATCCTCTCCTCTATCCTATCCTATCCTCTATCCTATCCTATCCTCTATCCTATCCTATCGTCTATCCTATCCTATCCTCTATCCTCTAACCTATCCTATCCTCTATCCTATCCTTTCCTGTATCCTATCCAATCCTCAAGTCTATCCTTTCCTGTATCCTATCCAATCCTCTATCCTATCAAATGCCCTATCCTATCCTCTATCCTATCCTATCCTGTATCCTATCCAATCCTCTATCCTATCCTATCATCTATCCTCAAGTCTATCCTTTCCTGTATCCTATCCAATCCTCTATCCTATCCTATCCTCTATCCTATCGTATCCTCTATCCTATCCTATCTTCTATCCTATCCTATCCTCTATCCTATCAAATTCCCTATCCTATCCTCTATCCTATCCTATCCTCTATCCTATCCTAACTTCTATCCTATCCTATCCTCTATCCTATCCTATCCTCTATCCTATCCGATCCTTTATCCTATCCCATCCTCTATCCTATCCTATCCTCTATCCTATCCTATCCTCTATCCTCTATCCTATCCTATCCTCTATCCTATACTATCCTGTCCTCTATCCGATCCAATCCTCTATCCTATCCTATCCTCTATGCTATCCTATCGTCTATCCTATACTATCCTCTATCCTATCCTATCCTTTATCCTATCCTGTCGTCTATCCTATCCTCTATCCTATCCTATCCTCTATCCTATGCTATCCTCAATCCTATGCTATCCTCTATCCTATCCTATCCTCTATCCTATCCTATCCTCTATCCTATCCTATCTTCTATCCTATCCTATCCTCTATCCTATCAAATCCCCTATCCTATCCTCTATCCTATCCTATCCTGTATCATATCCACTCCTCTATCCTATCCTATCATCTATCCTCAAGTCTATCCTATCCTGTATCCTATCCAATCCTCTATCCTATCCTATCCTCTATCTTATCGTATCCTCTATCCTATCCTATCTTCTATCCTATCCTATCCTCTATCCTATCAAATCCCGTATCCTATCCTCTATCCTATCCTATCCTCTATCCTATAATATCCTCTATCCTATCCTATCCTCTATCCAATCCTCTATCCTATCCTATCCTCTATCCTATCCTATCCTCTATCCTATCCTATCCTCTATCCTATCCTATCCTCCATCCTATCCTATCCTCTATCCTCTATCCTATCCTCTATCCTATCCTATCCTCTATCCTCTATCCTATCCTATCCTCTATCCTATCCTATCCTATCCTCTATCCGATCCTATTCTCTATCCAATCCTATCCTCTATGCTATCCTGTCCTCTATCCTATCCTATCCACTATCCTATCCTATCCTCTATCCTATCCTATCCTCTATCCTATCCTATGCTCTATCCTATCCTATCGTCTATCCTATCCTCTATCCTATCCTATCCTCTATCCTATCCTATCCACTATCCTATCCTATCTTCTATCCTATCCTATCCTCTATCCTATCAAATCCCCTATCCTATCAAATCCCCTATCCTATCCTCTATCCTATCCTATCCTGTATCCTATCCAATCCTCAATCCTATCCTATCATCTATCCTCTATCCTATCCAATCCTCTATCCTATCCATTCCTGTATCCTATCCAATCCTCTATCCTATCCTGTCCTCTATCCTATAATATCCTCTATCCTATCTTATCCTCTATCCTATCCTATCGTCTATCCTATCCTATCCTCTATCCTATCATCTATCCTATCCTCTATCCTATCGTCTATCCTATCCTATCCTCTATCCTATCCTATCCTCTATCCTATCCTCTCCTCTATCCTATCCTATATTCTATCCTATCCTATCCTCTATCCTATCAAATCCCCTATCCTATCCTCTATCCTATCCTCTCCTCTATCCTATCCTATCCTCTATCCTATCCTATCGTCTATCCTATCCTATCCTCTATCCTCTAACCTATGCTATCCTCTATCCTATCCTATCCTCTATCCTATCCTATCCTCAATCCTATCCTATCCTCTATCCTATCCTATCCTCTATCCTATCCTATCCTCTATCCTATCCTATCCTCTATCCTATCCTATGCTGTATCCTACCCTATCCTCTATCCTATCCTATGCTCTATCCTATCCTATCGTCTATTCTATCCTCTATCCTATCCTATCCTCTATCCTATCCTATCCTCTATCCTATCCTATCCTCTATCCTATCCTATCCTCTATCCTATCCTATCCTCTATCCTACCCTATCCTCTATCCTATCCTATGCTCTATCCTATCCTATCGACTATCCTATCCTCTATCCTATCCTGTCCTCTATCCTATCCTATCCTCTATCCTATCCTATCCACTATCCTATCCTATCTTCTATCCTATCCTATCCTCTATCCTATCAAATCCCCTATCCTATCAAATCCCCTATCCTATCCTCTATCCTATCCTATCCTGTATCCTATCCAATCCTCAATCCTATCCTATCATCTATCCTCTATCCTATCCAATCCTCCATCCTATCCATTCCTCTCTCCTATCCTATCCTCTATCCAATCCTCTATCCTATCCTATCCTCTATCCTATCCTATCCTCTATCCTATCCTATCCTCTATCCTATCCTATCCTCTATCCTATCCTATCCTCTATCCTACCCTATCCTCTATCCTATCCTATGCTCTACCCTATCCTCTATCCTATCCTATGCTCTATCCTATCCTATCGTCTATCCTATCCTCTATCCTATCCTATCCTCTATCCTCTCCTATCCTCTATCCTATCCTATCTTCTATCCTATCCTATCCTCTAGGCTATCAAATCCCCTATCCTATCCTCTATCCTATCCTATCTTCTATCCTATCCTATCTTCTATCCTATCAAATCCCCTATCCTATCCTCTATCCTATCCTCTCCTCTATCCTATCCTATCTTCTATCATATCCTATCCTCTATCCTATCAAATCCCCTATCCTATCAAATCCCCTATCCTATCCTCTATCCTATCCTATCCTGTATCCTATCCAATCCTCAATCCTATCCTATCATATATCCTCTATCCTATCCAATCCTCTATCCTATCCATTCCTCTCTCCTATCCTATCCTCTATCCAATCCTCTATCCTATCCTATCCTCTATCCTATCCTATCCTCTATCCTATCCTATCCTCTATCCTATCCTATCCTCTATCCTATCCTATCCTCTATCCTACCCTATCCTCTATCCTATCATATGCTCTATCCTATCCTATCGTCTATCCTATCCTCTATCCTATCCTATCCTCTATCCTCTCCTATCCTCTATCCTATCCTATCTTCTATCCTATCCTATCCTCTAGGCTATCAAATCCCCTATCCTATCCTCTATCCTATCCTATCTTCTATCCTATCCTATCTTCTATCCTATCAAATCCCCTATCCTATCCTCTATCCTATCCTCTCCTCTATCCTATCCTATCTTCTATCATATCCTATCCTCTATCCTATCAAATCCCCTATCCTATCCTCTATCCTATCCTCTCCTCTATCCTATCCTATCCTCTATCCTATCCTATCCTCTATCCTATCCTATCGTCTATCCTATCCTATCCTCTATCCTCTAACCTATCCTATCCTCTATCCTATCCTATCCTCTATTATATCCTATCCTCAATCCTATCCTATCCTCTATCCTATCCTATCCTCTATCCTATCCTATCCTCTATCCTATCCTATCCTGTATCCTACCCTATCCTCTATCCTATGCTATGCTCTATCCTATCCTATCGTCTATCCTATCCTCTATCCTATCGTATCCTCTATCCTATCCTATCCTCTATCCTATCCTATCCTCTATCCTATCCTATCCTCTATCCTATCCTCTATCCTACCCTATCCTCTATCCTATCCTATGCTCTATCCTATCCTATCGTCTATCCTATCCTCTATCCTATCCTATCCTCTATCCTATCCTATCCTCTATCCTATCCTATCCTCTATCCTATCCTATCATCTATCCTATCCTGTCCTCTATCCTATAATATCCTCTATCCTATCCTATCGTCTATCCTACCCTATCCTCTATCCTATCCTATGCTCTATCCTATCCTATCGTCTATCCTATCCTCTATCCTATCCTATCTTCTATCCTATCCTATCCTCTAGGCTATCAAATCCCCTATCCTATCCTGTATCCTATCCTATCCTGTATCCTATCCAATCCTCTATCCTACCCTATCATCTATCCTCAATCCTATCCTTTCCTCTATCCTATCCAATCCTCTATCCTATCCTGTCCTCTATCCTATAATATCCTCTATCCTATCCTATCTTCTATCCTATCCTGTCCTATATCCTATAATATCCTCTATCCTATCTTATCCTGTATCCTATCCTATCGTCTATCCTATCCTATCCTCTATCCTATCATCTATCCTATCCTCTATCCTATCGTCTATCCTATCCTATCCTCTATCCTATCCTATCCTATCCTCTATCCTATCCTATCCTCTATCCTATCCTATCCTCTATCCTATCCTATCCACTATCCTAACCTATCCTCTATCCTATCCTATCCTCTATCCTATCCTATGCTCTATCCTATCCTATCGTCTATCCTATCCTCTATCCTATCCTCTCCTCTATCCTATCCTATCCTCTATCCTATCTTATCCTCTATCATATCCTGACCTCTATCCTATCCTATCCTCCATCCTATCCTATCCTCTATCCTCTATCCTATCCTATCCTCTATCCTCTATCCTATCCTATCCTCTATCCTATCCTATCCTCTATCCTATCCTATCCTCTATCCGATCCTATCCTCTATCCTATCCTATGCTCTATCCTATCCTATCGTCTATCCTATCCTCTATCCTATCCTATCCTCTATCCTATCCTATCCTCTATCCTATCCTATCCTCTATCCTATCCTATCTTCTATCCTATCCTGTCCTCTATCCTATAATATCCTCTATCCTATCTTATCATCTATCCTATCCTATCGTCTATCCTATCCTATCCTCTATCCTATCATCTATCCTATCCTCTATCCTATCGTCTATCCTATCCTATCCTCTATCCTATCCTATCCTCTATCCTATCCTATGCCCTATCCTATCCTATCCACTATCCTATCCTATCCTCTATCCTATCCTATCCTATATCCTATCCTATGCTCTATCCTATCCTATCGTCTATCCTATCCTCTATCCTATCCTCTCCTCTATCCTATCCTATCCTCTATCCTATCCTATCCTCTATCATATCCTGTCCTCTATCCTATCCTATCCTCTATCCTATCCTATCCTCTATCCTATCCTATCCACTATCCTATCCTATCTTCTATCCTATCCTATCCTCTATCCTATCAAATCCCCTATCCTATCAAATCCCCTATCCTATCCTCTATCCTATCCTATCCTGTATCCTATCCAATCCTCTATCCTATCCTATCATCTATCCTCAACTCTATCCTTTCCTGTATCCTATCCAATCCGCTATCCTATCCTATCCTCTATCCTATCCTATCCAATCCCCTATCCTATCCTCTATCCTATCCTATCCTCTATCCTATCCTATCTTCTATCCTATCCTGTCCTCTATCCTATAATATCCTCTATCCTATCTTATCCTCTATCCTAACCTATCGTCTATCCTATCCTATCCTCTATCCTATCATCTATCCTATCCTCTATCCTATCGTCTATCCTATCCTATCCTCTATCCTATCCTATCCTCTATCCTATCCTATGCCCTATCCTATCCTATCCACTATCCTATCCTATCCTCTATCCTATCCTATCCTATATCCTATCCTATGCTCTATCCTATCCTATCGTCTATCCTATCCTCTATCCTATCCTCTCCTCTATCCTATCCTATCCTCTATCCTATCCTATCCTCTATCATATCCTGTCCTCTATCCTATCCTATCCTCTATCCTATCCTATCCTCTATCCTATCCTATCCACTATCCTATCCTATCTTCTATCCTATCCTATCCTCTATCCTATCAAATCCCCTATCCTATCAAATCCCCTATCCAGCCTCTATCCTATCCTATCCTGTATCCTATCCAATCCTCTATCCTATCCTATCATCTATCCTCAACTCTATCCTTTCCTGTATCCTATCCAATCCGCTATCCTATCCTATCCTCTATCCTATCCTATCCAATCCCCTATCCTATCCTCTATCCTATCCTACCCTCTATAATATCGTATACTCTATCATATCCTATCCTCTATCCTATAATATCATCTATCCGTTCCTATTCTCTATCCTAACCTATTCTCTATCCTATCCTCTATCCAATCCTCTATCCTATCCTATCCTCTATCCTATCCTATCCTCTATCCTATCCTATCCTCTATCCTATCCTATCTTCTATCCTATCCTATCCTCTATCCTATCCTATGTTCTATCCTACCCTATCATCTATCCTATCAAATCCCCTATCCTATCCTCTATCCTATCCTATCCTCTATCCTATCCTATCCTCTATCCTATCCTATCCTCTATCCTATCCTATCCTCTAACCTATCGTATCCTCTATCCTATCCTATCTTCTATCCTATCCTATCCTCTATCCTATCAAATCCCCTATCCTATCCTCTATCCTATCCTTTCCTCTATCCTATCATCTATCCTATCCTCTATCCTATCGTCTATCCTATCCTATCCTCTATCCTATCCTATCCTCTATCCTATCCTATCCTCTATCCTATCCTATCCACTATCCTATCCTATCCTCTATCCTATCCTATCCTCTATCCTATCCTATGCTCTATCCTATCCTATCGTCTATCCTATCCTCTATCCTATCCTCTCCTCTACCCTATCCTATCCTCTATCCTATCCTATCCTCTATCATATCCTGACCTCTATCCTATCCTATCCTCTATCCTATCCTATCCTCTATCCTATCCTATCCACTATCCTATCCTATCTTCTATCCTATCCTATCCTCTATCCTATCATATCCCCTATCCTATCAAATCCCCTATCCTATCGTCTATCCTATCCTATCCTGTATCCTATCCAATCCTCAATCCTATCCTATCATCTATCCTTTATCCTATCCAATCCTCTATCCTATCCATTCCTCTATCCTATCCTATCCTCTATCCAATCCTCTATCCTATCCTATCCTCTATCCTATCCTATCCTCCATCCTATCCTATCTTATCCTCTATCCTATCCTATCGTCTATCCTATCCTATCCTCTATCCTATCCTATCCTCTATCCTATCCTATCCTCTATCCTATCCTATCCTCTATCCTATCAAATCCCGTACCCTATCCTCTATCTTATCCTATCCTCTATCCTATAATATCCTCTATCCTATCCTATCCTCTATCCAATCCTCTATCCTATCCTATCCTCTATCCTATCCTATCCTCTATCCTATCCTATCTTCTATCCTATCCTATCCTCCATCCTATCAAATCCCCTATCCTATCCTCTATCCTATCCTATCCTGTATCCTATCCAATCCTCTATCCTACCCTATCATCTATCCTCAATCCTATCCTTTCCTGTATCCTATCCAATCCTCTATCCTATAATATCCTCTATCCTATCTTATCCTCTATCCTATAATATCGTCTATCCTATCCTATCCTCTATCCTATCATCTATCCTATCCTCTATCCTATCGTCTATCCTATCCTATCCTCTATCCTATCCTATCCTCTATCCTATCCTATCCTCTATCCTATCCTATCCACTATCCTATCCTATCGTCTATCCTATCCTCTATCCTATCCTCTCCTCTATCCTATCCTATCCTCTATCCTATCCTATCCTCTATCATATCCTATCCTCTATCCTATCCTATCTTCAATCCTATCCTATCCTCTATCCTATCAAATCCCCTATCCTATCATCTATCCTATCCTATCCTGTATCATATCCAATCCTCTATCCTATCCTATCATCTATCCTCAAGTCTATCCTATCCTGTATCCTATCCAATCCTCTATCCTATCCTATCCTCTATCTTATCGTATCCTCTATCCTATCCTATCTTCTATCCTATCCTATCCTCTATCCTATCAAATCCCGTATCCTATCCTCTATCTTATCCTATCCTCTATCCTATAATACTCTCTTTCCTATCCTATCCTCTATCCTATCCTATCCTCCATCCTATCCTCTATCCTCTATGTTATCCTCTATCCTATCCTCTATCCTATCCTATCCTCTATCCTATCCTATCCTCTATCATATCCTGTCCTCTATCCTATCCTATCCTCTATCCTATCCTATCCTCTATCCTATCCTATCCACTATCCTATCCTATCTTCTATCCTATCCTATCCTCTATCCTATCAAATTACCTATCCTATCAAATCCCCTATCCTATCCTCTATCCTATCCTATCCTGTATCCTATCCAATCCTCAATCCTATCCTATCATCTATCCTCTATCCTATCCAATCCTCTATCCTATCCATTCCTGTATCCTATCCAATCCTCTATCCTATCCTGTCCTCTATCCTATAATATCCTCTATCCTATCTTATCCTCTATCCTATCCTATCGTCTATCCTATCCTATCCTCTATCCTATCATCTATCCTATCCTCTATCCTATCGTCTATCCTATCCTATCCTCTATCCTATCCTATCCTCTATCCTATCCGCTATCCTATCCTCTATCCTATCCTATCCTCTATCCTATACTCTTTCCTATCCTATCCTCTATCCTATCCTATCCACTATCCTATCCTATCGTCTATCCTATCCTCTATCCTATCCTCTCCTCTATCCTATCCTATCCTCTATCCTATCCTATCCTCTATCATATCCTATCCTCTATCCTATCCTATCTTCTATCCTATCCTACCTTCTATCCTATCAAATCCCCTATCCTATCCTCTATCCTATCCTCTCCTCTATCCTATCCTATCTTCTATCCTATCCTATCCTCTATCCTATCAAATCCCCTATCCTATCCTCTATCCTATCCTCCCCTCTATCCTATCCTATCCTCTATCCTATCCTATCCTCTATCCTATCCTATCGTCTATCCTATCCTATCCTCTATCCTCTAACCTATCCTATCCTCTATCCTATCCTATCCTCTATCCTATCCTATCCCCAATCCTATCCTATCCTCTATCCTATCCTATCCTCTATCCTATCCTATCCTCTATCCTATCCTATCCTGTATCCTACCCTATCCTCTATCCTATCCTATGCTCTATCCTATCCTATCGTCTATTCTATCCTCTATCCTATCCTATCCTCTATCCTATCCTATCCTCTATCCTATCCTATCCTCTATCCTATCCTATCCTCTATCCTATCCTATCCTCTATCCTACCCTATCCTCTATCCTATCCTATCCTCTATCCTATCCTATCCTCTATCCTATCCTATCCTCTATCCTATCCTATCCTCTATCCTATCCTATCCTCTATCCTACCCTATCTTCTATCCTATCCTGTCCTCTATCCTATCCTATCCTCTATCCTACCCTATCTTCTATCCTATCCTATCCTCTATCCTATCAAATCCCCTATCCTATCAAATCCCCTATCCTATCCTCTATCCTATCCTATCCTGTATCCTATCCAATCCTCAATCCTATCCTATCATCTATCCTCTATCCTATCCAATCCTCTATCCTATCCATTCCTCTCTCCTATCCTATCCTCTATCCAATCCTCTATCCTATCCTATCCTCTATCCTATCCTATCCTCTATCCTATCCTATCCTCTATCCTATCCTATGCTCTATCCTATCCTATCGTCTATCCTATCCTCTATCCTATCCTATCCTCTATCCTATCCTATCCTCTATCCTATCCTATCCTCTATCCAATCCTATCCTCTATCCTACCCTATCCTCTATCCTATCCTATGCTCTATCCTATCCTATCGACTATCCTATCCTCTATCCTATCCTATCCTCTATCCTATCCTATCCTCTATCCTATCCTATCCACTATCCTATCCTATCTTCAATCCTATCCTATCCTCTATCCTATCAAATCCCCTATCCTATCAAATCCCCTATCCTATCCTCTATCCTATCCTATCCTGTATCCTAGCCTGTATCCTATCCAATCCTCAATCCTATCCTATCATCTATCCTCTATCCTATCCAATCCTCTATCCTATCCATTCCTCTCTCCTATCCTAGCCTCTATCCTATCCTATCTTCTATCCTATCCTATCCTCTAGGCTATCAAATCCCCTATCCTATCCTCTATCCTATCCTATCCTGTATCCTATCCAATCCTCTATCCTACCCTATCATCTATCCTCAATCCTATCCTTTCCTGTATCCTATCCAATCCTCTATCCTATCCTGTCCTCTATCCTATAATATCCTCTATCCTATCTTATCCTCTATCCTATCCTATCGTCTATCCTATCCTATCCTCTATATAAACATCATTCCTATCCTCTATCCTATCGTCTATCCTATCCTATCCTCTATCCTATCCTATCCTCTATCCTATCCTCTATCCTATCCTCTATCCTATCCTCTTTCCTATCCTATCCTCTATCCTGTCCTATCCACTATCCTATCCTATCGTCTATCCTATCCTCTATCCTATCCTATCCTCTATCCTATCCTATCCTCTATCATATCCTGTCCTCTATCCTATCCTATCCTCTATCCTAAACTATCCTCTATCCTATCCTATCCACTATCCTATCCACTCCTCTATCCTATCCTATCCTCTATCCTATCCTCTCCTCTATCATATCCTATCCTCTATCCCATCCTATCCTCTATCCTATCCTATCGTCTATCCTATCCTATCCTCTATCCTCTAACCTATCCTATCCTCTATCCTATCCTATCCTCTATCCTATCCTATCCTCTATCCTATCCTATCCTCTATCCTATCCTATCCTCTATCCTATCCTATCCTCTATCCTACCCTATCCTCTATCCTATCCTATCCTCTATCCTATCCTATCCTCTATCCTACCCTATCCTCTATCCTATCCTGTGCTCTATAATATCCTATCGTCTATCCTATCCTCTACCCTATCCTATCCTCTATCCTATCCTATCCTCTATCCTATCCTATCCTCTATCCTATCCTATCCTCTCCTCTATCCTCTATCCTATCCTATACTCTATCCTATCCTATCCTCTATCCTACCCTATCCTCTATCCTATCCTATCCTCTATCCTATCCTATCTTCTATCCTATCCTATCCTCTATCCTATCGTCTATCCTATCATATCCTCTATCCTATGCTATCCTCTATCCTATCCTATCCTCTATCCTATCCTATCCACAATCCTATCCTATCCTCTATCCTATCCTATCCTCTATCCTATCCTATGCTCTATCCTATCCTATCCTCTATCCTATCGTATCCTCTATCCTATCCTATCTTCTATCCTATCCTATCCTCTATCCTATCAAATCCCCTATCCTATCCTCTATCCTATCCTCTCCTCTATCCTATCCTATCCTCTATCCTATCCTATCCTCTATCCTACCCTTTCCTCTATCCTATCCTATGCTCTATCCTATCCTATCGTCTATCCTATCCTCTATCCTATCCTATCCTCTACCCTATCCTCTATCCTCTAACCTATCCTATCCTCTATCCTATATTATCCTCTATCCTATCCTATCCTCTATCCTATCCTATCCTCTATCCTATCCTATCCTCTATCCTATCCTATCCTCTATCCTATCCTATCCTCTATCCTATCCTATCCTCTATCCTACCCTTTCCTCTATCCTATCCTATGCTCTATCCTATCCTATCGTCTATCCTATCTTCTTTCCTATCCTATCCTCTATCCTATCAAATCCCCTATCCTATCCTCTATCCTATCCTATCCTGTATCCTATCCAATCCTCTATCCTATCCTTTCATCTATCCTCAAGGCTATCCGTTCCTGGATCCTATCCAATCCTCTATCCTATCCTATCATCTATCCTCTATCCTATCCAATCCTCTATCCTATCCATTCCTCTGTCCTATCATATCCTCTATCCTATAATATCCTCTATCCTATCCTATCCTCTATCCTATCCTATCCTCTATCCTATCCTATCCTCTATCCTATCCTATCCTCTATGCTATCCTATCCTCTATCCTATCCTATCCTCTATCCTATCCTATCTTCTATCCTATCCTATCCTCTATCCTATCCTCTATCCTATCCTATCCTCTATCCTATCCTATCCTCTATCGTATCCTATCCTCTATCCTATCCTATATTCTATCCTATCCTATCCTCTATCCTATCGTATCCTCTATCCTATCCTATCTTCTATCCTATAATATCCTCTATCCTATCCTATCCTCTATCCTATCCTATCCTCTATCCTATCCTATCCTCTATCCTATCCTATCCTCTATCCTATCCTATCCTCTATCCTATCCTATCCTCTATCCTATCCTATCCTCTATCCTATCCTATCCTCTATCCTATCCTATCCTCTATCCTATCCTATCCTCTATCCTATCCTATCCTCTATCCTATCCTATCCTCTATCCTATCCTATCCTCTATCCTATCCTATCCTCTATCCTATCCTATCCTCTATCCTATCCTATCCTCTATCCTATCCTATCCTCTATCCTATCCTATCCTCTATCCTATCCTATCCTCTATCCTATCCTATCCTCTATCCTATCCTATCCTCTATCCTATCCTATCCTCTATCCTATCCTATCTTCTATCCTACCCTATCAACTATCCTATCAAATCCCCTATCCTATCCTCTATCCTATCCTATCCTCTATCCTATCCTATCCTCTATCCTATCCTCTCCTCTATCCTATCGTATCCTCTATCCTATCCTATCTTCTATCCTATCCTATCCTCTATCCTATCAAATCCCCTATCCTATCCTCTATCCTATCCTATCCTGTATCCTATCCAATCCTCTATCCTATCCTATCATCTATCCTCAAGTCTATCCTTTCCTGTATCCTATCCAATCCTCTATCCTATCCTATCCTCTATCCTATCAAATCCCCTATCCTATCCTCTATCCCATCCTATCCTGTATCCTATCCTCTATCCCATCCTATCCTGTATCCTATCCAATCCTCAATCCTATCCTATCATCTATCCTCTATCCTATCCAATCCTCAATCCTATCCTATCCTCTATCCTATCCTATCCTCTATCCTATCCTATTCTCTATCCTATCCTATAATCTATCCTATCCTATCCTCTATCCTATCGTATCCTCTATCCTATCCTATCTTCTATCCTATCCTATTCTCTATCCTATCAAATCCCCTATCCTATCCTCTATCCTATCCTATCCTCTATCCTATCCTATCCTCTATCCTATCCTATCCTCTATCCCATCCTATCCTGTATCCTATCCAATCCTCAATCCTATCCTATCATCTATCCTCTATCCTATCCAATCCTCTATCCTATCCATTCCTCTGTCCTATCATATCCTCTATCCTATAATATCCTCTATCCTATCCTATAATCTATCCAATCCTCTATCTTATCCAATCCTCTATCCTATCCTATCCTCTATCCTATCCTCTCTTCTATCCTATCCTATCCTCTATCCTATCAAATCCCCTATCCTATCCTCTATCCTATCCTATCCTGTATCCTATCCAATCCTTTATCCTACCCTATCATCTATCCTCAATCCTATCCTTTCCTGTATCCTATCCAATCCTCTATCCTATCCTGTCCTCTATCCTATAATATCCTCTATCCTATCTTATCCTCTATCCTATCCTATCGTCTATGCTATCCTATCTTCTATCCTATCCTATCCTCTATCCTATCAAATCCCCTATCCTATCCTCTATCCCATCCTATCCTGTATCCTATCCAATCCTCAATCCTATCCTATCATCTATCCTCTATCCTATCCAATCCTCTATCCTATCCATTCCTCTGTCCTATCATATCCTCTATCCTATAATATCCTCTATCCTATCCTATAATCTATCCAATCCTATAATCTATCCAATCCTCTATCCTATCCAATCCTCTATCCTATCCTATCCTCTATCCTATCCTATCTTCTATCCTATCGTATCCTCTATCCTATCAAATCCCCTATCCTATCCTCTATCCCATCCTATCCTGTATCCTATCCAATCCTCAATCCTATCCTATCATCTATCCTCTATCCTATCCAATCCTCTATCCTATCCATTCCTCTGTCCTATCATATCCTCTATCCTATAATATCCTCTAGCCTATCCTATCCTCTATCCAATCCTCTATCCTATCCTATCCTCTATCCTATCCTATCCTCTATCCTATCCTATCTTCTATCCTATCCTATCCTCTATCCTATAAAATCCCCTATCCTATCCTCTATCCTATCCTATCCTGTATCCTATCCAATCCTCTATCCTACCCTATCATCTATCCTCAAGTCTATCCTTTCCTGTATCCTATCCAATCCTCTATCCTATCCTATCCTCTATCCCATCAAATCCCCTATCCTATCCTCTATCCCATCCTATCCTGTATCCTATCCTCTATCCCATCCTATCCTGTATCCTATCCAATCCTCAATCCTATCCTATCATCTATCCTCTATCCTATCCAATCCTCAATCCTATCCTATCCTCTATCCTATCCTATCCTCTATCCTATCCTATTCTCTATCCTATCCTATAATCTATCCTATCCTATCCTCTATCCTATCGTATCCTCTATCCTATCCTATCTTCTATCCTATCCTATTCTCTATCCTATCAAATCCCCTATCCTATCCTCTATCCTATCCTATCCTCTATCCTATCCTATCCTCTATCCTATCCTATCCTCTATCCCATCCTATCCTGTATCCTATCCAATCCTCAATCCTATCCTATCATCTATCCTCTATCCTATCCAATCCTCTATCCTATCCATTCCTCTGTCCTATCATATCCTCTATCCTATAATATCCTCTATCCTATCCTATAATCTATCCAATCCTCTATCTTATCCAATCCTCTATCCTATCCTATCCTCTATCCTATCCTCTCTTCAATCCTATCCTATCCTCTATCCTATCAAATCCCCTATCCTATCCTCTATCCTATCCTATCCTGTATCCTATCCAATCCTTTATCCTACCCTATCATCTATCCTCAATCCTATCCTTTCCTGTATCCTATCCAATCCTCTATCCTATCCTGTCCTCTATCCTATAATATCCTCTATCCTATCTTATCCTCTATCCTATCCTATCGTCTATGCTATCCTATCTTCTATCCTATCCTATCCTCTATCCTATCAAATCCCCTATCCTATCCTCTATCCCATCCTATCCTGTATCCTATCCAATCCTCAATCCTATCCTATCATCTATCCTCTATCCTATCCAATCCT